>NC_046367.1:40029944-40347239 GCF_011125445.2 Fundulus heteroclitus
CCAGACACGTCTGCTGATGGTCAGAGAGTCATCACCACGCAGCCGTGTTTCTTGTTAAAAATGTAATTCATCGATCCCAACCTTACGCCATGCTCATATCGGTGTCAGAGGTCTGCTCAGATTCCGTGATGACGCCCCCCCCATCCCCCTTCTGAGCCCCTCTGCTTCCAACCCCATCTCACACGGGCCCTGATGCTGGAGAAAGCTGAGCTGTTATCCCTCCGCTGTCTTCCGAGGACCCGCCCGCATCTGGCCTCTGTGCATTTCAGCGGCTCACTTTGCCGGGCCGATCGGGTTACGCGGCGCTGCCGACTGCTCCTGCGTATCCCTTTCACAGCTGTGTTGTTGAACGCTTGAGTGAACTCCGGTGTGTCGGTGGGAGCTTTACATGGATTCAGTGGGAAAGCCGTGGAAAAAGGACTCGCTGGCGCACAAACGGAGCTGCAGCTGGAGAGAGCGCGCGCCTCCCTGCTGCTTCCGCAGAGCTGTGGGGACGCCCGGAGCTCAAAGCCTCGCCTCGCCCCGCGTCTCCGCCTCGCCCGCGTTATTCCAGGCCGCCTTTTTGAGTCTGTAGTATTGCTTTCTGCCGTATCGTTAGAGGAATCTCATCTCGCTCAGCCACTCCCCACAGCAACACAAAGTGTCCCCTGAACACACAACCACAGGCTTGTAATCAAAGAGGCCCAGACGAACACTTGCATATGCAGACAGTCGCTCATTCAGCTAATGCGTGTGGCTGCAGGAGCCCGCGGTTAATAACTGTGTTTGTTCTCTCTGCAGATGCCGGATCGGGATCGGGAGACGATGGTAAGATTACTCACCTCATCCATCCATCCTCCGCCTCCTCCTGCTCCGGCTCCGCAGACGCGGCTTCTTTTAATATGCTCCTCTTTATCTTCTCTGCTGCAACACAGAAACTTTTTATTTTTCTCACAATGAACACAAACAGGCTCGACTTTACGCCCAGAGAGGTTTAATCTGCGGAGGAAAAGATGAATTTATTCCATTCAAATTCTAACATGCAGTCATGATCAAATGAAAACACCTCCTTTAAAGTCTAGGTTGTTGTTGTTTTTTTTATTGCAGGATATTCAGTAGGTCATAATTTAAATAACAATGATGAAGCAAATGACCAAAAGCCATGTGTGGAAAACTTAGCAAGTGCTTCTTGTTTGACGAAAAGGAAGGAGAAAGCGTCCTCTCCCTAAGATGAGGGAATGTGCAAAGGTGAATCTGAACGAGGCTGAGGGTCACAGTCGTGGAGATGTCTGGCCATGACGGACGGCGCCACCTGTGGAGGAAAGCAAACGCAGCGCATCAGCACCAACATCCCACGCCAAACATAAAGCACGGTGGTGGATTCTGGCTCATTTTTCAGCCACTGGGTGTAAAGGCTTTACATGGAGGATGAACTCCTCTGCCTAACGCTGTGGAGCCAAATGTGCCAAACTATACAGGTGCTGCAGGAGCTCAGACTTGTGATGTGACCTTCAGAGAGCTGTGCAGAAACTGCAGTGAGCTCCAGGAGCGTGATAAAGAGGAGAAGGCCGGGATAGCCTCACGATGTCGTGAAAGAGACGGGGAACCACAGCCAAGAGTCATTGCTCCTGGAGATGGTTCCATAGGGATGAAGGTGCACCTGGTTGTTCACACAAAGCTGTTCACTATCGCTTCACTGCAAAAACTGAACTAAAAATGAGTAAAATGTTCTTAAAATGTGTGTATTTTTCCTTGATTTGAGCAGGTAAATAAGATCATCTGCCAGTAGAAAAGGATTTTTGCACTTAAAATAGGAACAATTTATTTCCATCATCTTATTTCAAGTGCAGTATATCTAATTATCTTATTTTCGGGGTCAAAATACTCATTCCATTGGCAGATAATCTTATTTACCTGCTCAAATCTAGGACAAAAACACAAATTTTAAGAACATTTTACTTATTTTTAGATCCGTTTTTGCAGTGTTCATCTTCATCCTTTTTACCAGTGCTGTCTTTAAAGCTGGGTGACTGTTCGGATGAAGAAGGCCGTGTCCATTGATAAACCTTCAGGAAGTATAACATGGATGTGCAGATTTTTGTAGCTTTCTGCAGGACTGCGAAAAAATACGAAGGCTAGCTTTCTTTTTTTTTTTTTTTACCCGGCGGGGTGTTATGTACAGTCGCATTTAAATAGGACTGTAAGCGGATGCTAATCTACTTCCATGTGTGACGGATGTGTAAACAGGCAGCTGTTTGCTGACACACTTTGCCCGTAAAACCTCTTGCTCATAGCGCGCCCGGTGTCACTCCGCCGTCTGATTATGCGGCAACGCCACCGCTTACGCTGCCTCCGCGAGGAGAGGAAGCGGCTCCTCTGCTGGGGAATTTTCCTCGGTGTTAATGCCGCCGTCAGACTGTGAAGGTGCTACTTCTTCCTGCCGCAGACCGTACACAGAGAGGGAGGACATGACATTGCCCACGCTTTATTTCCACGACCTCTATTATTTTCTCGTCAGCGCGCTCATCACTTGTCTTTCTTTGCATGGTAATGCAGAAGGAAGCAGGCGTGTCAGAAAAGCAGGAAAGAAAAGCCAACAGGTCTTATTTTGTTATATGTATATATATAAAGAAACAGTTGAAACAGAAAAGCTGGTCTGACCTTTGTGATGTTCACAACTATCAGGTCTGAACAAGATAACGTCTTTGTTCTAGATCTCAGTTATGATTAAATTGTTCTCACGAGGAAACAATTTACTCAATATATAGATCAGATGAAGGTATGGAGGGACGGGGAGGGTGGAGGCTGCTTGGTGCTGGGATAGAAGGGAGTCTCTGAGCAGGAAGGTACTGAGCAGGAATGATGGATGGATGTGAAGGGGAACCAGAAAATGGTAGAGAGGAGGTAATGGATGAAAGATGAGAAACATAAAGGAGGATGATATATTGGATTGTTTTGTGGTTGAATTAGATTTGTGTAATGAAATGAATTTGACTGAACTGGACAGAAAGGTTCTCAGGTGGGGGAAAAAAAGGTGAAATGTTCCCTCTGGATCAGAGAAAGTCTGTGTCTCTAATGCTGAGGTAGCAGTTTCTCTGTGTCTTCATTTCAGATGATGGGAGGAGAGCAGAAGATGGACGGATGGATGGAGGGATGGATGCATGGATGATGCATGGATGGAGGGATGCATGGATGGATGAATGCATGGATGGATGCATGGATGGATGGATGGATGCATGGATGGACGGATGGATGGATGGATGCATGGATGGACGGATGGATGGATGGATGGATGGATGGATGGATGGATGGATGGATGGATGGATGGATGGATGGACGGACGGATGGATGGATGATGCATGAATGGACAGATGGATGGATGGATGGATGCATGGATGGATGATGCATGGATGGATGAATGCATTGATAGATGGATGGAGGGATGGATGCATGTATGTATGTATGGATGGATGGATGAATGGATGGACGGACGGACGGACGGATGGATGGATGGATGATGCATGGACGGAGGGATGCATGGACAGATGGATGCATGAATGGACGGATGGATGCATGGACGGATGGATGGATGCATGGATGGACGAAGGGATGGATGGATGAATGCATGGATGGATGGATGGATGGATGGATGGATGGATGGATGGATGGATGGATGGATGAATGCATTGATGGATGGATAGATGGATGCATGGATGGATGCATGCATGGATGGAGGGATGGATGGATGCATGGATGGATGGATGGAAGCATGCATGGATGGATGGATGCATGGATGCATGCATGGATGAATGGATGCATCAATGGATGGATGCATGGATGGATGCATGGATGCATGCATGGATGGATGGATGCATGGATGCATGCATGGATGGATGGATGGATACATGGATGGATGAATGGATGGATGGATGGATGGATGGATGGATGGATGGATGGATCAGGGCTTAATCTGCAGAAAGGAGGGTCTCTTCCATGGTCAACAAAAAGTCAAATGTTAAAACTAACTTTAAAAGTAAACCTCTAAGTTGTGAAGGATCAAACTTGTGGTTAGGAGATGAGGATCATCATGACTGAAGGAACTAGATCCTGATTACAACCACATGAATTACTTTATCAGATCACGTGGCTGTGGTGTTTTCTACTATGATGTCAGGCGTCTGCGGTATCTCTGTGCGCCGTGTTCATGTTGCTCCTCCTTCCACCTCACAGCCTTTTTATACAGTTTTTAAAGACTCTGTTCTTTGGAGCCTGCAGCTGTGCTCTGAAATGAGCGATGAGGAGCTTTGAAACCTTTTAACTCCGCTTGCTCTGATATTTTAGACTCTGTTGCTCCCATACAAACCAAACGCAGCAAACCATTATCTCCGTCTTGGTTAAATGAAACGGCTCGCTCTCCCAGACGTCGGTGCAGACGGGCTGAGAGAAAGAGGAAAAAGGACAGACTTCAGGTCTTTTTAGAAATATTAAGTGATGTTTTTCAAAGCAAAGGCTGTAAAAACTGCAAAGACTGCATTTCTGTCCAACGTAGTTCTAAAGAGCAGCAACAGACCTCGGGTTGGTTTAATGCTTTTCATGCAGCTGTAAATCCTGCATGTGCTGCCAATTAATCTGTGGAGTCCTCAGCTCCGTGTGAGAAGCTTTTACAATTCCTGGATAAAAAAAAAAAAAAGATTTCTGCTCTCAGTCTCATCAGGATAAAGATCCTCCATCATCCCTCTGAGCCTGAACCCGTTCTCCGCTTTAAAGCAGATAGTTCAGCAGATCTGGGTCTCACATTCCCCTGCAGAACGTATCCCTTCTCGTCTGTTAAAATGTTTTTCAGGTTGACTCATCGTGTCCTTGCTATGTTCTTGGTGGCTGTAAATTTTGGGAAAATCTAGATTTAATTTTGCCAATGCACTCATTGGTCCTCCATGAAGAGAAAAGCAGCAATGCTGGAAATATGTTTAGGAAAGTATATTGTCAAAGTATTGTAAAGAGGAAACTTTTTTTATCATAATATGAGGGACTTTAATTTACTCATTTACTTATTTTTTTAAATAAGTAAATGAGTTAGTTTGAAGTTATACCAGTGAAATTCTCAGCTCATTGTGTAAAACCACTAGCAGCAAACATTTAGTTACATTTTCATTGTTTACAACGGCAGGGCGGCCATCTTGTTTTACAAGCATGTTTCACAGCTTGGAGTTAGTTGCACTTTGAATTCAGGTTAACTCCCAGATACTTGACATAAAGGCAAGTTTTTAAAATAATTTCTTTTGGTGAAACAAAAAAGAAGGACAAAAATGTATTAATTTGATTAGGTATGATAATATCAGAGATTTTATTTTCAGGCCATATCGCCCCGTCCTAAGTCAAGCTTTTTCCAACTACAACTTATTGCTAAAGCAAAGCCTCGTCTCCCTTTTAAGGGTGTTAACAAGGGTTTCAATGCTTTTATCTCCTCTTGTCTGCACTGTTGTAACTCTTTCAATTTCAGGCTATGTCAGGTATCTCTGCAGCATTTATAAGTAGTGTAACATTTCTTTGGTGTTTTTTGATTTTATTTTTCTTTGGGGGTGGGGGGGGGGTAGTTAATTGTGAAGCACCTTGACCAACTGTTATTGTTGTTATTGGGAAATGAAATGAAAATAGTTTCCTATGTAGGCTGTCCAGGCTTTACCTCAGAAATAAGGGGGAAGCTCCATCATCCAGGGAGTAGCAGGAGTTGAGCTGCTGCTGCACGCAAAGGATTGTGGGATTCCTCATAGCTCCTTAGCGCTGGTAAAGGACATCACAAGGTTCCTATGCTAAATTACCCATGAGAGGAAGCTTACAGGCTTCTGTTCCTATCTCCTTTATTACTGACTGCTCTATTCGGACAGCACTTATTATGGCGACGGCTGATGCACTTCTGCTTTGGCCAAAGAGTCCTTACCCAAAAGAGGTATTCTGAAGGAGCCACTGTGTTGGATGGGATCCTTTGGTGGTTTTCCAGGTATTTCCCGCTAGAGGGGAAATATGGAGGAGACCAGGAAGAGTTGAAGAGAGTAACGTGGAAAAGGGGTTTTGGCGATATACTGCTTAAAGTGCCTTTCCAGCAGACTAAGATGGCTTTATTTTATTATTTATTAACACGATCTTTACGGGTCAGCAGGTCAGTGATCATGACAGCCAGGTTTCCTGCTACATTCATGAAGTTAGACGTTGGGTTCAGTTTGGACCTGAAAAAACATGCAGTTCAGTTTCAGAGCGCTTTGGCTGGAAACTGGGATTTCATTGATGCTGAAATGTTAGAATAAAGATGGCTAATGGCCTCGAGTGATTCCTCTCTAAGTAAATTTTCTGTATTCCTAATGTTCTCAGCAGTAAAATCAGCACACATGCTGCTACTCCTGGGCTCTGTCCGGTTTATTTGTATATGCAGCTCCTTCATTAGCTGCAGTGCGCTGAGCTTCATTAGACATGAACACAAGAGACGGATTGAAGAAGAGATAAAAAACACAAGAGTCCGGAAAGGGAGCACAAAGATGGAGAAACAGAAACATGGGCTGAGGCTGAGGGGCTGTTGATATAAAAATGGCCGGGGGGACGCTGCAAAGCAGATAACAGAGGAGAGGAAATAAAAGGCTAGTTACAGAGAGGCAGAATAAAACGTGCATTCTCCACGTATGTCCACTGAACATGTGAGAGGAGGTGCAGAATAAACTCACTCATGGATTATACAAGCTGACAGCAACATTTGACGGCATCATGCTTTGTTTGTGAAGCCATGCGTGCCGCATGGAGCTGAGTGCTCTTGTGTTCACAGGATCCCGTCCTGAGGCGGTTTTTTTAAAGCCTTCGGTTTCTAGAAGCTGCAATAAAGCTGTAAGGAGACGAAACACGAGCAGACTTTCTCTGCCTGCACCCACCAAAATCAGCGCGCAATCACTGAAAACATTTAGCAAAAATAGACTAAAGATGGACAAAGTTAATAGAAATGTTTGTTTTTCTAAATGTTCTGCTTATTCTCTGCTTTTTTTTTTGTTCTTTACGCGCTGATAAACCGTAGTGGTGTGGTAGAAGAGTTTGCTGTTGTTTAATTGCAAACTCTTGACTTGACTTAAAAATTGACTTGACTTGAGGGATGACCCTCAGCAGTTCCAGTGGCAGAACTGGTTTTAACCTGTTTTTGTTCTAATAACCATTTAATTAAGAAAAAAGTAGTAGTATAGTTTATGTCCCCTGAAACCTTGATCAAACAGACGAGAGCAGCAGTGAGCTTGTTGCATCCTGTTAACGTTAAAGCTCTGTGTATTTTATGGTTTTGTCAATTAAAGGAGTAAAACTACCTTTAATTAGCTTTTGGTGGCCTCCAGCTCCTTACAGACAAAATCTTTCCACTGGGGCCAACAAGGAGATGGTTTCAAAACGGTCAGTATTTAGCAGGCCAGAAAACTGGCGACAAGGAAACAAACTCAGCCGTAACAACAGATCTGCGTTTTGGAAAGCCAGGAACCATTCATGTCCAACGAGACCCAAATCTTTTTAAATCTTAAGGATGCAATAAATGTGAAATCCATGAGATTCTAAAGATTTCTTTAGACAAACTAAGAATCTCCTTTCTACATGTCGAGATTAGTCAAACTATCAGTACTGATCTCAGTCAGGTTTAATTGCACCTTTTAACCACAACCTAAACCATTCAGTCTCTTCATAAAATATAATTTTTATGTCCTTTTGTCTAAACGTAATGGCTGAAAGATTCCCTGAACCTGTGGCTTTTCTCTAAGCGTGTTGACCCACTTTACTTACGTCTCTTCAATTTCTAAAGGGTCTCTGTTATTAATAACTGTCCATCTAAAGGGGAATGTGTAAAGGAGAAACTAGAGCTCAAAGGGAATGTGCCAGAGTGAATTATGTTGAGATGTTTAAAGTTAAAGTTCAGAACAATTCAACTAGATAATCTTTAAAATGCCTTCATGAGAAACCCCTGCTGACTTAACGTTAACACCAGAAAATATACAGCAACCTCCAGTGTTCACTGTCCTTCAAAACCCGAATCTCCTCGTGATCCTGCTGTGTTTGACAGGGATTCATTGAAAGTGAGGAAAGAAGCGAAGAATCCAGGGGATAAAAAAATGGTCCAATAAATAGTCTTTGTGCGATCGGGTGAGAAAACTACAAAACAATCGTTTTTTGTCTCCTCGAACTTTAAATAAAAACATAAACGAAAGCAGTGGGAAGGACTTTCCTGTGGATCCCCACGGAAGCTCGTTAAGAATGTTCACCTCTGCGTAGTTAAAAGCAGGAGCTGGAGAACCGTCGTCATTCCTCGGACTGCCAGATAAATCTGACGAATCGATCATTCAGGGGGAAAAAGAGACAATTAGGAAAAAATAGCTCGGGGGCAGAGAGTATTTTTTTTTTTCATTTTCTGCAGCAGAGGAGCGAACGTGGTGGGAGACGAGGGCAAGGGCGATTGGAGAAACACAAACACTCCGTCCGCACAGAGATAGAATCAAAGGACGGGTCAAAACGGATGGAGAGAGGCAGCGGGAGAGGTGGAGGCAGGAGGAGGAGGGGGGGGGGCGTCTGGTGGAGGTGGAAGAAGCCTGCTGGTGCTTTACGAGCAGGGGGAGAAGGTTAAAGCAAGAGGTTGTACTAGACGGCTCTGAGTTGCAGTGAGGAAAGCAGCGGTGTAGACCCATCCTGCTGAAAATCAAATATATTTTAATGGCCGTCGATAAATCCACACACATAAACCGGGATAAGCCAGGAAGTTGCCAGTTTTATTGGCTTTGGGCAGTGTGTGCGTGTGTGTTTGAAGTGAAGACTAAAGCTGCAGAGCACGCATGGGTGCATTCATGCTTCTCTTTTATTTTTTTTATCAGATAAGTGAGAACACAAGTCAACTGTGCAGAGAGAGAGCCGCTGGACATGAGCGTGGTCACATGGCCGCCTCGCTCCGAATCAGACGCTTGTCCAAATCAAATTGTACAGTGGTGAAATTGAATTGCACTCACATGAGCTTGCTTGGAGAAAGGACAACAAAAGCTTTAAACAAAAAAAAAAAAAAAAAAAGTCCCTGCATCTCAAAACACAATTTATATATTAAAAGAAGGGGGAAAACAACATTTAGGCATTTTGGATTCTCTCTGAGGTTACAGCGGCTAAAAGAAAAGACAGTCTGAAAAGGGGATTATAATTTACTGGAAGAGGAGTGCGCCTATTATCTATGCAGAACCTTGCTAAAGTATTCATTATTTTTCTCCTATGTTGTTATGTGACAATAAGAGAACACATCATGTATTTTATTGGGATTTTCTATGATAGACAGGAAGTGGCAGTGAACTGGAAGAAAAACCTGAGGAAGTGCGGCATGTCTTCATATTCAACCCCCTAAATAAAACCGGGTCCAACTGGGTGTAAGTTAATCTCAGTATAAATCTATCTGCTCTGTGAAAACATTAGGTGGGGGGGTTGTGGAGAAGTTGGATTATAAAACAAATTAAAACCGCAAGCGGTGATGATCGGCCCTCGCAGCCAAGCGCCGCTCTGGCCTATGGCCCACCGCTAGGGTACGCGCACCTCACCGGCCACCGCAGAAGCTGTCAAGCATTTTCCTCACCCGTCTACCATGCAATACACACGTACGCGTTGCGCAGCGCTCATCCACGACTCACAAAAAATCTGGTGCAGATCAGTTGATGCACCGAGGAGACACAGCCGTTGAATAATGAAAATGCATTTGGCCACCGGGCCGGACTAAATCGTTCGGCGGGCCAGACTTGGCCCGCAGGCCGTACGTTTGACACCCCTGGTTTAAACACTAGTATACAAATTTAATCAAAGGTATCTTACTAGCTTTTAATCCAGCTTCATGTGAAAAGTTAACAAAACCTTTTTAGTTATTTAAAGTTAATTATTTCATGTGTTTAAGGGTTTCGTTTCTTGCATTAAGACAGCTTTTATGAAAGTTTGACAGTTAAATTGGTGGATACACACCCAAAAGTAATAATGTAAAAGTAACACTTTAGCAATTGGAATATTGCTAAAGTAACACGTTAGCAATATTCCACATGTGTATGTTGTGTAAAAACTTTAGTAATTTCTAACAGACCACTTCACTCTCAGAAAGCAGGTCTGCTGGTGACATGCAGGCATGGACTGGTAATCGGGCGTACCGGGCATTTCCCCGGTGGGCCGACGTGCTGTTTGGGCCGACAGACCCGACATGTATATTAATAATATGTATTATTATTATTTTATATATCTGTCTTGTTATATTTCCATCATGCATGAAGAAAAATAAAATCAGCAGAGCAAGAGTCTGTTCCGATCATCCGGGCCTTACCACAGGCTACTGCAGCCCATTGGTTATCATCCCTGACAGTCTAAAGGGCTAGGCCAATCATAAAGTAGAAAAACACCTTCACGCTCCATGTGGAACTTTGTGCAGCGGTGTTCACAGTAGTAATGGATAAGAAACGCAAGGGAGGCGCAGAGAAACTGCACGAAAAAAAGAAACAAGTTCTTCAAACGGACGCTGCGAAATGTGTCAAACTGACTGACATGTTCCCAACAGCAGGCCCTTCATCTGCTCCGTTGTCTGATGTAAAATATGGTGGTGGTGGTGGTTGTAGTCAGTGACGTGCGGTAGGGTTCATAGCTGGTGAGGCACTGACGTCATCAGAGTCAGATTTACAAATATATACACTCTACAGAGTAGACTCGTTGCAAAGTGCTGAAGGCGACTGATTGAGCCAAATAAATTCACCAAGATACATGGAAAAATATTGGTTCTTTGATGAAAAAATAAAAATAAATTATTTGTCATTTGATTGGTAACAGTTTATGAGTTATGATGGATTTCTGCATTTGTAACACATTCTAAAACTATAACCCACATTACGCACATTTTATCACAAAAACAAAACATGAATAAGTATCGCTGTCTTACCTCTACTTATAATTTAAGTCCCTGCGGCGCTCTTTCTGAACAAAAATATCATCATTTTCCGGTAAAAGTTCTCTTTATCTTCTTCAGTTTTAAAAGTCTCTCAGTCTCAATGGAGCTCACTGCCAGGGAGGAAAGCCTTCCTTCATCAGTCCTGTTCCGGCTGTATGTTTAGAGTCTTTTTAGTGCTTTACTTGTTTAGCAAAACTCGCTAATAAAACATCAATAACTTGTTTTGACTCTACTATTTGGGGATCACGAGCGGTGCCCCTTGAGCGCCCCCTGCCTAGCGGCCAAGGAACTGCCGACCTCACCTACAACCAGTTCTTTGCTGTTTATGATCGGCCAGCACCACGAAAACATGTTATCTGCACACAGTTTGATGACCAAAACACAATTCGTAATCCACTTACATTAAATTGTGGAAAATCTGTTCATAACTGTTTGAACAATTGAATTTGTGATCTAGAGACAGGAAGATGCATTCACAGAATGGAAGTCAGCGCAGTTAACATGGGATTGCACAATCCCAGGGGAGGCCAAGCTCGCTGTGGCCTCACCGGCTTCGCTATGAAGCGCCACCAAGGATTTACATGAAAAATAGCAAAAAGTCTGCGATTTTAAAGAAAATAGGATCAAAAATTAGGAAATTAGATAAATAAAATACTTATTACAAATGACTGAGTAAATCAAAATTTATATTATGTTATTATATATTTTCTTTCTTTCCATGATAAGTGAGGCCTTTCTCTGGTTCATTTTGTCATTGGCATCCTTTTTTACACAGTGAGTGCACATTAGTCCAATGTTACCCTACAGTATCTGGAAGACTGAATAGATCTGATGAGCAACTTACAATAACTTCTTATAATGATGTAACGTGATAATATGTGTGATTGACCGTGAAACCTCTCTTTCTCTCTCCCCTTTCTGATCTAAGAATTGTTGCTGTGCTGTGGTGGAGTTTACATTTTACAGTGTTAATAAATTAAGATTTTGGAAGTATTTTAAGTGTCCACTCTCACTAATTTCCATTAACCTGGCCTCAAGGTATTGCACAGTTGGTATTGCACAGTTGATATACACATTCAGTACACAAAACAAATGTGGTGGGCCAGTCTAATCCAAAATGCCAGGGCCGATTGTTTTGTCCCAGTCCACCCCTGATGACATGTTTCATGATTTGGCGCTATATAAATAAAAACTGAAATGTATTGAACAAGAGTAAGTTTGTCAGTTTTCAAGCAGGATTTGTATATCTGTGCAACTTAACTATATAAAGAAAACCAGAGTTAAGATCACTTACTTACCAAGAGAAATTCCTTTGGGGTTTATTTGTGGTCTCTTGCTGCCCCCTGCTGGACAAGTTTGATCAAATCCAAATGCTTTACATGTCAACATGGTGTCAAAATTTAGATTTCATTCTAAAATGGCTTACTTCCTGTGATACTTGCACTATAACATTAATTGTAAATTCTGAGCGTCTTGCTGAGATCTACAACTGTACAAAATTTCATTACTCTACGATGAACTAAGTGAATAGCAAAGGGTCCTTTGAAAATTGCTTGGTGGCGCTATGGAGAAACTCAGTCCTGCTCACAAAAGTTTGTTATGGATTCCTGTTGGGGGGTGGATAAGGATGCATCCAAATGAGTTTTAAGCAGCTTGGCCCAAAACTGTGGAATTCAGAGCCAAACGTATGACAGCAGCGTTTGAGGTGAATATCCCACGCCGCCACGCCCCCCTGCTCCATCGAATCCAGTTGGGCCTGAAATCCACAACACATCAACATGTGTTCTGTCTGTGGACACAGTTTCATGTTGATTAGCTTAAAGGGGTAACATAGCGACCGCTTACAACAAAACATGACACTTCCTGTTGTCAGGGGGCGTGGCCTAAGCAAGGTCATCATTTGACCATTGGATATTGTAGAAGACCCGATGATGATCAATCACAGAAAGTTTGGTGCCTCTGTGTGTTTCTGTGTCGGAGATATAACAGTTTTATATTTTGTTGCGAGTAGGTGAACTTTGACCCCTGCTAACGCCCCTTCAACATGCTCAAAAACTCACCGTTTTGATAACTTTTAATTGGCCATGCCTTATGATCAGACTGACCGAGTTTCAAGCCGCTCGCTCGAAGTCCCTAGGAGGAGTTCGATCAAGTACCAATGCTGTAAACGTCAAAATTGAGGTCAAAATCAGACTTTCAATCTAAAATGGCCGACTTCCTGTGATATTTTCACTATGACATTAATTGTAAATTCTGAGGGTCTTGGTGAGCTCTACCACTGTACCAAATTTCATGTCTCTACGATGAAGTAAATGAATAGCAAAGGGTCTTTTGAAAATTGCTAGGTGGCGCCGTTGAGGCATTTTTGTTTTGATTTTTGTGACGACCTTAAAATACAAAATTTTTAAACAGTCTTCTTGCATCCGCCAAGTTTGGTGAGTTTTTGAGTATGATAAAGCCCCCAAAAAGGCCCCTCTTTGGGGTGGCAGATTAATAATAATAATAATTAAAACCGCAAGCGGTGATGATCGGCCCTCGCAGCAAAGCGCCGCTCTGGCCTATTGGCCAACGCTGGGATTTGCGCACCGCCGGCCGCCCGCCACCGCAGATGCTGTCGCGCATTTTGCCCGCCCATCCACTGGGCGATTCACACGAACGTGTTCGGCAGCGCTCCCCCACGACTCACAAAAAATCTGGTGCAGATCGCTCAATGCAGCGAGGAGATACAGCCGTTAAATAATGATAATGCATTTGGCCACCGGACCGGACTAAATCGTTCGGCGGGCCGAATTCGGCCCGCGGGCCGTAGCTTTGACACCCCTGGTTTAAACATTAGTATACCAATTTAATCAAAGGTATCTTACTAGCTGTTAATCCAGCTTAATGTGAAAAGTTAACAAAACCATTTTAGTTTTTTGAAGTTACTTGCTATTTCATGTGTTTAAGGGTTTTGTTTCTTGCATTAAGACAGCTTTTATGAAAGTTTACCATCTAAATTGGTGGATACACACCCAAAAGTAATGTAAAAGTAACACTTTAGCAATTGGACTATTGCTAAAGGAACACTTTAGCAATATCGCGGGGGTAGCAGCTTTATAAAGGAGGCCCAGACATTCCTCTCCCCAGCCACTTGGGCCAGCTTCAGTCTCAATGGAGCTCACTGCCAGGGAGGAAAGCCTTCCCTGATCAGTCTTGTTCCAGCTGTATGTTTAGAGTCTTTTTAGTGCTTTACTTGTTTAGCAAAACTCGCTAATAAAACATCAATAACTTGTTTTGACTGTACTATTTGGGGATCACGAGCGGTGCTCCTTAAGCGCCCCCTGCCTAGCGGCCAAGGAACTGCCGACCTCACCTACAACCAGTTCTTTGCTGTTTATGATCAGCCAGCACCACGAAAACATGTTATCTGCACACAGTTTGATGACCAAAACACAATTCGTAATCCACATATATTAAATTGTGGAAAATCTGTTCTTAACTGTTTGAACAATTGAATTTATGATCTACAGACAGGAAGATGCATTCACAGAATGGAAGTCAGCGCAGTTAACATGGGATTGCACAATCCCAGGGGAGGCCAAGCTTGCTGCGGCCTCACCGGCTTCGCTATGAAGCGCCACCAAGGATTTACATGAAAAATAGCAAAAAGTCTGCGATTTTAAAGAAAATATGATCAAAAATTAGGAAATTAGATAAATAAAATACTTATTACAAATGACTGAGTAAATCAAAATTTATATTATGTTATTATATATTTTCTTTCTTTCCATGATAAGTGAGGCCTTGCTCTGGTTCATTTTGTCATTGGCATCCTTTTTTACACAGTGAGTGCACATTAGTCCAATGTTACCCTACAGTATATGGAAGACTGAATAGATCTGATGAGCAACTTACAATAACTTCTTATGATGATGTAACGTGATAATATGTGTGATTGACCCTGACACCTCTCTTTCTCTCTCTCTCTCTCTGATCTAAGAATAGTTGCTGTGCTGTGATGGAGTTTACATTTTACCGTGTTAATAAATTAAGATTTTAGAAGTATTTTAAGTGTCCACTTTCACTAATTTCTATTAACCTGGCCTCAAGGTATTGTACAGTTGGTATACACATTCAGTACACAAAAAAATGTGGTGGGCCAGTCTAATCCAAAATGCCAGGGCCGATTTTTTTGTCCCAGTACACCCCTGATGACATGTTTCATGATTTGGCGCTATATAAATAAAAACTGAAATGTATTGAACAAGAGTAAGTTTGTCAGTTTTCAAGCAGGATTTGTATATCTGTTCAACTTAAATATATAAGGAAACCAAAGAGTTAAGATCAGTTACTTACCAAGAGAAATTCCTTTGGGGTTCATTTGTGGTCTCTTGCTGCCCCCTGCTGGACAGGTTTGATCAAATATGATCAAACTTGATGATGATGGTATTTGATACCATGTCAACATGGTGTCAAAATTCAGATTTCAATCTAAAATGTCTTACTTCCTGTCATACTTGCACTATGACATTAATTGTAAATTCTGAGCGTCTTGCTGAGATCTACAACTGTACAAAATTTCATCACTCTACGATGAAGTAAGTGAATAGCAAAGGGTCCTTTGAAAATTGCTTGGTGGCGCTATAGAGAAACTAAGTCCTGCTCACTAAAGTTTGTTATGGATTCCTGTTGGGGGGTGGATAAGGATGCATCCAAATGAGTTTTAAGCAGCTTGGCCCAAAACTGTGGAATTCAGAGCCAAACGTATGACAGCAGCGTTTGAGGTGAATATGCTACGCCGCCACGCCCCCCTGCTCCATCGAATCCAGTTGGGCCTGAAATCCACAACACATCAACATGTGTTCTGTCTGTGGACACAGTTTCATGTTGATTAGTTCAGAGGGGTAACATAGCGACCGCTTACAGCAAAACATGACACTTCCTGTTGTCAGGGGGCGTGGCCTAAGCAATGTCATCATTTGACCATTGGATATTGTAGAAGACACGATGATGATCAATCACAGAAAGTTTGGTGCCTCTGTGTGTTTCTGTGTAGGAGATATAACAGTTTTATGTTTTGTGGCGAGTAGGTGAACTTTGACCCCTGCTAACGCCCCTTCAACATGCTCAAAAACTCACCATTTTGATAACTTTTAATTGGCCATGCCTTATGATCAGACTGGCCGAGTTTCAAGCCGCTCGCTCGAAATCCCTAGGACGAGTTCGATCAAATACCAATGCTGTAAACGTCAAAAATGAGGTCAAATTACGACCTTCAATCTAAAATGGCAGACTTCCTGTGATATTTGCACTATGACGTTAATTGTAAATTCTGAGCGTCTTGCTTAGATCTACAACTGTACAAAATTTCATTACTCTACGATGAAGTAAATGAATAGCAAAGGGTCTTTTGAAAATTGCTAGGTGGCGCCGTTGAGGCATTTTTGTTTTGATTTTTGTGACGACCTTAAAATACAAAATTTTTAAACAGTCTTCTTGCATCCGCCAAGTTTGGTGAGTTTTTGAGTATGATAAAGCCCCCAAAAAGGCCCCTCTTTGGGGTGGCAGATTAATAATAATAATAATTAAAACCGCAAGCGGTGATGAGCGGCCCTCGCAGCAAAGCGCCGCTCTGGCCTATTGGCCACCGCTGGGATTTGCGCACCGCCGGCCGCCCGCCACCGCAGATGCTGTCACGCATTTTGCCCGCCCGTCCACTGGGCGATTCACACGAACGTGTTCGGCAGCGCTCCCCCACGACTCACAAAAAATCTGGTGCAGATCGCTCGATGCAGCGAGGAGATACAGCCGTTGAATAATGATAATGCATTTGGCCATCGGACCGGACTAAATCGTTCGGCGGGCCGAATTCGGCCCGCGGGCCGTAGCTTTGACACCCCTGGTTTAAACATTAGTATACCAATTTAATCAAAGGTATCTTACTAGCTGTTAATCCAGCTTAATGTGAAAAGTTAACAAAACCATTTTAGTTTTTTAAAGTTACTTGCTATTTCATGTGTCTAAGGGTTTTGTTTCTTGCATTAAGACAGCTTTTATGAAAGTTTAACATCTAAATTGGTGGATACACACCCAAAAGTAATGTAAAAGTAACACTTTAGCAATTGGACTATTGCCAAAGGAACACTTTAGCAATATCGCGGGGGTAGCAGCTTTATAAAGGAGGTCCAGACGTTCCTCTCCCCAGCCACTTGGGCCAGCTTCTCTGGGGGAATCCCAAGGCGTTCGCAGGCCAGCCGAGAGACATAGTCCCTCCAGCGTGTCCTGGGTCTTCCCCTGGGCCTCCTCCCGGTGGGACGTGCCCAGAACACCTCACCAGGGATGCGTCCAGGAGGCATCCTGACCAGATGCCCGAGCCACCTCAACTGGCTCCTCTCAATGTGAAGGAGCAGCGGCTGTACTCTGAGTCCTCCCCGGATGACTGAGCTCCTCAACCTATCTCTAAGGGAGAGCCCAGACACACTATGGAGAAAACTCATTTTGGCCGCTTGTATCCGGGATCTCGTTCTTTCGGTCATGACCCAAAGCTCGTGACCATCGATGAGGGTACGAACATAGATCGACTGGTAAATCGAGAGCTTGGCCTTTTGGCTCAGCTCTCTCTTCACCACAACGGATCGGTACAGCGCCCGCTTCACAGCAGACGTCACACCAATCCGCCTGTCGATCTCCCGCTCCATCTTCTCCTCATTCGTGAACAAGACCCCAAGATACTTGAACTCCTCCACTAGAAGCTGGCTCTTGGGACTTTCCTTTTTGACAAAGCTTATAGTTAGAGTGGTTCATGTTACCTTGAGCTACCTCTATAGTTATGCTGCTATAGGCTTAGGCTGCTGGAGGACATCAGGGTCTATTGTTCTTCAATTTTGCATGACTGTTGTCATTTCAACTTTTAACTTTTTTGTCATTGGCATCCTTTTTTACACAGTGAGTGCACATTAGTCCAATGTTACCATACAGTATCTGGAAGACTAAATAGATCTGATGAGCAACTTACAATAACTTCTTATAATGATGTAACGTGATAATATGTGTGATTGACCCTGACACCTCTCTTTCTCTCTCTCTCTCTCTGATCTAAGAATAGTTGCTGTGCTGTGATGGAGTTTACATTTTACCGTGTTAATAAATTAAGATTTTAGAAGTATTTTAAGTGTCCACTCTCACTAATTTCCATTAACCTGACCTCATATATAATGTATACACATTCAGTACACAACAAAATGTGGTGGGCCAGTCTAATCCAAAATGCCAGGGCCGATTTTTTTTGTCCCAGTACACCCCTGATGACATGTTTCATGATTTGGCGCTATATAAATAAAAACTGAAATGTATTGAACAAGAGTAAGTTTGTCAGTTTTCAAGCAGGATTTGTATATCTGTTCAACTTAAATATATAAGGAAACCAAAGAGTTAAGATCAGTTACTTACCAAGAGAAATTCCTTTGGGGTTTATTTGTGGTCTCTTGCTGCCCCCTGCTGGACAAGTTTGATCAAATATGATCAAACTTGATGATGATGGTATTTGATACCATGTCAACATGGTGTCAAAATTCAGATTTCAATCTAAAATGGCTTACTTCCTGTGATACTTGCACTATGACATTAATTGTAAATTCTGAGCGTCTTGCTGAGATCTACAACTGTACAAAATTTCATTACTCTACGATGAACTAAGTGAATAGCAAAGGGTCCTTTGAAAATTGCTTGGTGGCGCTATGGAGAAACTAAGTCCTGCTCACTAAAGTTTGTTATGGATTCCTGTTGGGGGGTGGATAAGGATGCATCCAAATGAGTTTTAAGCAGCTTGGCCCAAAACTGTGGAATTCAGAGCCAAACGTATGACAGCAGCGTTTGAGGTGAATATGCCACGCCGCCACGCCCCCCTGCTCCATCGAATCCAGTTGGGCCTGAAATCCACAACACATCAACATGTGTTCTGTCTGTGGACACAGTTTCATGTTGATTAGCTTAAAGGGGTAACATAGCGACCGCTTACAACAAAACATGACACTTCCTGTTGTCAGGGGGCGTGGCCTAAGCAAGGTCATCATTTGACCATTGGATATTGTAGAAGACCCGATGATGATCAATCACAGAAAGTTTGGTGCCTCTGTGTGTTTCTGTGTAGGAGATATAACAGTTTTATGTTTTGTGGCGAGTAGGTGAACTTTGACCCCTGCTAACGCCCCTTCAACATGCTCAAAAACTCACCGTTTTGATAACTTTTAATTGGCCATGCCTTATGATCAGACTGACCGAGTTTCAAGCCGCTCGCTCGAAATCCCTAGGAGGAGTTCGATCAAGTACCAATGCTGTAAACGTCAAAATTGAGGTCAAAATCAGACCTTCAATCTAAAATGGCCGACTTCCTGTGATATTTTCACTATGACATTAATTGTAAATTCTGAGCGTCTTGGTGAGCTCTACCACTGTACCAAATTTCATGTCTCTACGATGAAGTAAGTGAATAGCAAAGGGTCCTTTGAAAATTGCTTGGTGGCGCTATGGAGAAACTAAGTCCTGCTCACTAAAGTTTGTTATGGATTCCTGTTGGGGGGTGGATAAGGATGCATCCAAATGAGTTTTAAGCAGCTTGGCCCAAAACTGTGGAATTCAGAGCCAAACGCATGACAGCAGCGTTTGAGGTGAATATGCCACGCCGCCACGCCCCCCTGCTCCATCGAATCCAGTTGGGCCTGAAATCCACAACACATCAACATGTGTTCTGTCTGTGGACACAGTTTCATGTTGATTAGCTTAAAGGGGTAACATAGCGACCGCTTACAACAAAACATGACACTTCCTGTTGTCAGGGGGCGTGGCCTAAGCAAGGTCATCATTTGACCATTGGATATTGTAGAAGACCCGATGATGATCAATCACAGAAAGTTTGGTGCCTCTGTGTGTTTCTGTGTAGGAGATATAACAGTTTTATGTTTTGTGGCGAGTAGGTGAACTTTGACCCCTGCTAACGCCCCTTCAACATGCTCAAAAACTCACCGTTTTGATAACTTTTAATTGGCCATGCCTTATGATCAGACTGACCGAGTTTCAAGCCGCTCGGTCGAAATCCCTAGGAGGAGTTCGATCAAGTACCAATGCTGTAAACGTCAAAATTGAGGTCAAAATCAGACCTTCAATCTAAAATGGCCGACTTCCTGTGATATTTGCACTATGACGTTAATTGTAAATTCTGAGCGTCTTGGTGAGCTCTACCACTGTACCAAATTTCATGTCTCTACGATGAAGTAAGTGAATAGCAAAGGGTCTTTTGAAAATTGCTAGGTGGCGCCGTTGAGGCATTTTTGTTTTGATTTTTGTGACGACCTTAAAATACAAAATTTTTAAACAGTCTTCTTGCATCCGCCAAGTTTGGTGAGTTTTTGAGTATGATAAAGCCCCCAAAAAGGCCCCTCTTTGGGGTGGCAGATTAATAATAATAATAATTAAAACCGCAAGCGGTGATGAGCGGCCCTCGCAGCAAAGCGCCGCTCCGGCCTTGGCCACCGCTGGGATTTGCGCACCGCCGGCCGCCCGCCACCGCAGATGCTGTCACGCATTTTGCCCGCCCGTCCACTGGGCGATTTACACGAACGTGTTCGGCAGCGCTCCCCCACGACTCACAAAAAATCTGGTGCAGATTCACCACAACGGACCGGTATAGCGCCCGCTTCACAGCAGACGCCGCACCAATCCGCCTGTCGATCTCCCGCTCCATCTTCCCCTCATTCGTGAACAAGACCCCAAGATACTTGAACTTCTCCACTAGAAGCTGGCCCTTGGGACTTTCCTTTTTTAAAAAGCTTATAGTTAGAGTGGCTCATGTTACCCTGAGCTACCTCTATAATTATGCTGCTATAGGTTTAGGCTACTGCAGGACATCAGGATCTATTGTTCTTCAATTTTGAATGACTTGTCATTTCAGCTTTTAACTTTTTGATTTTTTTTTTCTTCATAGTAGGTACACCTGGTCTGGCGTTCTGTTAGCTCTGGCATCATCCAGGGAAGACCCGCTACTACCATCTAATGTAGAACTTCTGTGCTTTTTTGTCTCTCTTGTTGTGTCTCTGCTCTGTCTTCTGTAACCCCCAGTCTGTCGAGGCAGATGACCGTTCATACTGAGCCCGGTTCTGCTGGAGGTTTTTTCCTTCCCGTTAATGGGGAGTTTTTTTTTCCTGCTGTCGCTTCATGCTTGCTCAGTAGGTAGGATTGCTGCAAAGCCATGGACAATGCAGACGACTCTCCCTGTGGCTCTACGCTTCTTCAAGAGAGAATGCTACTTGTCAAGACTTTGATGCAATGAACTGGTTCCCTTATATAGGAATTTTTTGACCAATGTGTATAATCTGACCCAATCTGTACAATCTGATTGATTTTGACGTTGTAAAGTGCCTTGAGATGACATATTTCATGAATTGTCGCTATATAAATAACATTGAATTGCATCATCTCTTCAGACCAAATAAACTATCACATTTTTTGAGACAGTTATCTCATTTTAAAGATATAATCATCTAACGGTATTACTCTTAGCAAGTTAAAGCTCCATAATAATTTTAGACCAGGTTTTAGTTCCACTCTTTTATTATGCACATCTAGGCTACCTATAAATATAAAGTATGGCATGCCAAAAAACATTTTCAACAAAAGGCAATTTTAGTAATGGCCTTGCGATTTTATATCTAAGCATTAAAATGATAATATTTCACCAATTTTCACAGCAAGATGGAAATAACGACTATCCAACATTTTAAGATTTTGTAAAAACTTTTTTCCTTTTTTACCTACCTTTTGAAATTAATACTTGTTTCTACTTCTCCAAAATTAAACTTCAAGAAAACTATTGTGCTGTCCTGGGGCCATATGCAGCTAGACAGCTAGGACAAAAGTTCCCCACAAAAGCTTCCTTTTCTTGCATTCTCTGAATAACCTTTGTTCCCAAATCTGGCTTTAAACATTCTTTTTGTAAAAAGACAAATATTTTTCCAAGGCAGAAGCGTGTAGAACAAATTCAACTTCAACATTAGCAGTTTCCCTAGCTTCATCGCTGAAAAGCAGCTTTTAACCGGAGCAAAATACGTCAAAGACCTTTTTTTAAGGTGAGAGCACTCACTATCTCACGTAATTCACATAGAGATCTAACAAAGTTGTGATGTCTCACTCTGATTAAATATGAACCCAAAACTTTTCTAACTGTTTTTGCCTTGGATTTCCTCTGACTAAGAATTATTATCTTATTTATGTAATGTATTCACGACATGAATTCCTTGCTGTCTTAACAAAAGGCAGAACAACTATAATGTTACTTTCTATAATTATTACAGGCTCTGCTGAGATGTCAAATTCTGGAGAATGCTTAGACACCCTGACACACAAATATGGATTAACTTCATTTTATGTGCACTCGTGAACTTGTTTTAGTTGATTTAGTTTTCTTGATGTACTGTAGAGCGTGATGAGGTCTGTTGTGGTATTGTGTGCACTGGATCGAGGGGACAGTTGGTGTTGTCTGTCAAACCCAATCTTCTTAAGCTGCAAATTCAGTAAAGTTACCAGATATATATATATATATATATATATATATATATATATATATATATATATATATATATATATATAAAACGGTTGCAGTTACAGCTCAAACGTCGTAACAACACTTCTAAATCTGAGTCTGACGCACAATTTCAAATACAAACACGAAGCAGTTTGATTTTTGTCCGATGACGAGCGAGCGAGCGAGAGAGAGAGAACTGGTAAAGCAGCATATAGTAACAATAAAGATGAGCGCCATAAAGATGTTATTAATCAGGGAAATCTTTCTGATTGTTTCACAGCGGTTACCTGCAGCGGGTAAACACGCCCACGACAACACACTTAGGCTCCCCGCAGCCCGTTTCTATCGGAATATGCGCCAAAACTGCCTCTTTAAAATGAACTGCACGGTTCAGTCTGCGCCTGTCTGAATTGCAATGTGAAGTTTTACACATCTATGCGTGAGCATAATCAAAAATTCCCCCCAGGAGCAGCGGTTTTTTTTTTTCCCCAGGACCCGCGGTAACGACAGCGGTGTTCTTACGATGGAGTATTAGGGCCACACATGAAGAGAAAAAATAATTTTGCCATGACGAGATTAAACTGGTGCAGATCAGTTGATGCAGCGATGCATTTGGCCACCGGAGGCAGTGGCGACCCACCAGCTTAAAATCTATGTATTGACATCTTAAAAATGGTCTTATAGCTTAAAAGATCATCCTGTTTTGGTTGGTTTTGTAGCCGAATAGAAGAGATGTTCTCAAAGCATTAAATAGGCCTTTTGACTTTTAAAAATGTTGTCCTTTTAAGGTAATTTTAAGTTATGATGATGATCAATCACAGAAAGTTTGGTGCCTCTGTGTGTTTCTGTGTAGGAGAAATAGCAGTTTTTCCTGTTGTCAGGGGGCGTGGCCTAAGTGATGTCATCATTTGACCATTGGATATTGTAGAAGACCCGATGATGATCAATCACAGAAAGTTTGGTGCCTCTGTGTGTTTCTGTGTAGGAGATATAGCAGTTTTTCCTGTTGTCAGGGGGCGTGGCCTAAGTGATGTCATCATTTGTCCATTGGATATTGTAGAAGACCTGATGATGATCAATCACAGAAAGTTTGGTGCCTCTGTGTGTTTCTGTGTAGGAGATATAGCAGTTTTTCCTGTTGTTAGGGGGCGTGGCCTAAGTGATGTCATCATTTGACCATTGGATATTGTAGAAGACCCGATGATGATCAATCACAGAAAGTTTGGTGCCTCTGTGTGTTTCTGTGTAGGAGATATAACAGTTTTTCCTGTTGTCAGGGGGCGTGGCCTAAGTGATGTCATCATTTGACCATTGGATACTGTAGAAGACCCGATGATGATCAATCACAGAAAGTTTGGTGCCTCTGTGTGTTTCTGTGTAGGAGATATAACAGTTTTCTGTTTTGTGGCGAGTAGGTGAACTTTGACCCCTGCTAACGCCCCTTCAACATGCTCAAAAACTCACCGTTTTGATAACTTTTAATTGGCCATGCCTTATGATCAGACTGACCGAGTTTCAAGCCGCTCGCTCGAAATCCCTAGGACGAGTTTGATCAAATACCAATGCTGTAAACGTCAAAAATGAGGTGAAATTACGACCTTCAATCTAAAATGGCCGACTTCCTGTGATATTTGCACTATGACGTTAATTGTAAATTCTGAGCGTCTTGCTTAGATCTACAACTGTACAAAATTTCATTACTCTACAATGAAGTAAGTGAATAGCAAAGGGTCCTTTGAAAGTTTCTAGGTGGCGCCGTTGAGGCATTTTTCTTTAGATTTTTCTGACGACCTTAAAATACAAAATTTTTAAACAGTCACCATGCATCTGCAAAGTTTGGTGAGTTTTTGAATATGATAAAGCCCCCAAAAAGGCCCCTCTTTAGGGGGGCAGAATAAAAATAATAATAATAATAATAATAAGAAACAACACAGAAACAATAGGCCTTCGCAGCGCTTCGCTGCTCGGGCCTAATAATTAAACAACACAGATACAATAGGCCTTCGCAGCGCTTCGCTGCTCGGGCCTAATTAAAACCGCAAGCGGTGATGATCGGCCCTCGCAGCAAAGCGCCGCTCTGGCCTATTGGCCAACGCTGGGATTTGCGCACCGCCGGCCGCCCGCCACCGCAGATGCTGTCGCGCATTTTGCCCGCCCATCCACTGGGCGATTCACACGAACGTGTTCGGCAGCGCTCCCCCACGACTCACAAAAAATCTGGTGCAGATCGCTCAATGCAGCGAGGAGATACAGCCGTTAAATAATGATAATGCATTTGGCCACCGGACCGGACTAAATCGTTCGGCGGGCCGAATTCGGCCCGCGGGCCGTAGCTTTGACACCCCTGGTTTAAACATTAGTATACCAATTTAATCAAAGGTATCTTACTAGCTGTTAATCCAGCTTAATGTGAAAAGTTAACAAAACCATTTTAGTTTTTTGAAGTTACTTGCTATTTCATGTGTTTAAGGGTTTTGTTTCTTGCATTAAGACAGCTTTTATGAAAGTTTACCATCTAAATTGGTGGATACACACCCAAAAGTAATGTAAAAGTAACACTTTAGCAATTGGACTATTGCTAAAGGAACACTTTAGCAATATCGCGGGGGTAGCAGCTTTATAAAGGAGGCCCAGACATTCCTCTCCCCAGCCACTTGGGCCAGCTTCAGTCTCAATGGAGCTCACTGCCAGGGAGGAAAGCCTTCCCTGATCAGTCTTGTTCCAGCTGTATGTTTAGAGTCTTTTTAGTGCTTTACTTGTTTAGCAAAACTCGCTAATAAAACATCAATAACTTGTTTTGACTGTACTATTTGGGGATCACGAGCGGTGCTCCTTAAGCGCCCCCTGCCTAGCGGCCAAGGAACTGCCGACCTCACCTACAACCAGTTCTTTGCTGTTTATGATCAGCCAGCACCACGAAAACATGTTATCTGCACACAGTTTGATGACCAAAACACAATTCGTAATCCACATATATTAAATTGTGGAAAATCTGTTCTTAACTGTTTGAACAATTGAATTTATGATCTACAGACAGGAAGATGCATTCACAGAATGGAAGTCAGCGCAGTTAACATGGGATTGCACAATCCCAGGGGAGGCCAAGCTTGCTGCGGCCTCACCGGCTTCGCTATGAAGCGCCACCAAGGATTTACATGAAAAATAGCAAAAAGTCTGCGATTTTAAAGAAAATATGATCAAAAATTAGGAAATTAGATAAATAAAATACTTATTACAAATGACTGAGTAAATCAAAATTTATATTATGTTATTATATATTTTCTTTCTTTCCATGATAAGTGAGGCCTTGCTCTGGTTCATTTTGTCATTGGCATCCTTTTTTACACAGTGAGTGCACATTAGTCCAATGTTACCCTACAGTATATGGAAGACTGAATAGATCTGATGAGCAACTTACAATAACTTCTTATGATGATGTAACGTGATAATATGTGTGATTGACCCTGACACCTCTCTTTCTCTCTCTCTCTCTCTGATCTAAGAATAGTTGCTGTGCTGTGATGGAGTTTACATTTTACCGTGTTAATAAATTAAGATTTTAGAAGTATTTTAAGTGTCCACTTTCACTAATTTCTATTAACCTGGCCTCAAGGTATTGTACAGTTGGTATACACATTCAGTACACAAAAAAATGTGGTGGGCCAGTCTAATCCAAAATGCCAGGGCCGATTTTTTTTGTCCCAGTCCACCCCTGATGACATGTTTCATGATTTGGCGCTATATAAATAAAAACTGAAATGTATTGAACAAGAGTAAGTTTGTCAGTTTTCAAGCAGGATTTGTATATCTGTTCAACTTAAATATATAAGGAAACCAAAGAGTTAAGATCAGTTACTTACCAAGAGAAATTCCTTTGGGGTTCATTTGTGGTCTCTTGCTGCCCCCTGCTGGACAGGTTTGATCAAATATGATCAAACTTGATGATGATGGTATTTGATACCATGTCAACATGGTGTCAAAATTCAGATTTCAATCTAAAATGTCTTACTTCCTGTCATACTTGCACTATGACATTAATTGTAAATTCTGAGCGTCTTGCTGAGATCTACAACTGTACAAAATTTCATCACTCTACGATGAAGTAAGTGAATAGCAAAGGGTCCTTTGAAAATTGTTTGGTGGCGCTATAGAGAAACTAAGTCCTGCTCACTAAAGTTTGTTATGGATTCCTGTTGGGGGGTGGATAAGGATGCATCCAAATGAGTTTTAAGCAGCTTGGCCCAAAACTGTGGAATTCAGAGCCAAACGTATGACAGCAGCGTTTGAGGTGAATATGCTACGCCGCCACGCCCCCCTGCTCCATCGAATCCAGTTGGGCCTGAAATCCACAACACATCAACATGTGTTCTGTCTGTGGACACAGTTTCATGTTGATTAGTTCAGAGGGGTAACATAGCGACCGCTTACAGCAAAACATGACACTTCCTGTTGTCAGGGGGCGTGGCCTAAGCAATGTCATCATTTGACCATTGGATATTGTAGAAGACACGATGATGATCAATCACAGAAAGTTTGGTGCCTCTGTGTGTTTCTGTGTAGGAGATATAACAGTTTTATGTTTTGTGGCGAGTAGGTGAACTTTGACCCCTGCTAACGCCCCTTCAACATGCTCAAAAACTCACCATTTTGATAACTTTTAATTGGCCATGCCTTATGATCAGACTGGCCGAGTTTCAAGCCGCTCGCTCGAAATCCCTAGGACGAGTTCGATCAAATACCAATGCTGTAAACGTCAAAAATGAGGTCAAATTACGACCTTCAATCTAAAATGGCAGACTTCCTGTGATATTTGCACTATGACGTTAATTGTAAATTCTGAGCGTCTTGCTTAGATCTACAACTGTACAAAATTTCATTACTCTACGATGAAGTAAATGAATAGCAAAGGGTCTTTTGAAAATTGCTAGGTGGCGCCGTTGAGGCATTTTTGTTTTGATTTTTGTGACGACCTTAAAATACAAAATTTTTAAACAGTCTTCTTGCATCCGCCAAGTTTGGTGAGTTTTTGAGTATGATAAAGCCCCCAAAAAGGCCCCTCTTTGGGGTGGCAGATTAATAATAATAATAATAAAACCGCAAGCGGTGATGAGCGGCCCTCGCAGCAAAGCGCCGCTCTGGCCTATTGGCCACCGCTGGGATTTGCGCACCGCCGGCCGCCCGCCACCGCAGATGCTGTCACGCATTTTGCCCGCCCGTCCACTGAGCGATTCACACGAACGTGTTCGGCAGCGCTCCCCCACGACTCACAAAAAATCTGGTGCAGATCGCTCGATGCAGCGAGGAGATACAGCCGTTGAATAATGATAATGCATTTGGCCATCGGACCGGACTAAATCGTTCGGCGGGCCGAATTCGGCCCGCGGGCCGTATCTTTGACACCCCTGGTTTAAACATTAGTATACCAATTTAATCAAAGGTATCTTACTAGCTGTTAATCCAGCTTAATGTGAAAAGTTAACAAAACCATTTTAGTTTTTTAAAGTTACTTGCTATTTCATGTGTCTAAGGGGTTTGTTTCTTGCATTAAGACAGCTTTTATGAAAGTTTAACATCTAAATTGGTGGATACACACCCAAAAGTAATGTAAAAGTAACACTTTAGCAATTGGACTATTGCCAAAGGAACACTTTAGCAATATCGCGGGGGTAGCAGCTTTATAAAGGAGGCCCAGACATTCCTCTCCCCAGCCACTTGGGCCAGCTTCTCTGGGGGAATCCCAAGGCGTTCGCAGGCCAGCCGAGAGACATAGTCCCTCCAGCGTGTCCTGGGTCTTCCCCTGGGCCTCCTCCCGGTGGGACGTGCCCAGAACACCTCACCAGGGAGGCATCCAGGAGGCATCCTAACCAGATGCAAAAGCCACCTCAACTGGCTCCTCTCGACATGAAGAAGCAGTGGCTCTACTCTGAGTCCTCCCCAGATGACTGAGCTCCTCACCTTATCTCTAAGGGAGAGCTCACACACACTATGGAGAAAACTCATTTCGGGATCTTGTATCCGGGATCTCGTTCTTCCTACCCTTCATAGATGAGGGTAGGAACGTAGATCGACCGGTAAATCGAGAGCTTCGCCTTTTGGCTCAGCTCTCTCTTCACCACAACGGACCGGTACAGCGCCCGCTTCACAGCAGACGCTGCACCAATCCGCCTGTCGATCTCCCGCTCCATCTTCCCCTCATTCATGAACAAGACCCCAAGATACTTGAACTTCTCCACTAGAGGCTGGCTCTTTGGACTTTCCTTTTTTAAAAAGCTTATAGTTAGAGTGGCTCATGTTACCCTGAGCTACCTCTATAGTTATGCTGCTATACGTTTAGGCTACTGCAGGACATCAGGGTCTATTGTTCTTCAATTTTGAATGACTGTTGTCATTTCAGCTTTTAACTTTTTGATTTTTCTTTTTTCTTCATAGTAGGTACACCTGGTCCGGCGTTCTGTTAGCTGTGGCATCATCCAGGGAAGACAGATCACCCGCTACTACCATCTAATGT
This sequence comes from Fundulus heteroclitus, assembly GCF_011125445.2. Classification (NCBI taxonomy): domain Eukaryota; kingdom Metazoa; phylum Chordata; class Actinopteri; order Cyprinodontiformes; family Fundulidae; genus Fundulus; species Fundulus heteroclitus. The sequence goes on from NC_046367.1 coordinate 40,058,940, forward strand.
AGAACTTCTGTGCTTTTTTGTCTGTCTTGTTGTGTCTCTGCTCTGTCTTCTGTAACCCCCAGTCTGTCGAGGCAGATGACCGTTCATACTGAGCCCGGTTCTGCTGGAGGTTTTCCTTCCCGTTAATGGGGAGTTTTTTTTCCCGCTGTTGCTTCATGCTTGCTCAGTAGGTAGGATTGCTGCAAAGCCATGGACAATGTAGACGACTCTCCCTGTGGCTCTACACTTCTTTAAGAGAGAATGCTACTTGTCAAGACTTTGATGCAATGAACTGGTTCCCGTATATAGGATTTTTTTTGACCAATGTGTATAATCTGACCCAATTTGTATAATCTGATTGATTTTGACTATGTAAAGTGCCTTGAGATGACATATTTCATGAATTGGCGCTATATAAATAACACTGAATTGAATCATCTCTTTAGACCAGGTAAACTATCACATTTTATGAGACAGTTATCTCATTTTAAAGATATAATCATCTAACGTTATTACTCTTAGCAAGTTAAAGCTCCATAAAAATTTTAGACCAGCTTTTAGTTCCACTCTTTTATTATGCACATCTAGGCTACCTATAAATATAAAGTATGGCATGCCAAAAAAAATTTTCAAGAAACGGCAATTTTAGTAATTGCCTTGCAATTTTATATCTAAGCATTAAAAATGATAATATTTCACCAATTTTCACAGCAAGATGGAAATAACAACTATCCAACATTTTAAGATTTTGTAAAAACTTTTTTCCTCTTTTACCTACCTTTTGAAATTAATACTTGTTTCTACTTCTCCAAAATTATACTTCAAGAAAACTATTGTGCTGTCCTGGGGCCATATGCAGCTAGACAGCTGGGACAAAAGTTCCCCACACAAAGCTTCCTTTTCTTACGTTCTCTGAATAACCTTTATTCACAGATCTGGCTTTAAACATTCTTTTTGTAAAAAGACGAATATTTTCCAAGGCAGAAGCGTGTAAAACAAATTCAACTTCAACATTAGCAGTTTCCCTAGCTTCATCGCTGAAAAGCAGCTTTTACCAGAGCAAAATACGTCAAAGATATTTTATTTAAGGTGAGAGCACTCACTATCTCACGTAATTCACATAGAGATCTAACAAAGTTGTGATGTCTCACTCTGATTAAATATGAACCCAAAACGTTTCTAACTGTTTTTACCATGGATTCCCTCTGACTAATAATTAATTTATATCTTATTTATGTAATGTATTCACAACATGAATTCCTTGCTGTCTTAACAAAAGGCAGAACAACTATAACGTTACTTTCTATAATTATTACAGGTTCTGCTGAGATGTCAAATTCTGGAGAGTGCTTAGACACCCTGACACACAAATATGTATTAACTTCATTTCATGTGCACTCGTGAACTTGTTTTAGTTGATTTAGTTTTCTTGATGTACTGTAGAGCGTGATGAGGTCTGTTGTGGTATTGTGTGCACTGGATTGAGGGGACAGTTGGTGTTGTCTGTCAAACCCAATCTTCTTAAGCTGCAAATTCAGTAAAGTTACAAGTTTTCTTGCAACCTCTCATATGGAACTAGTCTAAAAAATAAATAAACTGATAATTAGAAGATCAGTTTGTACATCCACACCAACTCTAGAACCAAAGCCGTATTCAGCTGGAACTTATCCTGACAAAATGTCCCAATTCAGCCAAATAAACTCCAAAAGCTTAGAGGAGATCATTCAGCAGCTAAGTTCCTCCTCATGCTGTCTTGATGCTCTACCCACAGTTTTCCTTAAGAAAGTTTTGCCTGTCATAGCGTCTGATTTGACTCAGATAATAAACACGTCCCTCCTGTCAGGTGTTTCCCCCCAGTCCCTAAAAACAGCAATTATCAAACCACCGTTAAAAAAGAACAATTTAGACAAACTACTACTCCAGAACTACAGGCCCATCTCAAACCTCCCCTTTATCAGTAAGATTATTGAAAAAGCTGTGTTTCAACAATTGAACACCTTCTTAACTACGACCAGCCGCTTTGATGGTTTCCAGTCAGGTTTCCGTGCTCACCACAGTACAGAGACCGCCCTTATCAAGGTGTTTAATGACATCCATATAAATACAGACTGTGGAAGAACCACAGTGCTGGTTCTATTGGACCTCAGTGCAGCATTTGATACTGTTGATCACTCCATCCTGTTAGAACGCCTGGAGAACTGGGTCGGCCTCTGTGGTACAGCTCTCCACTGGTTTAAATCCTACTTAAAGGACAGGGACTTTTTTGTATCAGTAGGTAACTTTACATCGAAGATTACAAAAATCACATGTGGGGTTCCCCAAGGGTCCATCCTGGGTCCCCTCCTATTCAATATCTACATGCTCCTCTAGCTCAGATCATAAGAAACAACAACATCAGCTACCATAACTATGCAGACGACACACAGCTCTACATCACCATGTCACCAGGTGACTATGAACCAGTTCAAGCACTGAGTAAATGCCTAGAAGAAATCAATACGTAGATGTGCCAAAATTTTCTTCAGTTGAATAAAAACAAAACAGAAGTAATAATTTTTGGACCAATAGAGAAGAGATCAAAGGTTAGCACACAGCTTCAGTCGCTTCAGCTAGGAACCACTGATCAGGCCCGAAATCTTGGAGTAGTAATGGTCTCAGACCTGAACCTCCAAAAGCATCTAAAGACAGTTACAAGGTCAGCTTTCTATCACCTGAAAAACATTTCCAGGATTAAAGGACTAATGTCTCAGCAGGATCTGGAAAAACTAATCCATGCGTTTATATTTAGTAGAATTGATTACTGCAACAGTGTTTTCACAGGCCTGCCTAAAAAGTGGATCAGACAGCTGCAGCTGATCCAGAACGCTGCTGCCCGCGTCCTCACTAAGACTAAGAAAGTACAGCACATCACCCCAGTTCTAAAGTCCTTCCATGGCTCTCTGTATATCAGAGAATAGACTTTAAAAACTTCTGTTTGTCTATAAATCCCTGAATGGCTTAGCACCTAAATACATCAGACTTGTTATCAGTGTATTAACCATCCAGACCATTAAGGTCTTCTGGCTCTAGCCTACTCTGCATACCTAGAACCAGAACTAAACAAGGAGAAGCAGCATTTAGTTCCTATGCTCCACTGATCTGGAACAAACTTCCAGAAAATTGTAAAGGTGCGGAAAGCCTGAGTTCCTTTAAATCAAGATTAAAAACACATTTGTTTAGGATTGCCTTCAACTGTTCTAGTTAACTGAATCACCACTTTTTTGTTCTTTTTTTCTATCTACATTTTATCCCTACTTGCTTTTATTCTGTTTTATTTTGCTATATTTTAATCATGTAAAGCACTTTGCATTGTCTTTGTACTGAATTGTGCTATATAAATAAATTTGCCTTACCTTGCCTTACTGAACAAGACAACTTGGTTTGTGGTTTATTTGTGGTCTCTTGCTGCCACCTGGTGGACAGGTTTGAGCAAATAATGCTGTCAAAAGATTAAAAATATATGGTTTGATGTGACTTCCCCACGCCACCACGCCGCCCTGCTCCATGGAATCCACTTGGGGCTGGAATCCACAACACACCAATATGTCTTCTGTCTCTTGACACAGTTTCATGTTGATTAGCTCAGAGGGGTAACATAGCGACCGCTTACAACAAAACATGACACTTCCTGTTGTCAGGGGGCGTGGCCTAAGCAATGTCATCATTTGACCATTGGATATTAAAGAAGACCTAGTGGTGATCAACTACTGAAAGTTTGGTGGCTCTGTGAGTTTTTGTGTATGAAATATAACAGTTTTGTGTTTCATGGCGAGTAGGTGAACTTTGACCCCTGCCAACGACCCTTCAGCATGCTCAAAAACTCACCGTTTTGATAACTTTTAATTGGCCATGCCTTATGATCAGACTGACCGAGTTTCAAGCCGCTCGCTCAAAATCCCTAGGAGGAGTTCGATCAAATACCAATGCTGTAAACGTCAAAAATCGGGTCAAAATCAGACCTTCAATCTAAAATGGCCGACTTCCTGTGATATTTGCACTATGACATTAATTGTAAATTCTGAGCGTCTTGGTGAGCTCTACCACTGTACCAAATCTCATGTCTCTACGATGAAGTAAGTGAATAGAAGAGGGTCCTTTGAAAATTGCTAGGTGGCGCCGTTGAGGCATTTTTCTTTTGATTTTTGTGACGACCTTAAAATACAAAATTTTTAATTCGTCACCATGCATCTGCAAAGTTTGGTGAGTTTTTGAGTATGATAAAGCCCCCAAAAAGCCCCCTCTTTAGGGGGGCAGAATAAAAATAATAATAATAATAATAATAATAAGAAACAACACAGAAACAATAGGCCTTCGCAGCGCTTCGCTGCTCGGGCCTAATAATAAAAGAACTTTGAGCATCTCACAGCGCTCAGTTCAATCCATCATCTGAACATGGGAAGATGATGCAAGACATTGATATCCACCTAATTAATCAGAGAAGCTGCAGAGATCCACAGAGCAACTATTAGCGTTGCACTCTGTAAGCCAGGCCTTTTCCTGTTTTTAACACACTTTTATTTCCTGGCTATTAATACACTGTCATCTTGTCGTGTACGGCATTTTAAAATACTCTTGCTGTGAACCTGATTTTAGCCTTTTATGTTGTGTGTACCGATCCGTTGTGGTGAAGAGAGAGCTGAGCCAAAAGGCGAAGCTCTCGATTTACCGGTCGATCTACGTTCCTACGCTCATCTATGGTCACGAGCTTTGGGTCGTGACCGAAAGAACGAGATCCCGGATACAAGCGGCTGAAATGAGTTTTCTCCGTAGTGTGTCTGGGCTCTCCCTTAGAGATAGGGTGAGGAGCTCAGTCATCCGGGGAGGACTCAGAGTAGAGCCGCTGCTCCTCCACGTCGAGAGGAGCCAGTTGAGGTGGCTCGGGCATCTGGTCAGGATGCCTCCTGGACGCCTCCCTGGAGAGGTGTTCCGGGCACGTCCCACCGGGAGGAGACCCAGGGGAAGACCCAGGACACGCTGGAGGGACTATGTCTCTCTGCTGGCCTGGGAACGCCTTGGGATTCCTCCTGAGGAGCTGGCCCAAGTGGCTGGGGAGAGGGACATCTGGGCCTCCCTACTGAAGCTGCTACCCCCGCGACCCGACCCCGGATAAGCGGAAGACAACGGACGGACGGACGGATGTTGTGTGTTTATGTTTTGTATGTTTTTGGGTTGTTTTTCAACTTTTTCTTGTTTTAATGTGCATCACTTAGGTCACCCATGTGGTTTTTAACATGTGTTTTAGAAATAAAGCGGATTGGTTGGTTGTTTGGTTGGTTGATTGATTGATTGATTGATTTTCAGTAGGGCTGCACAATTAATCGCATGCGCAATAAAATTACAATTTTAAAAAATGTAATTTCCAAGTCGCAGTGGTCTGCATTGTTGATGTCTTTGCAGCAATCCCTCATACTGAGCATGCATTAAGCAACAGTGGAGAGAAAAACTCCCCTTTAACAGGGAGGAGAACCTCCAGCAGAACCAGAACCAGGCTCAGTGTGAACGCTCATCTGCCTCCACCCACTGGGGCTTAGAGAAGACAGAGCAGAGACACAGAAAGCTCAGAAGCTCACACTGACCCAGGAGTACTTTCTATGTTAGATGGTAATAGTGGATGATCTGCCTCCCCTGATGATGTCACAGCTAACAGAACGCCAGACCAGGTGTACCTTCTATGAAGAGAAAGAAATGACAGAGAACAAAAAGTTAAAAGATGAAATAACAACAAACACTGCAGATTGGAGAACAGCAGGAGAACTCAGCAGAGTGAGAGAAATAGACCCTGATGTCCTCCAGCAGCCTAAGCCTATAGCAGTAAAACTATAGAGGTAGCTCAGGGTTACATGAGCCACTCTAACTATAAGTTTTGTCAAAAAGGAAAGTTTTAAGATTAGTCTTAAAAGTAGACAGGGTGTCTGCCTCACGGACCAAAACTGGGAGTTGGTTCCACAGGAGAGGAGCCTGATAGCTAAAGGATCTGCCTCCCATTCTACTTTTAGAGACTCTAGGAACCACCAGCAGACCTGCAGTCTGAGAGCGAAGTGCTCTGTTAGGAACATACGGGGTAATCAGAGCTCTGATATATGATGGAGCTTGATTATTAAGGGCTTTATACGTTAGAATTTTAAATTCTATATTTGATTTAACAGGAAGCCATTGAAGGGAAGCTAAAAACTATTTTACATAAATAATCATAATTTTTTAATAGCTCTAGTCGTAATGCATGATTATTTATTAATTTGTGGTGTTGATTATATTTCAGAAAAAAGGTGAAAATGTTTTGTCAACAGAAATTGTCATTGGTTTGTGCTGAATACAACATTTTTTCCCGAAAAGCAGAGTAGCAGTTCACAGGCAGCTTGGTGCAACCACCTAGTGGTAGGGTTGTTGGTGCAGTATCGTTACCAGTGATTTAAAAAGTTACATAAGTTACTTAAAAAAACTTGTAAAAATAATGTTAGAATTCATATGCAGCTATTAATAGTATTCGAATTGTCAAATGTAATTATCAATCTTCTATTTATTTGTTCCTCCTGAACTCCATTATAGCTGTATTGAGATAGATCATATTGAGCTGGTTACAAATGTAAAGTCTGTACTGGTGCAAACCTCTTAATTTCATGAAGGAAAAGAGTAAAACATTGGGGGGGAAATGGTACAACTTACAGATAATGCTTTGGTGATTGTTCTTAGAAGATAGTCTAAAACCATTCAGAGGAATTTATTTGGACATTAAGTGTCTCTGAAGCTGTTGAAGACAACAAACTGTCCATCATTGACCTCCCTTCCTCACAGCTTACTTGGCAAAAGCGTTAAAATCAATTTGATAACAACCTTTAATACATCTTTATAAGGAGACCTCACCCTTTAAATATTCTAAGTTTGCCAACAGCTGAATGTTAATTAATCGCTGCTGCTTTAAAAGACCCGGTTGTACGTCCAGTCTGGGTTTTTCTCTGTCTTTCTCAGTTTATTAATGCCTATAAACATAATTTGATCCGAGGCTCCGCCACCTCCAGCCCTGGCTATGAGTCAGCGGGACTCTCCTGCCTGCAGTTGTAAGCTTGGAGATTTTAAACTGTCATGCTGTGCAGGCTGCAGGCACCAGTGTGACCTAATTTGACTTCAGGTTGGAGGCCAACGCTTATCTAAATGAAGTGCTTTGTCAAGGTCAGGGCAGCGTCCCTTACCCTCAGCCATTCCTCCCAGTAAATGGTGAAAAATGACTCCATTATGAGTCCTCAGTGGAGATGGCCAGGGACGCCTGCAGTCTAATTACCAGTATTTACATTGAATTCTCTTTTAGACATCTCCACTACCTGCTTTCATTTATTATTGAGTTACTCTTTAAGGCGGGCTTTTTAAGCTCTTGTCTCACAGGATCTCCTTTGGAAAGATAACACCTTTTAATCTGATAGTGAATCTGTTTATTTCTTTGCTCTCAGATGTGCCATGCTGTGTCTCCACTGTTTATTTTTTTTGGTGCGCGTTGACTAATGAAAAGATGAGCACTGTACTGGGCCTAATTGAAATACAATAGCCTGACTGGGGTAATTAATGCAATGATCAGACCCTCAGCATTATGGATCCGCCAGCACTTCATTAGTTTGAATTAAGGAGCTAGGCTCCACTACGGTGCGATTATGAATTCAATATCAATTGATCTTCCTCAGTTGGAATGCAACCGTGCACAGAAATAACTGCTGTATTGTTTTATTGGCTTTCCAAATGCTTAAAGTGCCCACAGCACTTAAATTTACCTTAAAGAAAAATGGACTAATTTCCACCTCTGTTGTATATTTTCAGCACATAACCATTCAGGTTAACTTTATCTGTGTTGTTCAACTATTCACTCTATAGTTTATCGGCTATTTTTGGAGGGTTAGTCAGAACTTCACTTGGAAGTTCTAGTTAGCTAAAAAATCCTCCATGTTTACTGGATCCTGTAACAATTCCCGTGAAACTGATTCAACTCAGACAATCTTCAAAAGGAGAAACCTAAGTGAACTTTTTAAAATTTACAGTCCCAGCAACAATTTCAGAGTTTAAACCAACTGGAAGTGTCACCAGCAACGCTAAACAAGTTTGTTTTCCAGCACACTCAGTGAGGATGGGAAATAAAAACGTATCCAAAGCTCCCCGGTTGTAAACTGATGCAAAAAACGGACAACTTAAGGACGAAATACAACAGAAGCATTGCAGTGCGTGTTGCAAAGCACCACACGCTTGATCTACACTTAGCTTAGTTTTTAATTTTAATCAGTCAATAAATGTACAGCAGAAGCATAATACACGTGTATTTATGCGAGTATTTATTTCAGACGCATATACGCTCCTGCTTGGGAGGGAATAAAGGGGAAAACAGCATCCTGTGTCAAAGTTGACTATCCCAAAAAGTCGAGTCTCAGTTCAGCCACAATGTGGTAGAAGTCACTTTGTTGATGCTGCTGATTGATGGGATGCACCTTGCAGAGCTCTCTGCTTTTCCTCTCACAACACTTTGTCTACTAGAGGAAGGCGCTCTCTCCATGTGGCGATCGGTCTTTTTAGAGCAGAAACATGCAGCTGTGGAGCGTACTTTGCAGCGTCTGGTGTAAATTTATGCTTTGCTCCGTAAGCCACGCTACTTACGCTATGCTTACGTTACATGCTTAAAATGTTCTCCTTAAAACGTCACCAAGTCCGCATAGCAGCCGTTAGATTCTAGCTCCTTGTTGTTTGGGGGAGACGCCAGGAAAAAGCCTTTTCTCTTCTACGATCACAAATATAAACATGCCCTTTGCTAAACTAAACTGGAACTTTAAACTAGAACGATTAGACTAAGGGTGAACTTTTGGGCATCAACTCCTGGTGGGTCTGCTGGGAAACGACAGAGGAATACAGAAAAAGGGACCTTGGAGCCCACCACTATGTACAGTGGTGGATGTGTGGTACTGTGGGCCTGTGTTTCTTCCAATGGCTCCCAGAACCTTGTTGGAGTAAATGGCATCATGGAGTCTTAGAAATGTCAGAATCTGGCTCTAAAAATGTTGTGAACTATGCTAGAAAAGAATCAGGTTTTTAAAGCAGAATAAAGATCCTAAATCAACATTCTTCCATGGCTATCTCAGTCCTGAATCCTGTAAAGAACCTGCTGGGTGAGCTGCAGTGCAGAGAGGATCAGAAAAGCAGGACTTAAATCTGAGCACCCTTTGAGCCGGATAAAGGATTGCAAATACCTACAGTGCTAAAACTGGACTGGTTTTTATAAATTGTAGATTATATTACAAATAGTTTGTCATTTGTGAAGCTTTTATTCTACATGAAGACACACAGAAGGCTGATTTTAGGGCTTTTTGGAGTTATCAGACCACCCTTAATGGAGTCCTGCTATAAGACTACGTCCATAACACAAATCAAACCTGGACAGGAGTTATTCTAAACTAACAAAAGATTATTTAAAAAAAATAAACATTTAGGGCTTTCTAAGCCATTAGCCCCCTTCCCAGACACACACCCCTCCATTTATACTGAATTTATCAGGGTTCAGGTGTAGCCCAGAAAAAAGTGGAGTTAGTATTATTTTATCAGGAACGTTAAGGATTAAGTTTTTTTGAGGAGATAAAAAAGCATTTCAGATTGGTTGAATTTTATTTTTAGCCACATAATTCAGTGACTCCACTTTAAACTCATCTGCAGCTCAGACTTTCTGTTTAATGTCATTGTTAAAGAACATAATTCTTTTTGACTTTAGCTTTGGCTTTAAATGATTTATGTTTGAGGCGCAAATAAAGGCATCCTCAACTGCTGGAGGGTCAGTTTAGGCTTTTAAATTAGGAAATGAAGCAAGCTGCTGCTGCGTCTGTGATTTATGCTCCCTTTGGTACATGTGTATCTATTTATCTGAATTAAACAAACTTCCTCTGGGGGGACGCTGGAGCCAAGACCCCCACAATCTGGAAGAAGCTAGATTCGTCCCTCCAATAAATCATTACAGGAACCAGATTTTTTCAACAATATTAGAATAAAAACACAATAAAAGAAAATCCGCCTTTCATCCAGGCAAAACAATGCTTTTATAACTTTACCCCACCCCTAACAGTTCAATAGACCAAACCCCCGTACGACTAACACCATAGCCGCAGAGTTGTGTCTGTAAAACACAAATATCTGACCTCCAGTAAGTAGCAACAAATGACGGGACACTTTAAGATCTGGAACCAGACCGCAGTTTGGTCACAAATGAGTCTGAAATATTTAACTTCTGATTCAGACGGTAATAATTACCCAATGGTGACGCAATTTGTCTTTGACGTCCGTTCCGAAAATTGCTCTTGAGTAATCTCTCTGTTTTTATTGGAAAAGTTAAACGAACCAATCACACGTCCACTCATACACAGGTCAACCAATTAGCATTCGAGGGGATGTTGCTTGTGGACGGGTTGAACCAGAGGCTCCACCCGAAAACGTCTAATTATATGTCACGCAAAGGATTGTGGGAGTCCTTATAGCTCCTTAGAGCCGGTAAGGGACATCGAAAGGTTCCTATGCTAAAGGAGCTATAAAAGGAAGCATACAGGCTCCTTTTCCTACCTCCTTCCTCACTGACTGCACTATTCAGACAGCACTTATCATAGTGGTTGCTGATGCTTACTAATTTAGAGTCCTTACCTTACTTCTGGGTAAAGACTCTTTAGCCTTACCCAAAAGACGTTTTTGGATACCGCCATAGGCTCTGCACTACAAAAACTGAACAAAAATAAGTAACATTTTCTTGAAGTGAGTGTTTTTGTCCTTGATTTGAGCAGTTACATAAGATGACTTGCCAATGGAATAAATTTTTTTTTCACTTAAAATAGGAACCACTCATCTCTGTCATCTTATTTCAAGTGTAGTAAATCTAATTATATTAGTTTAGGGGTCAAAATACTCATTCCATTGGCAGAAAATATTATTTACCTGCTCAAATCAAGGACACATGCTCTCATTTCAAGAAGGTTTTACTTATTTTTAGTTTGTCTTTGCAGTGTGGCGCCTCTCTTCAGGAGTCATTGGGTGACAGACGGGGTCCACCCTGGACAGGTTGCCAGTCTGTCATAGGGCCACATAGAGGCACACAGGACTAACAAACATGCAAAAACACGTACTTAAGGACAATTTAGGGAGACCAATCTAACAGCAGAGGTGGGTAATCCAGGTTCAGTTGGTAAAAAGCTTGTAGAGTGATTAGTTTTAGACATTTCCATTTAATGCTCCACGGCGTAGAGAGGGACTAATGTTTAAAATCAACTGGTCAAATCAACAGGATGAAGGAAAACTAGGCTGGGGTTTTTACTTTCACCTCTGCCATGTCCCAGGCTGGGATTTGAACCCAGGACCTTTTTTTGCTGAAAGGCAACAGTGCTACCAGCTACACTAATGTGCAAAAATAAATCTATAAACAAATTATTCAGAATGCCTCTATTTTTCTTAATAAATTTAATATCACCACCTCTTCTGCGGGGCTTAACTGCTTCAGTGCCTATAAATAATAAATATGAGCCACAGTGATTTTCATTAAAAAGCCTAAAACAACTGGTTAAATCATTCCTCTTAACAGAACTTCTGTATTTGTCAATTTGTCAACTTTCAGAGGACCAGATGTTATTTCTTTATTTTCTTTCCCCAATATATATTTAATTGCTTGGGCAATTAATTATCTCCACTGTATTTCGAACTGTGCAGGTGACAGAGCTTTTTACATCGATGCTCTTGCCACTAATTGGATGTTTAAATGATTTGACATTTCACAGCGCATTGACAGTTTTTACAAGACCCACGTCTGAAATTACCTTGTAGGTTATGGTCTATCAGATTTTAGGATGCTGAGAAACCATAACGACACTAACAACAGCCCGCTCCGTCTGTATACTGTACACTGAGTGAGGAACTAATCATTACTTCAACGTAAGCAATAGAATAGAATAGAAGGGGGAACATTAAAGTGGCAGCCTGACCTCTGGTTCGCCTGGTGATTGCTCCGTCTAACAGCCTCCAAAGTGGCGAGCTGCTGCCCCAGTCACACGGCTATCTCTATGGTAACCGCGTTAGAGGTTTAGGGAAGTGAGTAATCTAATCTTCCCACTTTGTGGCACAGCGATAAGGCTCACCGCCAGCCCACCCATATTTCTGTGTGTGTGTGTGTGTGTGTGTGTGTGTGTTATTCAGTTATTCCACGCTGCAAATCTTACCCGCTCAGAAAACCAACGGAGCCAATATGTCGCCGGTAATCGGACGCAGGTGAAAGCCGAGGGGCACAAAGACGGCGTCTGTCGTTGGAGAGTCCGGGCCCTGCTGAAGTTGACATTTTGCACCGATGTCTTCAGCATTAAAGGAGCACTCGGTGTATAGCAGAGCTGTGGCAAACGGCCTGGACCATAAACAAGTTTAACATTTCCGGACGAATTGACTGATTGTTCGTGTCTGCACTCATATTCTGCAGGTATAAGACAACGAGATGTGGAACCGAACCCGATGACGGCTGAAAATCGGGAATAATGGGAAATGTTTAGCTCCAAACTCACTTCCTCATAACTGGTGCAGATGGTGCGAGCGCCGCTGATGGGGACGTCGTCTGCTTTTATGCTGCTTCGAGTTCTGTTTGTTGTAAATTTATGTAGAATACAAAAGAATATCTTGTTGTGAATCTGTCTATGCATGCATCCATTGTCAATCAATTCATCCATCCTTCTGTTAATCCATTCATCCATCTGATAATCCAACCAGCCATTTATACATCCATCCATCCATCCTTCCATTCATTCATCCATCCTTCTGTTAATCCATTCATCCATCTGATAATCCAACCAGCATTTATACATCCATCCATCCATCCATCCATCCATCCATCCATCCATCCATCCATCCTTCCATTCATTCATCCATCCTTCTGTTAATCCATTTATGCATTCATCCATCATCAATCAATTCATCCATCCATCCTTCTGTTAATCCATCCATCTTTCTGTTAATCCATCCAACCATTAATGCATCCATCCATCCATCCATCCATCCATCCATCCATCCATCCTTTAATCCATCTGTTAATCCATTCAGCCATTTATACATCCATCCTTCCATCCATCCATCCATCCGTTAATCCCTCCAGCCATTTATGCATCCATCCATCCATCCATCCATCCGTTAATCCATCCATCTTTCTGTTAAACCATCCAACCATTTATGCATCCATCCATCCATCCGTTAATTCACTTTATGCATTCATCCATCATCAATCATTCATCCATCCATCCATCCATCCATCCATCCATCCATCCATCCATCCTTCCATTCATCCATCCGTTAATCCATCCAGCCATTTATACATCCATCCATCCATCCATCCATCCATCCATCCATCCTTCCATTTATCCGTCTGTACATTCCTCCATTGGCAATCAATTCATCCATCCGTCCATCCCTCTATTAATCCATCTACCCGTTTATTCATCCATCCATTCATGCATCCCTCCCTTCTTCCATCAATCAATCTATCCACCCAGGCCTCCATAGAAATATTTACCATAAAAAAATATTTATTTACGTTAAAATTGCTGAACGACCGAGAACGTTGGAGGTTTGCGTTTGGAAAAGTGTGAGATAGTGCTCGGTTGGAACGAGGCCAACGAACAACCTGTCTTACTGACAATGACATTATGTATAAAGTATTTAGTGTAATATATTATAGATATCTGTAAATGGCCACAACGTTCCAGCTGTTGTTGCTGCAGTCCGCCGTCCTTCCACATGGAGAAATGTTTGGATGTAAATAAGTGTTTCTGGAAGTCTCATTAGCTCACGGCCGATATGTGACAATGAACCAAAGCCAGACCTCTCCTCTGTCTCAGCGGGAAAACACAATGACGCTTATTGTTTCCATGACTACCCCCATTCGCCCAGAGGAATACTCAAACATCAAACCACAAACACAGTGAGAGTGAAATCAGAACATGATTTAAAGTTTCTAATTGTCGATTACAGCCTGTGCTGCAGCACGAGCGTTCAGCTGACTGATGATCCTCCATGTAATAATAGACAGAGACGAGTGCAAAAGCCTCCCTCTGCAGCGTAACGATGTTATTTAATGTTGTCATGGTTTCTAAAACTGGTAACACACATCCTGCAGAAACAAGCAGGAAAAATGGTTGGGGGAGGTGCTTTAATGAGGTGTTTTCTCCTTAAATATGTCATTTGAAAAGGCTCCACGCTCCGGCAGCATACAGGCATACCATTCCCATTTAGGAGATTGTCTTTTAATTCCGTCAGATTTGAGTTAATGACGCTGAAATTATTATTGCTTTTTTATTTTTCTTTCTTCTGCTCCGTGTTCCCCACAAGAGGAGTCGCAGAAAATGGGGGAAAAAAAAAAAGGTTTCTGAGTTTATCGCAGCATTCAAGATGGGGCCTTTATTGAAACACAGAGCATACGTTCAGGCAGAGCACAGAGGAACGGCTCGGCCGATAAGCCTTTCTTTTGGCACGGGGATAACCACGTAATCTAGGCCGAGAGGGAGAGGATCTGCAAATGAGATGGAGGCAAAGTCGTTAGATCCCTTCATCCACACAGGTTCTCTCCTTCCATTTCCATCTCTCACCTCGGCTGCTTTGCTTTTCCTTTATCTCTCCATGGGAACGTATCCAATCACGCCACTCTGAAATTATTACTGAGATTTTCTCTCTCTCCGTGTGTGCGTGTGTGTGTGTGTGTGAGTGAGCGCCGTGCAGCGAGGCTTCTGAATGAGATGAGTTAGTGTGAGGTTCAGGCTGGGTGCCGTGCAGCCGCTGGCCGTCTGAGCTTTCAGCGTCGGCGTCTGAAAAGTGCCACGGATGGCGATGAGAGCCGCCGGGTCACCTCTCGGTTCAACCCCTGACTCCCAGCAGCTTCAGGGGGATTTTATTGTCTTTTCATATTACTCTTTTTGCCTGAAAGAAGAAAAAAAAAACAATAGAACAGGGCGCAGAGAAAGCATGTTAGGGGGGACAGGAGAGAGATCTCTGCAAAGCGAGGCAGATATTGGGCGGGAGAGATGGGAGGATTGGGATTATATTTTGTGCGTAATAGCAGGATTTGGCTGGGATTAAAAGAGGGAGCAGAGGAGTCTGGTGGGAAGTTTACGAGGTGATGTCAGCAGTTTGTGTGTGTTTGTGTGTGTCAGCAGTTGAGAGAGAAATACAACATGAATATGCAGCAGCAGAATTTCATGTTGACAGAACAGGTTTGTGATTAGAAAACAAGGCCGGCTGTGTTTTCTGGACCAGAAGAGACATGAGCTCAGATTCTTCCAGGTTAACCATCAGCAATTTAAACACAGTGGGGAACCAGAAGGATGTGCCCAATAAAGGATGGCTCTGATCCCTCAGGCAGGATTCTTCTGCTCAGTTGGCCTCTGCCTCAGGATTTCAGCTCATCCCCATTTATGTAGCTCAGATCAAACGCACGTTTATCTTTTTTATTTATGCAGATTGATTCATTGTAATTTCTGCCTTTGTTCTGCCTTTACAGTTACAACAGGGTTACTTGTAGTGGATTCAGAGGTCTACACACCCCAGTAAAACATGCAGGTTTCTGTGACGTACAAAAATGAGGCTGTGATCAAGTGTCTGTAGTTTTAGTCGCATTAATAAAAAACACCATCCACGCCCATGCAGATTTCCTGTAAGCGCTCTGCACGCTATGGCTTTAGATAAATGATGCAAATTATCAGATTTCAGGAGGTTTCTTCCTGTTAAATGGGAGTTTTCCTCTCCACCGTCACTACATGCATGCTCGGTATGAGGGATTGCTGCAAAGTCAATGCCAGCGGCTGTCCACTGTGGCTCCGTGATGCAACCTGCTGGTTTTCCTTAGACTGAAAACTTTCTAACCCGATCTCTCTGGAAGATTTGATTGAATTGAGTTTGTAGAGAGCCTTGAGATGCTGTGAATTGCTGCTATGTATACAAACTGAACTGAGTTAAGGGTCTGCAAATCTTATATAACCCTAATATGGCATATGTACTTATTATTTTGTAATTATCTGATCACATGATTTTGAAGCGATTACTCCGTTTCTATCAGGGAAAACCCGGCCCTTTAACAGGGCGGTGTTCACTTTTAAGAGCCGCTGTAAATCTGCTAAGAGAGCTGGTCTAGCTGCAGAAACGTATGCTGCCGATTCCAGGAGAAAGGACAGAAAGAAGGAGGGAGGGGAGAATAAAGAACAAGAGAAATAATGAAGTCAGGTAGAAGAGAAGAAGAAGGGAATAAAAGGGGAAAGAAGGCGCCGTCTCTGTACCTTTTTCTCTCGCGCGCGGCGGTGGCTGCAGAAGAACATTTTCTCATTATCTCCACCATAATTGCAGCAGTTATTATTATTCTGCTGATGCTCGGTAAGGCAGTAAAAGCGAACCATGCTTCATATGGATTCAATATTAACAGCTAAGGTTTAATATCCTCAGGACAGCTTGTAGCTATTTGTTGGTTTGTCACTGGGTGATTTACACTGGCCATTTATGCGGTCTGCAGTGATGGTGAGGCAGATAATCTACAGCTGTTTACCTGAAGGGATCAATAAGATTTCCCTGATTATGGCTTAGATGTTATAATAGATTTTGGACAAAGCAGATCAGTCTTTCAGGGAAATAAATAAACATGATCAGTGGTCGAGGTGTTGAATGTTTCCATGACTCAATAAACCACAAAATTCCCTGTAGACACTAGGATTAATAGTTAAATGTTTCCCCTATGGAGTAAATTAAAACAGAATTTGCTTGAAAGGGTTGAAATTAAGTCTTTTTATGTGACATTTTTCTTTAATCCATTTTTCTTTTCACTGTAACAGAGAACTGGGGTTCATTCAGTCTTGTTGGTAATAACAGCTTGGCTGCAGCACAGATAGCCATGCATGCTCACACACAAATAATCCTGCACTCAGTTCGGTGACTTTTGACCTAACATGCATGTTCCTGCAACATGGGAGCAAACCAATGCCATCCTGCCGAAACAGTGGCCTATTTAAAACGCCACAGTTGACCAAAACCAATAACCTTTGTATTCATCCTGTTCTTTTAATGTAAAGTCCTATTAAAGCGATGCTGGGTTTTCTCCAGCCGTATTCATTCTGCATGCTGTCAGTCGGCTTTGTAGTTATCCTGGCCTAAAGAGACATTTCTTCCTTGTAAAAAATAAATAAAGTTAAAGTTGACTGGTTGTTTTCATCAGGAAACACAGACAGTGATCCATTAGCTGTCGCTCATTGATTATAACAGCGCTGAAACAAACATCGGCAGCAGGCTACATAGGCCACCATGTCTGTCGGTGAAAAGCTTCACGCTGGCTTCTGGGTCAGATAAGGAGGCTAAAGTATAAACTCGTCACACACCTAATGTTCCTTTACAAGGAGACGGATCTTCTCCTCACAAACTTTCATTATTTTATCTGCTATTTAGCCTATATTTTGTGCAGTGACCTAAGAGTCATAGGAAGTCTAAAACAAATAATCTAGATTTAATGCCTTAAAAAGACCTAAATATACCAAGATTTTTCAAATGAGGCCTTAAGATTCATTCATATTTGGTGATTCTAGTCTCCATTCCTTTGATTTTTATTTTAAGAGATGCACCAGTGAAATGTGTGGGTTCCATGGTTTCTAGTCTTGGCTAAGAAACGTGGGTCTTATTGCCCGGTGGCAAACCTACTCTCCTCACGATGCAGCAAAGCAAACAGTCGCGTCTAACTGAATTGACCTGCAGAAATCCAGCCTTCTCTGCAAATCTACAAAGCAGCTCGGCTCCCGAAACGATCTTTTAGTGTCTTTAGGCAATAGAAATAAAAATGCTCCTGTTACATTATTTACCACTAGCTCCTTCCTCATGGGGGAGTGTACATTTAATAAAAACCGTAGCAAGACGTTGATGTTGAGGTATCCGTTTGAGTCTCTTACCAGAGCCAGATCATTTATTCTATAAATGATCTGGCTCTGGTATATAAGATATCAAGTGATTAAAATATAAGTTGATTGGTTATTTTCATACTTCATGTAAGTTTTAAATGTAAACCCTAATACATTTTAAAAGGTCATAAAACATTTAAGATTTTACTTGTTGAAAGAAACACTTCTTATTTGAGTTTTCACTACAGATCTGTTTAAATAATCTAAATCTTTTTTTAAATACATGCCTGCTTTATGACATTTTAACTAAGTAGATCTGTAGCAGGCGCATATCAGGGCCGCCAAACTGAATTACAGAAGGGCCGAAACTCAAAACATGTTTTATGCTGCGTATGTAACGGTATTGTTTTAGCATAAAAGTAAAATCCAATGCAGCTATATATATAAAGCACCTTCAGACACCCTACAAGGGCTGTGGATAATAAAATACACTAAAATATATTAAAGGTACAGTCTAAAAGTAGACAAAGCATTTATATAAATATGATCACTAATGAACAAAACCCAGGGATAAGAGCAATCAAACAATAAAAACAGCACAGTCTAGAAAATAATCAGCAAATCGAGTGATGAGTTTCAGGAAGTTAAAAAACTGAGAGAAGAGGCGCATCTCCCCCTGGGGCTACGCTTTGTCTTTGTTGCACTGAGGAGCAGCTCTCATAGCAAGGAAATGTCCTGTTATTGGAGGGAACACACAAAATGAAAGAGAATCGCTGTAAACGGCAACATTTGGACCAAGACGAGAATCTTGGAATTTGCCCTATCTTCATCGGGCAAATTTACACAAAGCGTACAGAAAACTAATTTCTCTTTAATCGTTATGCCGTTTTGTATGAGGAAGATGCTTTTAGGCAGCAAGGTAATTTGTTTGACGGTAGGGGTGGGTGATATAGACTTTATCAGGATATGTTGTTGTACTATTTTGCTGAAGATAAAAGTGATAAAAGTGTCTTTTTAGGTAACTTTGTGGTTTTGACCAAATGTCAATTGAAAGCCATAATCACAAAAACTGTCCTTAAGAAACACGTTTAATCATGTAACATATATTAAAATAAAATTAAACAAATATAAAATGTTTCAAAAGCACACCTATTACAGCTAAAAAAAAATATCACCAGACTGCCCACAGTACCTGCATTATTTATTTATTTTTTTTACTTTATTGATATTTATTGATGCTCTCAAGAAATCAACAGCGGAGAAAAGAGCAACAATAACAATCACTGACAATATCGGCAGTTTTGTGGATTTTCAGACATGGCTTATTGGAATTTATCGTTTATCACGATAAACTCAAATTCTTTGAAATTTTTCACTATAACGATTAAACGATACGATAAAGGCCCATCTCTATTTGAAGGCTTCAGTCTGCCGTCTTCTAACTGCTTCTCGCACAAGTTGGCCCTGATAAACATGCAGAACATTAAAGCAGCGTGGAGGGGGGGGGGGGAGCAGGGACATTCATGAATAAAGGGGACCATGGAGTCATACTTTAGGGTCCTGTTACCCTGCAGACCTATAAGCTCCATCTGGACCTAACAAAACTCTTTAACATCAACAAAGCTCTCCTAGCTGTTAGCCTTTATTGTTCATGTGTGTTCACTTTCGTCCTGTAAACTTCAAATCTGGCTCAGAGTTTGTCTCCTAGTTGAAGGTACTCCTGAGTCAGTACTTCTGTCTTTCTGCTCTGTCTTCTCAAACCCCCAGTCGGTCATGGCAGGTGGCCTGGTTCTGGTTCTGCTGGAGGTTTTCCTTCCCGTTAATGGGGAGTTTTTCTTCCCACTGTCGCTTCATGCTTGCTCAGTATGAGGGATTGCAGCAAAGCCATCAGCAATGCAGACGACTGTCCACTGTGGCTCTATGCTCTTTCAGGAGGAGTGAATGCTGCTTGGAGAGACTTTGAAGCAATCAACTGGTTTCCTTATATAGGACATTTTTGACCAATCTGTATAATCTGACCCAATCTGTATAATATGATTGAACTTGATTTTGTAAAGTGCCTTGAGATGACATGTTGCATGATTTGGCGCTATATAAATAAAATTGAATTGAATTGAATTGAATTTTCCTCTCCACTGTCTCTGCATGCATGCTCGGTATGAGGGATTGCTGCAAAGCCAACGACAGAATGTAAGCGACTGTGCGCTGTGAGCTTTTTGCGCTCGTGTGCTGAAAAAAAACAAACACTTAACATGAGTAAATATAGTTGAGTGTATTTGGATCAGGGCTGTTTCTGTGAGAAAATTAACAATGCTGTTCATAATGTTATGCTTGATTGGTGTTTTATAGGAACATAAACGAACCCCACCAGCCCATTCCCCGGCACACACTGCCGTTCTTATACAAAATGAAAAGGTAAATATGCCGATGTCTCCAGCATAGCCTAGAATATTTAACTTTACTCCTGCATGTTGAATATTCCTCTCAGTCAGTCATCAGAAACCCAAGCAGCCAGTTCTGAGTCCCTGCGCCGGCGCTGTAAATGAGCTTAGCGCTCGCTCCCTGGAGGCCCTCGGCGGCGGCGTGCTCCATATGTAAACGTCTGAAGGCTGTTTATTTGCGGGTATCAGTGCTCGTCTCTGGAGTGGCGGGTGAATCTCCTCGCGGCGTTAAAGAGGGGGAACTCTGTGCGTGCCGAATGCTTTGTTCTGTGCGAGGAGAACTTCGACGCCGCGCCCTGGGACGGCCCGGCGCGGCGCGGCACGGTGCGGTGCGGCTGGCACTTTGTTTACATCACAGGAGCGGATCACTTGGCGGCTTGTAATGGAAAATTGGCAGCGGGACAGTTCACTTGTTTATTTACTCACTGAAATTGTATTTGCCGAGGTTGTGCAGGAGTGCCGCTTGATGGAGGGAAGCCCTGGAATATTACAGTGAATTATGGGGGGGGATTAACTACTCTAGCCCTGATGTTTGATCTTTGAGTCATTTGAAAGAAAAACAACATCAAATCATTACAGCTTAGCACTTATTTTTGTTCTTTAAGAAGCCTTCTGAGTGGAGTCTGAGTCCCTCGCTGAGGGTTTTCTCTCTGGACTACCTTTCGCCTCTGCTTCTCTGTTAGATTCTCTGTTAGAAAATCATGCTAAAACCATTCTGTGAAAATAAGTTTCTGAACTTATCGCTCTTGAACTTGCCGATTATTCTCGCTTAATGCTTTCGCAATCAGGTAATCAGTAAGTCCACGCTGCATTTAGTTGTAAAAATCCCTAAATTTCTGCAATATCGAATCTCATTTTTGTCCTTTTTAAAATGTTGGAGAAAGGCTTCCCATTTCTGCCACAAGCATAAGCCCCCCTTTTGTTCCCTGAAACAATTTTCGCACTTTTAAAAGGCTGCGGCGATTATTAAATTTGAGTGACACAGAAAACGTTACTGTCACAACTAAACAGAACGGGTTAATTAACAGCTGACAGATTGACTAACAAGCCTTTCCGACTGTGTAGTTTTCTAATCTTATAAGACAGCTGTGTTGGGCTTTTCTTTGTTTTTTTTCTACTAAAAGCAATCTTGCAGTACATGGCTCACAGTTGAAGCATCAAGATGTAAGTCTAACGTCTACTTCGCCTTTTCTCATTTCATGCTCCTGCTGAGTTTTTCAAATTACCAACGAGAGGATGATGGAGAACTGCAAATGACATTTCTGCTGTAGGTGTTGATTATGAAAACTCAGAAATAATTAACACCGATGTCTCAGGCTCTGTCGTCGTGCAGCTATGGACAAAAATCCCTTCACTGGGGGATCGAAGGTTCCTGACTGTGAAGAGGGAACATTAGTACTTTTGTCAGTAGGTGAGAAAGTGGAAACAACCCAGAAATCCCGGAGTTTAATCAGGGCTGAAGTGTGTTTAACAAAGGATTCAATAATCTGTCTCATTGGACTAAGACCCCACTACGCTCCCCCCAGCTTGCACAACCTGTCAGAAAGTGACTGAATCATTTGGAAAACGTCCTTTTTTTTGGAAACACTGATATCATCCTTTCACTCTTAATGCTCACCAAACTGCTTTTTCTGTGCTCCTTTTATTCCCTGCATCTCCAAGATGCTCACCTGCGCCTTCAGGCAAGCATTCACATAGCATTTTGTGGGATTCCAGAGACAGATTATGAGCAAGCCTTCTTCAGTAGCCTACCTAAAGTAAATGTTTGAATGTTCTTAATTAAATAGATGAAGCTTAGTTGTGAGTTTTTCAAACAAAAAAGGGATTCTGTCACCATAAAACTACCTCAATTTAAAAATAAATGTCACAACCCAGTTTTATAAACCTTGAAATGAGTGTTGAGGCTACCCGGTCTAAGGGACTATCTAATGCACGTGTCAAACTCGAGGCCCGTCAAGGCAATTTATCAGGCCCTCCGGAGCCAAAAAAAGCATATCATGTCATAAAGTAGAGGCATTTATCCTTTTAGATTGTATAACGTTGCCAAAACTGTGCCTCCTGTGGCGAATGTTGATTTTTTTTAACTGTGTAGTAACATGATCCTACCACTAGAGTGGTCAGTTTCCCCATAACACATTAAAACAACCCAGAAATGTCGAAAAATAGAAAAGTGATGAGCTTAAAGTGTAACTCACCCAAATTCTTTGGGGATAAACTGGGCCTAATGGTGCTACTTTTATGTTACTGTGCATGTTTTATGTTTCTATGTGAACTGAAATGAAATTATTAAATCAAAAGTATCATCTATACACGTGCAACCGGCCCTTTTGGTAACTTCATGACGCCAAAGTGGCTTAATATAGAAATGAGACACCCCTAATCCAATGGGGAAAAAAAATAAGTAAACCGTTGTGCAAAATTGTAGCTACTTAAAGCTGTGAATTAAAAGTCAGAAATCCACTTTGAAAAATCCAGACCCTGACTAGATATTAGCCTGAATCTACAAGGACGCGAATCCCCGCTGAACCAAACTGGCAGATTATTAAAAATAAAAGCCTGGCTGATTGCCTGACATTAGGTCTGAAGGTAAAAGTGTTAGCAACAATTACCTCAGCAGAGAATAACCACCTGTTTTCTTAGCTTTTAGTCTAGTAGTTTTTTAACGAGTTTTATCTGCTCATGTGAAAGCTAACTGAATAAATATGTTTAGCTAGCTAAAGCTAATTGCTGCAGCTGAGGCCAACACAGTTAGCAACAATAACTCCAGCAATGATATTAGCATACTATTTTTTTCATTGCAATATTGTCATACTTAATTAAGTGCTAATTAACCAATTTCACTGTCCTTACATACCCTCTAAAGCATTTATTTTTATTTTTCCATGTTTCATTATTATCTACATGTATTTAGTCATAAAATCAAAACAAAACTACAATCAGAAAAGAAGATATGTTAAAATATTTACGCAATCAGGGGAAAAATGTCTAATTGCCATAACATCTTTTTCACTAAGTAGCTATTTGGTCTTCTTCTGTTATTGCTCTGTTCCGATTAGTTTCAGAAACACTAACCCTGTCTCAGGTCTCATTGTTTAACGAGGAGGATTTATCAGAAAAATCTGTCATGCAAGAGGAGGAAAAAGGTTCACTTGGATTACAGGCAACTCAGGCGGGGCCGTTATTAAGGAGCCAAATTAAAGGTGAATTTTTCAGCTGCACTGAAACTCCACTCCAGATGAATATTAACCCCTCTCAACCGTGCATATAAATAAAGCACGGTTAGCTAACAGGTCAGCGCAGGTTGGAGCAGAGTCATGGCTCATTTCTTTAAAGAGGGACTGTGCCAGGAGGTTGCCTGCTGCAGCTTTATAAATTTGTCGCAGCACACAAGTTTCCACTTTCTCCCTCCACTAATGTCCTCCCTGACACAGCACTTGCTGTATTTTCTCCGGCTCTT
Organism: Fundulus heteroclitus; assembly: GCF_011125445.2. Classification (NCBI taxonomy): domain Eukaryota; kingdom Metazoa; phylum Chordata; class Actinopteri; order Cyprinodontiformes; family Fundulidae; genus Fundulus; species Fundulus heteroclitus. The sequence goes on from NC_046367.1 coordinate 40,082,741, forward strand.
TTCTGCTCACCTGGTTTGGTTTCCAATTCTCTATTCCCTGTATATCTCTCTTAAGCCCTGGCCAATCCTCCCTGGTGGTCTTGTGCACACAAGATTAGTCTTTCCTCCTCCGCCTCTGAGACCAAATCCTGCCACTCTCCACCAGCCATCCGGCCGTCCAAGGCTCCACTCCAGAGCTCAGCAATGTGAGCGGGGCCCAGCAGACTGGGGGCGAGATTAGAAGTGGCATGTTGGGGGTTGACTGTGCAACCAGCTGACACCAGTGGAGCCTGTGCAGGCCGGAGGCGGACGTTTCCTGAGATGTTCTGTCTCTGCTGCACAGCAGAGCCAGCAGGTGAACGGGGCAGAGGGGGCAACGCTTTGCCAAGGCCTCCAGCTTCTGTCTGAGCTGCTTTAGGGAAAGGAGGGGGGAGGTTGGTTGTTCAGGTGAATGTCTTTTTCTGTCAGTAACGTCAATGCAAACGCTTGAAATAATAACCAAGTCTGCATATTTTCATTGCCATCTAATGTAGGTTTTATTCTCTTTGCAAATAATTTATCATCTCTGCTGAGCTGAAATGGAAGTTCTCTTTTGTGGAGGTATTAATATGGTGTGAAAAGCTTCAGTAACATTGCAAAGCTATTACTGTATTACAAAGCAATAAGAGCAATTAAAACATGGAAGGTCAAGCTGAGTGTCGCCGAGGTTGGAAACCAAATTATAAACATTTAAGATGAGTTTTAAGTGGCAAGTGAAGGGCCCATGCTTGTGTGAAGGGGTCGGTTATTTCTCAGCCCACTTACGGGGCAGAGAAGGTACTAAGCGCTGAAGAAGCTCTGATAGATGCAGCATGGCAGGACCATAAAATCATCCATCCGTCCGTGCATGGTGATGGGGGTTTGGTGCTCATCTCCGGCGGTCATTGGGCGAGAGGCGCTGTACTCCGTGGACAGGTTGCCAGTCCATCACAGGGCAACACAAGACCAGCAACCATGCATGCACTCACACCGAAGGACAATTTAAAGAGACCAATTAACCTAATAATCATGTTTTTGGACTGTGGGAGGAAGCTGGAGTACCTGGAGAGAACCCACCTGTGCATAAGGAGAACATGCAAACTCCTTGTAGAAAGACCCCAAGCCAGGGTCCGGACCCAGGACCTTCTTGCTGTAAGGCAGCAGTGCTCTTAACTGCACTGCCACGGCGCAGACCCCTTTAAAAGCATGAACCATTACTTCAAAATGAACGTTAAAATACTCAAACAGCCAGTAGAAGGAAGCAAAGAACAGGGGTGACGTGTTGGGCTATGTGAGTACCGCTTAAAAGTCATGCAACTGCGTTCTGAACCAGGTCTAAACCCAAGAGCATGAAGAGAAATGTTGCATTTTTGCTTACTGCCTTACATTATAAAATCAGGACCTGGCGCCTCTCTAATCAGACTGTCGAAATAAAAGTCACGGTCCAACTCTAAACCCGAGCTGGTTTAAAATATGTTCTCAAGGGTACCTTACACACTGAGGAGGACTCACAGGGGCCACTTGATAAAAATGCTATTGCATGTCTTTTCTTTTTTTAAATGTGAAATTTAATACATTTAAGGCCAGCTAAGCTTCAATGTCCTTCAAGCAATCCAGGAGTGGCTTGATTGAGAAAATATCTTATTAGTTATCTGCTTTAGTGGCGGTAAAACTGCTACACCTTCTAGGGATGGAACCCAGAGGCAGCCAACAGTACTCTATTGAATCAGTTTGGTTGTGTTACGTGTGTTTGCAATGATTCTGTGTGCCGGTTGTGACAGAAGACCGTTCACACTGCGCCTGGTTCTGCTGGAGGTTTGTTCCTTTTTAAAGGGGAGTTTTCCTCTCCACTGTCGCTGCATGCATGCTTAGTATTGCTGCAAAGCTAACGACTCAATGCAACCTGCTGGGTTTCCTGAGATAAAAACCTTTTTCCTCAATCTGTCTGGATGATTTGATTAAATTAACTGTAAAGTGCCTTGAGATGAAGAGTTGTAAACTGGCACCATATAAATAAACACAATTGATTTTTAATCCTTCCTAATTTAATGTAAAAAAGCAGCGTCAGCTTATATCAAACTGTCAGTGAAACCGTATATTGTCTAGTGTAGAGCACATTTGATATTTATATAAATAATATTTAGAAAACTTGTAGTTTTGCAGCATTTGTGAAACAGCATCATAACTTTATTAGCTAGTTTTCAAACATCACATTAACCTCAGTTCTCTTGGTGTTCAGTGGTAAAAATCTAACTTGTTTGAGCTTGGACAAGCACACTGAAGTCAGGTTTAATGTCTAAGGTGGACATGCGAATGGCGGCACACAAGTGACCGCCACTGAGAGACGATCTGGTTCTGGATCTGGTTCTGGATTTGTTCCACCTCGTCCCTAAGAAGGATTGTTCACAGACGCAGGTAGATCCAAAGACAACTGGCATCCTCTGGGCAATACCAAGAGTGTGGAAGGATTTCCTCTTTAAGTGAGGAATAAAACTGACTTTAAACGCTCAGACCGTAGATCATTAGACTGCATATCAATGAGTTCAAGCTGGACATCACTGGGTGAATTATCCAAACCATGAACAAAATCATGTGCATTTCCCTCTCGGCTGTTTTGAAGTCCTTAAATGGTGCAGCGGCTCTAACAGATGAATATTTTTGGATGTGATTAGCCGACTGTGTGACTTCCTGCATGTGAGTGAGAATGTTGCCCTCTAATTAATAGTACTAGTGTAACACGGTAATGAGTGTTGTTGAATAAATTACACTAATGGACCAACAGGGTTGGCTATAGGAGCACGGTGGTGTGTTTAAATGACACACAGAGACGCTGTGAACTTAAACAACGAGCAGACTGTAGTGAACCGAACCACAGACTTAACAAACACACCTGTGTAGACCCTGATAACCTGAGCTCTGAACCCTCCTAAGAAAATAGATTACTCAGCTTTTAGTCAAATCAATCAACCTGCACAGATTATTACACACAGTCCCATAAAAAAGTCCAAATATTCCTGGTTTATAAGACAATGTCAGTCAATGGTCTTAACTATGACCAGCTGTGGGTGACCCAGAGATTCGACACCGCAGGGTGCAGCAGAACTCATCGAGTGGGGAAGAAGGGAATCTCAGGTCCAGATCCATCTAGACATCCTATTTGACATCAATTTATAATTAAAAGACAGTTGCCCTTTACCATTTATCCATTATTGTTGCGTACCTTCAAAACACCTTTCATAATTTGCAAAATAAACACTTCTACCTGTCCAAGGTGTACCCTGCCTCTCGCCCAATGACCGCTGGAGCCAGGTACCTGCCCCCCTGTGACGATGCATGGATTAGCGGGCATAGAAATGGGATATAATACTTCTAAAAAGACAATAGTAAAAATGGAAAAAATTACCCAATCTGCAACAATTGATAAACAATTCATTCAAATGAGATTATTCCCGAGTAAAGTGTAAAACGGAATGAAAACTAATCAAAAAGTAAACCATATGCAACAAGTCAGTCAGTCAAAACTTGTGGTTCTAAATCACAGAAATGGGAAGTTTTACCATAAAATAAACATATATTGTATCTTAATGGTTACCTTTTGGAAGAAGAATGAGATGATCTTACAGAAAATCGAGAGCAAATGAGAGCTAAAAAAATAAACCTAGCAATATGGCTTTGTACAGTTCCCTACAGTGAGCAGAAAAACTCTGTTTACTCACTGCAACTATTTTCAGCTCAGAAACCAGCTGAAAACGGTGTGACAATCTGCAGCAGTGTTTGTTTTATGCAATCCTTTTCTCAGAACGTCAGTCTCTTATGTGATAAAGAGGTACACTTGTTTCATGTGGGTTACAAATAGGATTTAGATGTTACTACAAACTCAGCCATAGGTGGCCAGTGGGCCATAATATGTCCTGGTCTGGTCCACATCATGATCCTGGTCATACCTGCCAAAGAAGGCATTCTCTCATAGGACTAAGTGCTTGTTAAAATTGGAAAATTACCCCTAAATCATGAAGGACTCTTCATCCTGCAGCTGTGAAAAAGTTTAACTGAATCCAAATAAGTATTGACCATGTGAGAAGCATTAAAGGGGACATATCATGCAAAATCCACTTATATTTTAGCTCTTGCGTCTCTCGGAGTGTCTGTCCAGGACCTGCATAGATATCTTTATATTCTTTTTGGGTTACAAAGCATTTAGTTTTCTATTAATTTTTTTTAAACTATTGTGTCACAGTAATAGTGCCTTATTTAGATTTAAAGAGACGGCACCAAAACGAGTTGTTCTCAGACACACCTCAGAACAGGGGTAAAAAGGGGGGCACATAGGGGTAAATTAAGGAGGAATTCAGACCAACACATTGCAATTCCACTTTATATAGAACACAATTGAATGATTTCAAAGTGAAAAAGAAACAATGAAAAACATGATATGCCCCCTTTAAATGTGCTTAAAAAATGCAGTGTTATGCCTCTGTGAACCTTGTTGGACAGAACGGCGCATGTTCAGGAAAGAAATAGTACATAAAATCCAAATAATGTTCCCATTTTGGTTTCTATTTTGTGCAAAAGAGCTCACTTGTTTGTCCGTCACTTTAGTTAGAGGTTTGTTACCCATTACGACATTACTGTCACCTGACAAGCTGAAAATAGCATCGTTCTGGAGGTTTTAATAAGTGAACGACCATTTGCTCTGACAGAGTGACTCGTTTTCTTACTAGACACTTAGGTGAAGTGCAGTAGCTCCTGCTGGAGGGACTCTATGTGTCTTCTGGTGAGCTCTGAAAGCCAAGGTGAGAGCATATTTGGGTTTTCTGTGAAATAGGCAAGCAGATTTCTTTTGCAGTAAAAGTGTCTGAAGTGCTTCTAAATGGCTCAGAGGCCTAAGTAGCAAAATTGAAGTGGACTTATTTTTGGGTGGAGTGGTAGGAGGGATTGCTTATTTAGAGCCCATGTGCACACAAAAAGCTTCTAAATACTAACTTTCCACTGTGGAAAAAGACGTTTGTCATATTTATTGCTATAACTGAACAGAAGAGGCCATCTGCTTGAAACACTCATAATATAATAGTAGTCTGGAGCAATTCCAGTTTAATTATACACTCAACCCTTACCTGGGTGCCCTCGGAAACATTACATTCAATTTCCCCTCACAGGTAACCTCAGGTTGACATTTTTATACATAATTTCTTCCAAAAAGGGCCTGTGCACCTACGCTGTCAGCAATGTTTGGGTCAACATGTTACAGAACAAAAACTTGAGGTGCATTTTAAAGCTGCTGGTTGGTGGAGGTGGTTCCCGAAAATCCTTATGGAGCTGCAGAGGCACTGACACACAGAAGATTTAGTTTCAGGTGTTAAAGAACAGCGCCATTACAGCGGATTACCCAGACTTCACCCAGTCAAGTCAATTCAGTTCATTTATATAGCACCAATCTACACAAGATGTCATCTGCATTCACTTCACATAAGAAACCCAATTCATACCGACTGAATGGATTCATATTATTCACTAAGCACGTGGCTACTGTAGAAAGGAATGACAAGAAAATTAAACACCGGCATAACCAAAACCAGGCTCAGTATTCAATTAAATTTTATTTATATAGCGCCAATTCGTGATACATGTCGTCTCAAGGCTCTTTCCAAAGTCAAATTCAATTAAATCCTCCAAGTTGGTCAGAAAGTTTCCTCTCTAAGGAAACCCAGCAGGTTGCATCAAGTCTCTCCAAGCAGCATTCACTCCTCCTGAAAGAGCGTAGAGCCACAGTGGACAGTCGTCTGCATTGTTGATGGCTTTGCAGCAATCCCTCATACTGAGCATGCATGAGGCGAAAGTGGAGAGGAAAACTCACCTTTAACAGGGAGGAGAACCTCCAGCAGAACCAGAACCAGGCTCAGTGTGAACGCTCATCTGCCTCGACCCACTGGAGCTTAGAGAAGACAGAGCAGAGACACAGAAAGACAGACAAAAAAAGCACTTTTAGTGCCCTCAGTCATGGCAGAGAGTAAAGCGAAGCTCTCTGCCATGATGCAGACGCTCTTTTTATTAGCTTCAGCTAGGAGAGAAGAACAGCTAAGTGGAAATGACTCTAAGCCAGGAGTAAAATATGTGGCAGTGCATGTAGTTCATGTCAGAAACAGTTAATTCATTGGTCTGTAGTGGGACCAGTATATCATCCATAGAGGTGTGCTGTAAACTACACAAACCGAAGCTACTCAGACCTGCTTAGCTTTGTTTTCCATTTTCCCCAAAGCAGAAAGTACATCTGGACCAGTTCTGTGTTTTTCTGGGGTGTCTGGCTGGTTGCAGAGTTGGGTACTGCTGCTGAGTTCTTCTGTTAAAATAGAGTTGTTTCTCTCCACTGTCGCCACGTGCTTACAAAGGTGGAGGGATTGCAGTCACTCTGAAATCAGCTGGTTCTTCTCAGATGAAACGTGTTTTCATCTGGCATATCAGACCTGAATGAACAACTAGGATCGAGTCAGACTGCCTGAGGCTGGATTTGAAAGAATCTGTGAGAAAAGGGGGTTTTAGTTACCCAATGACAGTCAGTGTGGAGGTGATGGAGGCATATCTGACACCCCTGGATGGTGTTATATTGACCTATGGAAGGGCCAAAACTGTGAGATGTGATTTAAAGTTAAACACCTCACCATCTAGTAGGGAAGACATGAATATCTGAAGTCTGGACCTGACAGAAAAGCATAATATGATACACTGTTTAATAAAAACATCTCACTTAAAATTATATAAAAGATCACCTGATTTTCTAACTCAAGCCATCCTGTCAACGAAGGAAGTTTTAGATTTTTGTTTTTGATTTTCCTTACCTATAACTTTTTTTTATCTATCTTTTGTGATATAGCTTTTGTCTAATCAAAACTGTCATACTGAACCAACATCTCAATTAATTGCAATGTTGCGCTAAATTTAACAGCGTGGCTCAGTCATAATCCCCATCAAATCATTCAGTGAAACTGGATAATTACTCAAAACTCTGTTTAGAGATTCAGATAAAAATAAAACTGCACATTTAAATGTTTTTTTTTTCCTTCTATGTCTCTTTCTCTACCGTATATGTTTTTCTTCCCTGTGGGCGGCACACGCAGACAAACAAAAAGCATTTTACTTTACTCCTTTAACAATATTCTGATAAGACTATGGGGCATGTATTTATTTACAGAAGTTAAACTTTACTCCACAGATGCACTAAGCTCAATGAAAAACGTCTCCCTGCAGCTGTTTTTGCAAGTTGATGTTATTCAAAGGTAGAAGCTGAGCGTGATAGAGAAGGCCACGCTTCTTGGACAAAGGGACAGAAATGACTTTTATATTATCTGATGTGATCATTGGCTGTTCATTAGCAGAACAAAGGCTGGTCGCATGGCAACATCCATGCCTCCAGGTAATAACCACAACAATTCGCACTATAATTACACTGCTGGACAAACGTAGCATGAGATTCTAAAAACAGTCATTAGTCAGCTGCTGCCTCATTGCTGAGCCATGCTGGTTTAGCGTCGTCAGCTCTAATGTCAATCTACCTGTAAAAAAACTGCTTTTTATCCCAAGATGAAAACATTTAAAGGTAAAGTGAATGATTTCTATGGAAATGTAGGTAAGAAACACTCGTCCATTTTGAATAACTGCACCCATGCACAAGACCACCCTACCTGCTCTTCCGCTCCCAGGGGGACCGCGTGATCACATGCGCAAGCTAGCAAGCTAACAAGCTAACATTAGCTCGTTAGAACGATGGGCACGTGGGACAGCCAATCCATAAGGTGATACCCCCGCAGCTCGAAGCTGAAAAAGATTGCCCACTTTACCTTTAAGATAATTGCCAACATTCCTAAAAGGGAACCTTCCCAGCAGAATGAGCCTGAAACCTGGAGAAATGACAAAAAACAAGAGGTCCATCTCACTCTACTGGCATCAGTTAGCAGGTTAAAAGCTAAGGTTAATTTCAGGAAACTGAACAAGATTGGCTTGTTTGAAGGAAGTCTCTTCTCCAAAAGAAAACAGAATGGAAGCATGAGTTGGATTTGGAAACCTGCATCTGAATTAAGCTTGAACATAGACTGAAGACTTCAGGAAACAATGTCTTTTGGACAGCAAAGACCAAATTTGAGATATTTGGCCATCATGCACAGCACCCTGTTAGCAAAAGATGGAAAACCAATAAAGTTTTTCAGTTTGCCATGAGTGAACTTCCTTGGCCAACAGAATGGCCAAGGAAGGAAATAAATGTGTCCTAGTCAAAGTCCAGACCTCAACCTGATTGAAATACTGTGGTAGGACCACATCTATAAACTATCTTTATTTAAACTGCATTGGAAACCAGTTTGTTTTGTCTTTTAAACATGGGTCTTTGTGTGAATTACACATTCAACACATACATGCTGTTTGAATTTTTGACCTGTATGTATTTTTCTGGGCTTTGGGTCATTTCTTGTTACCAAGATATTTTGTTGTATGAAAGCCCTCCAATGTTTCCACTCATCTTCTTGACAGAAAATTTGAACATATTTAATATTATTGGTAAAAGGCGTTATTTCCAAGAATCAAAAAGCTTTATTTTCATTATGTGCTACTATAACACCCAGACACAACAGGACATTCCAATATCAGCCAAAATCCAACCAGCCCTCATATTTAAATAATCCAGGAGTCTTTCTTTATCCCTATGACAAGGTTCTGCCTTTTTGTTTTTGGTCCATTGCAGCTCAACACAGGTGGGCTGCTGGTGGCCTAAACAAGCCACATGAGACGAGAGTGTTTCTCTGCACAAGGGCCACTCAAAGAAAAAAAAGACAGAAAAGAAAACAAAGAGTGCAGCACAATTTTCCACAAGAGTGAATAGAAAAAGATGGGGAGAGGAAAAATGAGAGGGTGTTTGTAACCGGCTGCCAGCTCATTCCTGCATTCTCTGCATTGTGCTGGAGCTCCGGGAGTAAATATGACAAGGTTAGCGAGGGCTAGATGCTGCCGCCAGTTGAGAGGGAAATTAATTGAATTTCCAACGAGCACGCCGATGTGAGATATGGACGGGAAATTCAGAATCTTTGGCCGCTGTACGGATGAGGGCAAATAAGGGAATAAGAGGACAGAGAGAGAGAAAGAGATTGGACAAACATTTTGGTAGCTCAGCTGGCCGCCACATTTATATAAAATTAATTAGACTTAACATCAGGCAGCGAGGAAGAGCATTAATGATTTAGTGTTGCCTAAAATTTTACATCTTAACCAACGGTTAACGTTTTGGGTGTGTTGGTCTTAATGCATAGTTAAAATCCAACGGAAAACAGCTTCTGCTGCACTTCTTGCTCCTGCTGTGGGATGTCCAGCCTGATTGCTCCAGGGCAACTTGTGTTTGTTCCAGGATTAAAAGGAGAATCTTTCCATGGAGACAGCAGGGGAAAGGTCCGAGAGAAAAAAAAAAAAAAAAAACTTCGAACGCAGAGCGGAAAGGGTGATTGCACAGTCTGCTGCTGCAAATGCCAAATCTCGCTTAATTCCTGTCCTGTGTTGTTCATCTAACGTCACGTGACCGTGTAAGAAAAGAAAAGTACTTATTTAAAGCAAGATGGTGAAGAAAAAACAGGAAGATGCACATGACAGATGATTAACTTATTGAAACTCGCCCCAAACTGCCCTCTGTAGTGAGTCTGTGTCGCAAAACCTAAAAAAAATCTCACTCAGAGTGGGATTTTATGTTTTTTCAGTGCACCTGGCATCATGAACCGCCTGCTGAGATTATTAGTATTTTCCTATTTTTAGACCGGTTTTGTGGGCAGCGAGGCAAGGTCGGTCACACACAACATAATTGAATGTGATCTACTGAAAAATAAAGGAAGAGAAGTAAAGATAAATACGGTGCAGAAATAGTACGGAGAACAACATTGGATGGCACGCTTCACTTGAAAAGAAAGAAAAGTTAAGATGCTAATTTGAACAAATAAGATGTGATAAAAATGTACTGATGGATTCATCTTTGACCTTTTTGGGCAAAGTGCAGTAAACATTAAGGTTTTCAGTGCAGATTAAAAAGAAAGAGGAACAACAGGATATATTCTAGCAATGAACACGGTGGTGTTGTAGTTCTCAGTATCTGTGTAAAGTGACCAGTGTTGCATGTGTCTGGGGGGTATTGGTACTTTAGAAGATTGGTGACGTGTTAAATGAAGCTGTTGTGGACTCTGGTTGTTCTGGATTTAAAGCTGATGAACATCTTGCCAGAGGGCAGCTGGGAAGCCGTCCATGGTGGAGGTGGGAGGGGTCTTTATGGTTGTCTGAGCCCTGGTCAGGCAGCGTGTGCCAGCAGTGTCATGGATGGAGGGAAGCGCTGTCCAGATGATTCTCACCACTGTCTCTCTACACATTACTAGTCTGAGGCGTTGCAGGCCCCAATCCAGACAGAGATGCAGCTGGTCAGTTCGCTCTCTATTGTCCCTCTGCAGAAAGTGGTGAGGATGGGAGGAGAAGGTTTGTTATTCTGCACCAAAGTATAAAGCGCAGACGCTGCTGTGCTTCCTTCACAAGAGCAGAGGCACGAAAGGACCTGTTGGTTGGTTGGTTGGGGTTAGGCCTTTACTATATTCATTTATATAACAGATATCTCCTTCAATCAGTCATGACATTTGACATAACAGCTTGGTTTGGGTCACTGAGCACCATCCACCGTAACTCACTCAATAAGATCATCAAGCTCAGCAGTAAAATTATCGGTCATGAACAGGAACCACTCTCACACATCTACGACAGAAGAGTCAAACCAAAAGGTCTGCAGATAGCCGGAGTGCTCATTTCCAACCTTGCATTTCTGGGAAGGTAAATAATGACTATATTAAATAATGACTGTAACAGTCGGTGGTCATGCTGTATAAGGAGGAGCTCATAATTCAAGCTAAGGGTGTCATTTAGATGCTGAATAAACGTGGACCTAGAGCGTAATCTTGAGGAACCCCTAATCTGACCTTTGCTCAGACATATAATTGCCAAATGACGCAACATAGTCTGGTCTGCCAAATAAGATCTGAACCTGTTTAGCTCAGGATCAGACAACCCTCCCCACTTCCTTACAATCTGTCAGTCAGGTTGTTGGGATCATTTGTGTTGAAAGCAGTGCAGAGATCTAGTGAAACCAAGACAGAAGATTTAGATTCATCACTTTTTGATGATGCTGTGGATGCTGTCTTTGTCTTGAGATGGACATGTTAGCTGACCTCAGTTTATCCACCATCTTACACTGATTTATTTCTTAGCAGACGTGCAGAGCAGAGGTGGACTGTTCCGGTCCTTGGTGGCAGAAGTTTGCATGTTTCAGGTGATTCCCTGCTTGTACAGACACCTTTAAAGATGTAAAGTATCTCCTCACAAATTCCATAAATTGTGCAGTTGTCTGTTAGCGATGACATGCAGCTGAATTTAGTGTTCAAACCTTTTTCTATGCAGCCGTTCAAAAACCAGTTTAGTGCATTGAAGTGTAACAAATCTAACAAAGAAAATCCATTGGAGTGGTGAGAAAAGAGCCGTCCTATGCACAAGGCTTTCCCACCAAGCAAAGCTTATCTGAGCTCTGCTTGACTCCAAATCTGTTTGGAGCTTTCTGCTGACAAAGGAAGAAATTTCAGGGTCCTACCTTCTTAAAACCGGGTTCACACGACAAGATTTCAACGCAGTCGGACGATTTTCAACACCTGAGAGACTCCCAACGTAACGATAAAAAGCCGTATATAAACCAGATGTGGTGTCCGTTCAGACGGCGATCACAACACACCGCACACACGACCAGATTTCACTCCGGATCATTCAGATGTCTGACGGGAAATCTTGTGAAACCTCTGAAGATTAAACGTGAGTTTAGAGGCAATAAACACGGACGGCGAGGAGGAAGAACAGCGATAGTTTGTGGGCTGATTTTAACAGAGAGACAACATTCCAAAAAGAAAAGGCGTTGGTTGAAGGAGTGGAGAAAACACTATTATATGAAAGTGAGTTTTTTTTCTGGTTGGCTACACGTCACATTCAATGGGCTGTTACTCGTTTGTCCTCGGTAAACACTCCACATGCTCGGATATCGGGGCAAGACAAGCCGACATTTGAGGCTGGATCGGTCCCGACGACCATCTGAGTGGATCGGATCTCTCAACACACCAGAAATTAAGAGCCACCCCGGTAGTTAAGGCCCGTCAGAGAGGGAAGATCAGGGCAAAAATCAGGCAAATTATCCTGCAATGTGAAGCAGGCTTTAAGCAGGAGGAGATGATGGTATATACTTAGGACTGATTTTTAAAAAAAAACCTTTTAAAGAAGCTCTGATCAACCAGAGAACCTGATTTTATCTGTTACTCGATTTAGAATGTTATGTAAAAGTATATCTATTGTAGTTCTTTGAAATAACATTTTTATTTCAGGACGTTTTTGAACAGAAACACCTTTACTCTCTACTGTCTACTCACATACTGACTAAAAATGTGTCTCATTTGGTTTTTAATGCACTTATTGTCCTTTCTGAAGGGCCGAAACGCGGATATTAGCTGAAATGAGTTGATTTCTGAAATCAAAACTTGAGCTGCGTTTTCTGGTAAATCACAATTTCGGCCTTCATCACGGGAGGGTGCGTGTGAATCATATCCGTCATTGAAACATGGGGGGGGGGGGGGTAATCGGCTGTAAATCCACTCTGCTGAGGACACGACCTGAGTTACAACATCATTGAGTCAAACTTGTCCGACAAAGATTTATTGTTGGTGCAGCAGAGCAGCGTTTGGTCCACTTCTGCTCCGTCATATGTTCAAGTCCCAGAAATGTAATTACATGAAAAGAGCTTTAAAACAGAAATATATAATAATAATAATTGTATTATTATGGTTATTATTGTACCAGTGTGTATCTGTACAAAATGATAGAATTTAAGAAGATCTTTGAAGACGGATGACAAACATGACTTTGGATCAACAGCGAGGAGTTGGCAGTGTGAGCTTATTGTCCATTTCTCTGTCTCTGTGGGTTTAATGTTGTGTCTCTGTGGAGCTGCGACATGCAGGGCGTTTCAGAGCCAACAAAGCTCTGGATGGTATCATTACTTATATCACAGTCATTATTGTTGCGTGCCTGATTCATTTTGTCATTTGCGTCAGCGGAACAACCGCCGTTGGCTCACATGTTGCAGCTCGGCTTCTCTTCATTGGCCTCCTGGCTGATAAATGACTTTGTGAAAAGCGATCCGGCCTCCTGCGGGAAAAAAAAAAGAAGAATAGAAATTGAATCCCGACCTCTGTTGGCAGCCTCATCTGTCATCTTTTCAATATTGATGTCCATTATGTTTATGGATTATTTGGCTGTCGTCTCCTCTCTGGCCCGGCTCGGCCTGTCGGATCGGCCACTGGGGGCGGCGTGCCCTGTTGATAATATCATTTTGATAGATGGGCCTCATAGTCTAATTGTCAGCACTGTCCAGTCTTAATGGAGCTCTGCACACGATGGAGCGATTGCATCTTAGACGAGTCGGAGTTCAGGGCGCGTGCGCGCGTTGGATGCTGCCGGATGGATTCTGTATCATCGCCATTATCAGCTGTGCAGCTCGTGTTCACCGCTTCCGGTATCACCTTTCATGGATCGCATGTCCTTTTACTGGAACACCGCAGCTTTGGTTGGATTTATCACACCTGCCAGGAGAAATAATTCTGTTCGGCCGACTGCGCGCACGAGTCCCAGGGCTCCCGCTGCAGCCCGGTGTATTTATACGCGGTAATTTATTAGCCACACATGACCAAAAGTAGTGCATTTAAAACCCGACAGAGCACCTTCAGGAAGGTCATGGGGGGGGGCGTTCTGGATATTCTCTCTCCCCTTTCATCATCGGTCACAACAAGCCAGGGTTAAAATGCACCGAATGGTTCCTGCGTTAAAGCCTCAACTTCTCCTGTCGCTCTGACGGCTGGCGTTTGGCACGGAAGTGTTACGGCAGATCGGTAGCAGAACTGAGCTAATCTGCCCGGTCTGAAGCGGAAACCTGTGAAGGTTGACGTCGGGCCTTGTGGGATTCACGCCGCGGGGCTGCGTTGTCCTGCAGCCACGTGCGGCTGCATGGCGGGGATGCTGGGGGGATGCATGGGCCCCCGTCTCCTCTCATCCCTCACCCGCACTTCTGGGTCTCTCCCCTGCGTGTTCGCAACCAAGGTCGAAGTGGTGCTGCTCTGTTTTCCAGCCGTGTGTGGGCTCCATTCATCATAGTCGCGCAGAAGCGTGGCCCAAATCCTGCATCTATGTTTGGCGGTGCGCATGCGTGCCTGTGTCGGTGAACGACTGTGTCTGTGCATGTGTGCGTTTGTGTGTGTGTGTGTTTGTGAAATGCGGTGTTGTTGCCTCTGTATGCTCGCTCCACTGAGTGATCTTTTGTCTCAGCTCTGTCCTAAACTGCTCTTTGATTTCACAGATGCGACCACAGAAGCACGGACCCCACAGTGCCGCACCGCACAAGTCACTCTGTGTGCAATCTATACAATATGCAGGAGTAACACGCGATCTATAACAGCAGGAGCGGGAATGCCGGGAGAATAACGGCGTTAAAGGCGTAAAAAAAGTGACAAAGAACAGAGAATTTAGAGGAGAGGCGGGATCCGTCGGTCTCTGCTCGGTCTGCGGTGGAGCCGATCGGGCAGCTGGTACAGCCTGCAGCCAATTTCAGCGGATCTATATCAGGTTGGCACATCTGGACACTGCAATCCGTCCTCCATTCTCCTCTGCAGAATGACTTAGCCGCCGTCAGGTTGCCTAGGGACGGTGAAATCTGGAACGGATTGAGACTGAGCTGCTTGTTTTTAAGTCATTACAGCCACACCAGCGCTCCCACCGCAATCTGTTCTGCTGGGATGGCTTTTTAAGGCTGCACAGACTTTTTTTTTTTTTTTTTTTTTTTTTCCCCAGCACAGTCCCCTATATATCGGCAGGTAAACACTTGCCAAGATGTCATGGGAGTTTTTTCAGCATCCATAAAACAGTGACAGGTGAATCATCCCTGCAGCAGCGGCAGCAGCATCTCCCATCTCAGCCGTGAAACCCGGTTGTTCATTCGGAGAACTCATTACGGCCTCTCCACTCCCCCCCCCCCCCCCCCACCCCCCACCCCCCGTCCTGTCCTGACAGATTCTGATGAACACCTTCTTCAGGAAAATTGCTGTTTTGATTCGCTTTTAGGTTTAACGTGCTGTGCTCTGAAGGTAATCTTCGGGATCTTTGGGATTTTCCTCACTTTTTAAACCCATGCATCCCAAAAAATTGACACCTGATGTCAATTACCATGCCTGTTGTGTCTACCTGTACATGTTGTTTGTTTGCATCCTGAGCCGGTGCCCGTCTTAGAAAAATGTCACCGAGGATTCTTGATGGCTTCACGATTGCAGCCTTTCATTAGGGATTATATGAATATTCAGATATCAGATATAATACTAAAGCCATCTGCCAGTCATACCTTAGCAGATCTGGTTTCCATCAAACATAAATGGCCCATGTGTTGCTCAGTATTGAGGCTACATACCCAACTTTAAATCCCTACATTGTGCTAATTTAGACCTGTGTTCTCCTGTTAAAATCTTCCTACACCTAAAAAAACGCTCCACTGTAGTCTGGGCTGTGATTAGCACATGCCAGAAATCACAAACTGAAAATAATGCAGAACATAAAAAGTGGTGAGGGGAAAAAAAATGGCTAAAAAGCTGCTACACTCCCAAATAAGTTCAGTAGTTTAAAAGCAGCAGTCCTCCGCATGTCCATGGTGGACCATCTGCATCTCTTTCACCTGATCAACGTAATTCCTGGAGGATCATCATTTCACCACATCACACTTCATCCTTTCATAGTCTTTACCAGTAACTACCTCATTGAGGGGGTCAACTTGAACCCCCCCAATTCCGGGTTGGGACCTTTCCGTAAACCGTGAGGCGGGAAGCCGTGTAGATCTGAGGTCTGATCTGAAAAGGGGCTGAAATCCCTCAGTAAGTTTATTTTAACCGCCCGCTCTGCTGTTGTTAATTATTCACGAGCAGATGAAGTTACCATGGTTGTGTGCGTGATGTATCGAGAGAAATTACGGCCAACTGCTCAATAAAATGGGAGTTCATTATTTCAGTGAAACCAAGTCATCAGTTTATATAATATTTGTGAAAATATTAGGTTATACGTATTGAGCGCTGCAGCCTGTATGGCTGGACATTTCAGCGTCCAGAGAACATGTAGCCACGTGGGATCATTAGTGGATAGATCGGTTTCCTCATCGCTATTTATTTCAAAGAATATTGTCACACAACCAGAACATAGGCTACGTTCACGCTGCAGGGAAATGCGACCCATATCTGTCTTTTTCACAACAGTGTGAACGGCCTAATTCTGATCTTTTCACCCTCCAAAACATCCAATCTGTGCTACTTCCATATGTGGTACTAATTCTGATACATATCAGATTTTTTTCCTAAGCGTCCGCAGTCTGAACGGTCATGTCACATTTTATCCGTCTTATAAATCACTCTCCTGTCTCTCACTACACATCCACTCACAGTAGCAGCAGCTGCTTTCTTCTTACCTTATTTCTATTTGCTGTGATGCAGTCTTAATATTATCAGCTCCCATTGCTCAGCAGCTTTCTAATAACAAGGAGAGATGCATCCGGTGTATGCATTTTTTTATTTTTTCAGATCAGACAGAAGTCTGATGACGATCGCATTTATTAGTAGTATGAAGGGCCTCCTAAAAAAAAATCTAATTTCAGCAGAAAGTTGGAATTGAGCATATAGACCTGCAGCGTATACGTAGCCATAAATTAATTTTCAAGCCGCTTGCTTCTTCCACAGATGGCTACGCCGTCTTTTGGGGTAAAAGTAGAGGCTACAGTTTGATGGGGAGAGAGGGCTAAGCGCCCTGTGCTGACTCTAAGTAAACCAATACTGTGTTGAAACAGTCCCAGCTTCGTCTCCATTGGAACATATCTGTATTTTGCAAATAAAAGCGACGTAGAAATCAAGTGGCTATGAAGGTTTTGTGTTGAACTTAAAAGTAAACTATGCAACCGGGGTTGATTTTCCAGCGAGGCTCCCCCCAGAGGGCGAAAGTAAAAGTGCACTGTCGTAAAGATGCTCAGCTGTTCTGGTTTCTCCGTCAACCCAGGCGCGGTTGTTTTGAGCTTAGCAGACAGGCGAACGCAACGAAAAGTCGAAAAATGGCAGTACAAACAATGACTAACACAGTGAAAGTATGAACATCAGGATTTCCCGCAGCGCTATCTTGGCGAGGCGGCCGCCTCGCCAAACTCACGCTACAGCCTCGCCAACATTCAAAAAAAAAAAAAAATAATAATAATAATAATAAAAAACTCGATATGCTTGCATGTTTATTTAACTTTAACACGCGGTTCTTTGTTGCATTTGCGCGTGCATATAGTGAATGGCAGGGCAAAAACACATGGAGTTCTCGCCTTAAAGCAAGACCGACTCTCGCAATGCACGAGACTTCTGAGCGTGTGGGTGCGGGCCGAGGGCTCCTGCAATTGCAAGTACGGTATTTCCCCCACAGACCACCAGGGCGGCCGAGAAAACCTTTGTTCGACCTGAAATGACTCATTTAATCATCCAAAACGGTGTGGAACACATTAATTAACTGACAAATGTTGCATAGTATGCCTTTAAGGAACGGATCATGGGGAAGGACGGAGTTGAATGCATCCATCCATGTTCCAGTCCTGTGCAGGGTGGCAGAGCGCTGGTGTCTGACACCCTGAGCCGGTCATCAGTCTATCACAGCCAACAGGTCTCCATGAATCACAGCTTCTGCTGCTCATAACGGCTCATAAAAAAATACTGCCTTCGCTCCGTCATCTGATTCGTTCACAGAGATAAAAACGCCCCGGCGTCATTCATCTATCTCTGCCACTTCCAGCTAAATGTAGGCATCTAAAACTAGACTTGGCTTCTTTTTGTAGCAACATAATATTTGTATTTTGAGGATTTTTGGCCAGAAAAGGCCGTGGGTGTCAGACGGTGTGGGAGTGTGTTGAGGCTTAGCGGGTCAGAGTGGACATGTACCTAAGTCTGCTAATTGCTTGTTAAGTTAATCTATAAATAACACAAACTAAAGACAGAGGGTTGATTCACCAATAATAGATCAAAACTCCGTTTGTTCGTACCATGTTGTTTGCATTAGTCAGCTCGATCATTCTGCAATATGACGATCATATCGAAGGTCTGATGCCTCTCCAGTGGTCATTGGGGTAATTTAGAGAGATCAATTAATCTAACAGTCATGTCTTTGGACTGTGGGAGGAAGCCAGAGAGGACCCACATATGCATGCACAGGGAGAACATGCAAACTCTATGCAGACAGGAATTCAAACCCTGGACCTTCTTGCTGCAAGGCAACGGTGCTACCAACTGTTAATGTGGCCATAAAAAATGATATGAACCCCTGTTGGTAAATCTGCATGTTTTTGTCGTTGCACAGTTAACTCTGCTGTGTAAAAGAGCTCCTTTCAAGTTGACCAAGATATCATGTCCGGCCAGAGGTTAGTAGTTATTACCTCTGGTGGGAAACTGAGCCTTTGACCTCCGCCAACCCGCTCTTTCCTGTTCTGTTTATTTAGTTACATCTGCCTTGGGGGAAGCTGATCTTGCAGCTAAAAGCATCCTCGTTGTAACAGATGTCTTTCATGTTTGTGTCTTCCACATTGCTCAGTCTGTTCCTGCCTCTGTTTACATTCGTTTCACTGGATTCCTTGGGGTCTTTTTGCTCGCAGAAATGCAGACTGAACCCTGTGAATACTCAGCAAAAGTAGATTTTTGGATTCACGAACTTGCTTCTTGGTAACTCCGCCGTAAAAGTAACTGCTTATGTTTGTTACATGAGATGCTCCTTGGACCTCTGACGAGATATTTGTCCAGGTTGCTCTGAAAAAAAGTCCGTGCCTGGTTGCATTTCACCAGTCGCAGGGTCTGAACCTGTCTACCCCCGGCCTGTGACTCCCTGCAGAGTCACTGAGCCAGCTGCAGGTAAACAAGCTCTGGCTGCCGGTTTTCTCTCACTGTCTCTGAAGGGTAAGCAAACGTGATCTGTGGACATTTAGGTTTAGATGCAAATTGTTGACGTTTTTTTTTTCTTTTGCACTTGCAAACTTTTCTGTCAGTTTGCAAGTGCTTCCAAGGCCAAACTTCTGACACCATTTAGGGGGATTCAAGACGTTTTATAACAACCCGAGTCAAGGTCCATGGTACCTCAGATTCTGAATGCTGCTTTCATTTCATATCTCCTCCATCTTCAGCAGTCTCCTCATGGTTCAGGTGACCAAGTACTCTACTCACACCAAGCAATAGCCTCAAACGAACCAGGACAGTGACGGCTGGGTCCCTGATTTACATCTGACTGAGAATGCACCTAGGAGGACGGTAGCCTCGTGAGACCATCCTGATCTCGCGAGCTTTCAAGGTTTCACTCGCAGATCAGTCTGGCTACTTTCTGTTAAAGAAAATTTGGAGCTGTTCACCAAAGGAACGTCCAATCTGCGTTGGCTTTGAGGCGGGTTGAGGTATGACGCAGCAAGAAGCGCGACAGTTCAGTCTAAAGAACATGGCGGCTTCAGCCGATGAAACTAGCGTTAGCGTGGCTATCGAGCAGGTTTTATCGGAATTACAGAATATTTCTTCACTGAAAGAAGAGCAAAACACTGCTCTGGAGGCTTTTCTCAGAGGAAAAGATGTTTTTGCTCTTCTCCCGACTGGTTTCGACATTAGCTTGTGGTTGTGTTTTCGTCGTCGCTGTTAGTACGTCATATGCTTCGTTGATCTGATTGGTTTATTTGGCCCGTCTATCACCAACATAGGACAATCAGCTAACCAGTATTTTCGCCCCTTCACAAAATTACTTCAACAGAAGGTTTCCAGATGGATATGCGGAGCAAATCCATCTGGCGGAGTCAGGTTAGGAGGACGGGCCTCCATGTCCTTAAAAACAGCAGCGCGCCAACTGCAGGTTGCTCAGAGCGAGCCAACAGAAATGACAAAGCCTCTTGGATAGGTGTCAAAGGTTTTCAGAAAGAACTGAACAAAAGTCCGGTTGCCTCTGATTTAAGTCTGTTTGCTGTTACGGCGACCCGGATAACTGAGAATTTGCACAGGCATCTCCATCATTCAGTCTAATCTCTTCTTAGTCAACCAGTAACATGTCTCAGCGTTATTATAGCCTCACCAGAGCGATAAAGTCGCACCAACACCAGATGAAACTTTATTCAAAAAGAACTGGGCTGAACAAAAGGATTTTATTGGAGATAAAAGTGAGGAGATCGGCTGGCCGCTCTGGTCCAGGCGTCAGATCGATACGGGGTGTTGTAGCAGCTGGCGGGGGGTGATTGAAGGGGAAGTAGAAGGGCTAATCATTTCAGTCATTACCAAGCCGCGTCTCCTGATCCCAGGGATTAGCAGACACAGAAACAGCGGAGATGTTGTGTTAGTGTTACATGAGACTATCAGGGATTTGAGGGATAGAAAACACTGCTTGTCCCCAGCTGCCTTCAGTAATCGCGCCTGCAGAGCTGAAGATGGGGATCCTGGAGAAGGAGTGTGTACCGTATGGATGGAGGGAACGGGGAGAGGAGGTAATGGAGGCTGTGTTGCTCTTTGTTTTGCACATGTAGGAAATTGGAGCGGGCGGTCGTGTATCGGGTCTCCCTCTGTGCTTCTTCTCTTCAGTGCAGTGTGGGAGAGTGGAGCCGTGGGAGAGCTTACACGCTCGCCTGCCCACAGACCTTTATTCGGAGCAGATCGTTTGACAGAGTATAGAGAGGGTGGAGAGAGGCGGGCTTGCATGGGAGACCAAAAGAAATCAAGGTGACGCGTGCGAGAACCTCCGCGGCAGAGGACGACTGAAAATAACCGGGCTCAGGTCGTTGTTCAGAGCTGAAACATTTTGGTTCAGTCGGCCTGGACGCTGGTGAGACCAACAGTGACTGTATGGAAAGGAAATACTCCGATTTCAAAAAGAAACATTGCTTCTTTTTTAATATAATTAGATCAGTCTCCTTTAGCAGGGGGTCTCATGTTCAAGGGTCTTAATCTGATTTTTAGATCTGGTCAAAGGACTGATTTAAATGTGTAAAAGGAATACAGTTTAATGACACAAACTATTTAACAGTGAAGCCAAATGTGCATGCTCAGTTTTTAACAAGGACTTTTTCCATGCCTCGGCAAATAAAGCGCATTTCTTTGCACACAAGAACAAATTAGCAAAAGGAAAATGAACTTTAAGAGCAATAGGACATCGGAACAACTGAGCTAAACATAGCAGATTACAAGAGACGGTGTCGATACAAAGCAACCTAATGTGAGAAAGGCATTATGTGCCTTAAATGAGCTGATTAAACCCAGGACCATGTGGAGAAAGTTGGATTGTATTCCATGTATTGTTTTCCAACATTTCTTTGTATTATTTATAGAATTTCATTTTACTTTACTAGAATTCTATGCGCCACAAAATAAACATGTTTTACCCTAAAATGTACCTAATTATAGGGTTATAGTATAAAACCTGGACAATCCTGTCAAATAATAACCAGTTATACTGTTGTAATTTAGCTTTTTAGTTTCAGCTTTCTATGTCCGTCTATAAAAGTGGTTTGTAATAAGTACTTCAGACAATGAAGCATTGATTTATGAACCTGTTTCATAGGTTATTACGTTAATATGTTCAGTATTGCATGATCCCCAGTCGTTCTGGGTTTGTATTCTATGTAGCTTACTCGACAGTAATGATCTTTAGGATGTTGTTTTGCTCGTTCCTCCACAGCCATTGATAATTTGTCCCACAGAGTCTCTGCCTTCTCCTCTCCAGCTCAGGGTTTAGCCGGGTTTTCACAGGTAACAACACTCGCCCTGAAACAAGCAGAGCTTTATCCTTCATTCTGCCTCGGTCCCCAGTACCGGCGCATCTTTCTCTGCTGAGGATCTTTGATGAGCAAACACACATTAGCTTGTTTCCTCTCTGAAGAGAAACTCTGGTTAAAAGTTCTCCTCTTGGTCCCAGTTATTCATGTGTGGACAAACCTTACTTAGAGTTGTTCTCCTGCTTCACACGCAGAGCTCTGTGTTTGCTCGCCGCAGTTATTAATGACCTTAGTTGTGCTGCTCTTGTTTTTAGGCATCTCCCACTCAGCTGTGGGGCTGAAGGGAGAGCTGAGCCCCGGCTGAGTGGGTCGCATCCCACAGACAGGAGCAGCCAGATCACAGTCTGCTTTGCTGCTCTGTCGGTGTGAAACAGAGCTTCTGTCACAGGATTTGTTACATCATGTCTTTACTCAACTTTGGGATTTCGTTCCCTTTCTCAGCACCGAAGACTAGGTCCAGATAGACTCACAGTTCTGGTCCAGATATGGAGTGAAGTCGGGACCTGAAGAAAGTAAATCTAAACTCCAGTAAACCTAAAACGAAATCCATTAATGGGAAAATTAGTCTTAGTTCTTTAAAAATTGAGCATTCAGTTTGAAAAAATGTGGCGTTTATGAGTGAAGTCAACTATAGATGTAGATTAGAGTTAGTAGCTGCTGTAAAATTCACACTTACCGACCCAGAAACTAGAAATAACAGGGATTAACAGACTGCCTATGGGTCAGAAGATCATACCAATGTTGTATTTCCTCTTTTTTTTCAGTATGGGTCTAAATGTATAGTGACAGAGTTCAGGGGGAACCTGGAAACTGTCCACAGAAGCACCGCTGATTCTGCCACATCCGCCCACGTTCCCTCAGGAACGGCAGCCTGTTTGGGTCTGAAATGTCAAGGGGAACTCTTGAAACAGTCAAAGATCAGCATAGATTGTATATAATGGGTTATGTAAGGTATAAGCAGACACTGTGGGGGGTGTGACACTGAAAGATGTGCTGGAAAAAAAACCCTCCTGAACAACAATGTAAAAATTAGTTTTGGCAGAAGTTGTGAAATTCAAACTTTACCTCGGATGCTGTTTGGGGCAGTTAAGAGTCCTTTACATCCTGTAAAATTACCCGTTACCAAACAATTAGACACATTAACACGTCATTGACTAAACTGACAACTTCACTGACATTAATTGTTGACAAAAAAAAAATAATTCAGGTGGAAATTTTGGGATGTATTTCCTGTTATCAGCTTAACACCTGCCTACACATTTACCTGTTTTACTGTAAGAATATCAGTAAAAAAAACTGATTATATCAATTAGCTGACTTTATAATTGAAAAAGAAATAAATTCTTTATGTTTTTTGCACAAGTTTGCTGTTAAGTATAAATAAGAGAGAGAACAATAATCCCTGAGGGCCGTTGCTTTTAGGATTACCCAGAATCCCTTTTACATTTTATAACAGTTAAATACATTGTATAACAATAGCGGTTTCTAATAAAGTAGCATTTTTCCACACTGAAACATATGATAAGCTACATCACATATAATAACAGTATAAAACATATTTAATCTGACATGCACCTGCTCTCAAAACAAAAGCTGAAACAATGTTTACGGCCTGCGGACTCAGCACGTTCTCTCCCTGTAAAGATGGCACATGTTACTTTTAGCTAGCCATGGTCCTCGTCATCAATAAAATACAGAGACCTAAAATAGACCGGCTAAAAAACATGGCCATAATAATATCAAGACACTAATACCAAAGTCAAAATACAGTTACATTCTTCCTCATGCAACTCTGCAGCCAAGCTCATCACGTGCATCTCCTAACCACCTCCATTCAGCTGCCGAAC
This sequence comes from Fundulus heteroclitus, assembly GCF_011125445.2. NCBI lineage: Eukaryota > Metazoa > Chordata > Actinopteri > Cyprinodontiformes > Fundulidae > Fundulus > Fundulus heteroclitus. Next base: position 40,106,507 of record NC_046367.1, read on the forward strand.
TACCTTTATATACAGCTCCTCTGTAGACAGCCGGCGCCAGATTATTGAAAGCCTTCAGTTGGTAGATGTCCAGCATTTTTCCTGCAAAATTCATGGCTACGACCTAGTTCCACGGATTTCCTTACCTTGCCTAGCCCTTGTCGGACATCTGCGCTGCTTTATGTTTTCTGGTCACGAACTGGACTGTTTCTCACGACCATGAACCTATAGATTTGTCCGTCTGTCATTGCTTGGCGGGTTTTGACCCACGCCGTCTTTACAGTAGTGATTCAAGCTTCTGCGAGGAGTCCTGCAGAAGGTTTTATTGCATCGCCAGGGTCTTATTAATACACTGTGTCTGGCTTGATTATTATTAATATTACGCGTCCGCAGACATTCATGCGTTGCCTTAATGCAGCGAACCCATTGCTCTGAGGATTACCCAGAATCCCTTGCTACCATACTAATGTCTGCAGGTACAGAGCAAACAGCAGATGGTGCTGTCGTCCTATTTAGCAGGATTCCTCTATAACAGGGGTCACCAACCTTCATTGTCGCTATGTCATATAAAGGTATATACAAGTACTGACCTTAGACCTAGAAGAGTCAGGGTTAACCTTAACTTTATGTGAAATAAACATATTTTTCATGCTTTGTTATAGATATTTAAATCTATATAAATGCAAGTGTGAATAAACAGGAAGAGGAACAGAATGAAATAAAGTTTTAGATGCAGCTCACTGGCGGGTTGTGCTATTTTTAGAATAGGCTTGTGGGCCCCACATGTGGTCCTTGGGGGCTACTTGGTGCCCGCAGGCCCCGTGTTGGTGACCCCTGCTCTACAATGTCCTCACAACTGGATTTCACCTAGGCTGAATATTCCAGACCATAACACTGACCTTAACTGAGACAAGTGAGTTCTGCAGTTCTTTACCTTTTTGGGTGAGTTGTCTCCCTCTTGGAGTAATTTTGGTCAATTAGCCGCTCCTGGAACGGTTCACCGCTGTTCTACGTTTCCTCCATCTGTGGATAATGCTTCTCACTGTGGTTCTCTGGACTTTTAGAAGTGGTTTTGTATCCATTTCCAGACTGATATTGAGCATGACGTGTTGCTCTTTGACATCTTTGAGCCTGGTTCATGTTCTCAGACAGGTGGTGGCAAAGTGATTTATTGATTCTACAAGTGTGACAGTAACCATGGCTGAATGGGGCTAATAAAGTTTAACCAAAGGAATTCTGGATCCCTTTTTAGCCCATAATAAGGATAAATAAACATTTCAAATTCGGAAATTATTCTTTAATGTTTCCTGAAAACGTTGTTGTTTGGGTTTTTTCCATCCTGTGAAATCAGAGGGTGTGGCATTCATGCTCCACTGGTCGTTTTCGGCTTCACACGCCGTCATCTTGGCGGCCCTGTGACCTGAAGGTAAAGCTGTGAATACTGAATGTACATCTTTCTGCATGACTGCCAGCGTCCAGCTCTCGGAGGACCTGCTGCCTCTCTGAGCACCTGCAGAGTCAGAATACTGCGGCTTCAGATGGAAAAAAACCAAAGCAAAGAGTTTAAAATCACCGGCAGAGGAACATTTCCGTCTCGGATGGCGTTTGGTAGCTTTGGGATCAGCCAGAATAGACGAACGAAAGCTGCCGTGACTCGACGCCGACAAGCACAAAGTCTTGAGTGACGCATTTTATTTGTAAAAAGAAAGTAACCTCTCCCCGACTTTGAACTTAAAACAAAAAGACAGCCTGAACTGAGCCCTGGTAGCAGAAAATTAGGTTACAGCGCGCTAACAGAGTTCTTTCCAGTTCAGTCCAGCGTGTCATGAGGGATCAGAAAAAAATAACAACAGTTTCAGGAGGGAAAATGAAAGACGTGACACAGGGGAGCGCTGTGTGGTGGTGCTGGTTAGGGAGATTAAAGATATGACACGGGGAAACGACGGCAAGTTCTACCTCTTCGTCTTCTTCTTCCAAGTTGCTCTCCTAGGCCCTGGAAAGTTTAAAAATAGAGCTTGTTTAATAGACAAGAGCGCCAAGGGGAGGTGGAGGGAGAAGAGGAGCGAGGAGCCCTCCTCTGTGGTGGGAGAATGCAATTTGAGATCGGCCAGATTGCTTTTTATTCCTCCTTTTCTTCTCCCCGTCGGCCACTCGCGAGGCGTGATGTGCACATGGCGGGGCCCCTAAGCCTCAATAAGCCTGACGCCAGGACATACGTTGCCACCGAGGAGTCGTTGCACTCGCCAGCGCCGAGAAATCAGCACGATGAAATAAAAGAGGGACTCAGGGAAGATCAGCGGGGATTTGAGAGTAATAGATGAGAGTCAGGTGAGGGGGAGCGGAGGAGGAAGAGGGGAAGGAGATGAAGGAGACGCCGTCGGTGGAGTCTAGGTGGGATATGACAGAATGTAAATGCACTTGAGTTGTCCAAGGCTGACTTTTAAGTTTAGGAACCATTGTCGGTAGGAACCACAGACGCAGATGGACAGATGTTTGCCTGATGAGTCGGGACTGTGCCGTCATACTGTGACAGTTCTTTCCTCAGGGATTCGGGTCAAGCTGCGTGAAGAAAAGTGCAGCGCTGGTGTGTGAGAGAGAGTAGCTGCTCATTTGGAAAACCCGTCTGTGGCCAGGCTTTAACTTCGCGGCCCAAGATGTGGCTCCACCATTTCCAGATGATAATGCCGTCTCCTGAAGACGCCACTGATTCCGTGCACCAGTCCCTCCTGCACTAAAACACCCACACAGCATCATGCTGCCACGCCCGTACTTCACTGTTGTGATGACGGACGGTCTCAGATTTGCAAACGTCCTTTTTTCTCTCCTCCAAAACGAGCAATTGTTATTTTGGCCCAACACGTCAATCATAGTTTTGGAGAAAAGGCCACCCAGCCTTGTTGGTACAGAACTTGTTGCTTCAGCAGCATCTCCACAAGGTTTTACGAGCTCTGGGATGATTCGCACATTTCACACAAAAACACGTTCATCTCCAGGATGCATCTCCTTCTTGAAGATTGATGATGACATTCTGATTTACATTTCCATAAAAATGTTTGAATTGTTTGAATGTGACACATTCTAGCATGACACATACCCACCATCCTCCCCATAACTGAATAATGCCTGTAATTAAACAGTATGTAAACTTCTGAATTTGAAAAAAAAAAAAATATATTTATAAATTCTACAAAAGTGGACTAAAGAAATAACGGAACCAGTTTTTAATTGAAGTTGAATTGTTAGGGGTAAAGCTGAACAAAACTTAGATGTTAGGGCGACTGTGGCTTGATAGGTTGAGTAGTTGTCTTGCAATCAGAATGTTATGGGTTCAATTCCAGCTTCCATTTGTCACATGTCAATGTGCCCCTGGGCAAGGCACTAAAGCCCAGGATGCCTACCGAGCTGCATATCGGTGTGTGATAGTGAATGTGGCTCCAGTGTACTGTCCTTTGAGTTGTCAGTATGACTGGAAAAGCGATATGAGTTCAGTCCATTTATGTCATTCTTTTGCTAAAGTAAATTGTGGATTTAGGCGGCTCTAAGTGCATCTTTTGTATGTTGTTTAAATTATGCTTGTTGCTGCTCATTTTGATTTGCAGATATTGTTGTAGTTGTCTTATTATCCCCATTAATGGAGGAAAAAATTAACATATAACAAACTTTTTAACCAGAAAATCTGGTTCCCTGCCCCTCACAACATGGCGGATGTGTTTCTCCTGAGCGATGAAGCCGGCGCAGCGTCTGCAGTTTATGTCTGTGGGCGTAAACGACCATCACACGCTTTTCTTTTGTCTCTTCCAGGAGGCGAGGGTTCAGCCGAGACGGGTCAGAAGGAGACGTCCACCTGTGACATCTGCCAGTTCGGAGCAGAGTGCGATGTGGACGCCGAGGACGTCTGGTCAGTGTGAACGCTGAAACACGCACCATAAAATGTTTCAGTCCAACATTTTCTCCTCCAGTCGACCTGACCCTGGGTCAGTCGCTTTGACTCTTTTCAAAATGTCAATCAAATCAGTCCAAATATAGAGCTTTACCTCAAAGAATTCAAAGCAGCGCTTTTCTTTCTCCTGCACACACCCACTGCCGAACACCCACTGAGGGCTTTTATTGCATGGCTGACCATTTCATTTAACCTCAATTACCAGAGCAGGGCCGGGAGAGAAAGGAGATTTTAGCTTATGCTGGAAATCCAATTACTCTCCTTACAGGACTTGGCAATGTCAGAGCAAAAATGTCTTTGACTCGCACCGGAGAAACTAGTTCAGTGTTGAAATAACGCTTGTCGTAGATTTAACCATTTCCTGCGGATGGAACGGTGATTCTTTTGGCTCGATGGCACGCGTCACGTCATGGATGCGGCACAAATACCCCCTGGTGGGGTTCACGTGAAAACAAGTGTGTGGAAAAAACCCCAATATAAGAGGAGGCTCAACTGGAGACCTGTTGTTGCAGCAGAACCAGAGAGTTGCACATGAATAAGACCTAAATGAAGCAACACCGCCGATCTGCTGTGGAACATAATCGGCTGCTATCAGCAAAGGGAGGCAGTACTTAGAAGAAATCCCAGATGTGCAGCTGGAAATTAGAAGTGCCCTGAGAGTATGACTCTATCAAACTGCTTGATGTAATGGAAAGATAATGTACCCCTGTGTGCAATAACCATAATGCCGAGGAATGGCTTCATGATGCATTTTGAGCCTCGTTGCAAATACTAAACAGCCTGAGCCCGCTCCTCCTGATACCACCCACTTTTGCAAATGCACCTTAATACGCCACTAAAACCCAGAAATTGATTTAATGGCACTTTCTGAATACCCAGCGGGAGAATTTATCCAATCACTGCAGGACAGAGTTGACAGTTTGCACACATGAAGCTGAAACACTAAAGAAGATGGAGCCTCAATCTTATTTAGCACAACCTGAAATAAAGACCATTACACGTCGCAAAACATCGAACGGGGGGGGGGACGAGTCAACAACACGTCTCGTTTCGAAAAAGCGTAGTTGACATAAATATTGTAGCAGACATGAATATTTCAGCTTCCTTTCTTGTAAAAGCAAAAACTACGAGTGTTTAATCTTTCAAAGCCCCAAGGTGTTTTGATAGGAACGTTTCTGGTGGATAATCAGGAAGGTAATTGCAACCCGACGGTGGGTGATTTTCCTGAAACGGCAGCCAACGGCGGCTGCAGCGTGAGGCTGTTTTGATTAAAATGACAGGTTAGTCCAATCAGGCGGCAGCTGGTTTTAATCAAACACACTGTCAGTTAATCACACTGTGATTGGAGAGAGGTGGCTGTAATCAAAGACCATCTTATTTTTACACAAACAATCCATATTAATACATGGTTTTCACAGCATGTGGTTTTAAAGCAACTTTTTAAAGAAGTAATGCAGCATTTGTGGCGCCTGTATGTGACTTTTGCGTTTAAACTGCTGGCTTTCTCTTCGGGGCTATTATTAGTTTCAAAAAGGGGTGCTAGACCTTGTTTTGTTCTGCTTAAATGCTTTTCCAAAGAGAGTAATTAACTTCCAGAGAACACTATCTGAAATAGCTGCTTGGAAACCCAGGCTATGCTTTGATCAAAGAGACTTCTGGTCAGAACTTTGCATCCAGCCATCATGGCCGTGAATGGGTAGAGCTCGTTTAGATCGGTCGTTTTCCTGGCACAGACCCAGTTTCAGACAATAGTCCATACAGGATCGGGTTGGGCTTTTTGGAAAGCTAGAGGTTTAATATCAGCCTGCTTCATCCAATCAAAAAGCAGTTTGGGTGGTGTTCTAACCTGACCCTAGCCAAATAAATTTCGCTCCACTCATCCATCTGGAACAGATCCATTGGAATGGCGTTTCAGAAGGCTGGGCCTTATCAAAAATCCTTGCATATGATTGGATAAGCCACTTGTCTGTCATCGTTATCGACGTGCTATTTCAACCACTCACACCGAAGCTAACCTGTTACGCTGATGAGAGCGACGCAGGAAAAAACAAAACTTGCCAAATCCGGTCGGGAGAAGGGCGAAAACATGGTTTCCACCAATAAAAGCCTTCAGAGCCGTTCTCTGATGTTCTTTTACTGAAACAATATTAGGTAGATAGGACAACACAGAAGAAATAGCAGCATTAATGTTAACGCTTGCTTCCTCGATGCGAGACGCTTCTCACGGTCGCTTCTCCACTACGTCACATCTATGAAACTCCAGCCCTGCGACCTGATTGGCTGGACAATAAAATTGGTTGAAGAAATCACTCTCTATGGGAGAAGTCCCAGATGGATGTGAGTGAAGCTAAGCGGAGCTAAGCGGAACAAAATTGATCTGGCTCATCAGGTTAGGTGTGTCCAGGTTCATGGTGCGTTTGGAAAATCTAACAGCGATCAAGCTGCAACCATTCGACTTAAACCTCGCCCCTCAAATTAAACGTAGGATGTTCAGGACCAACCCAGAACCACCAGGCTGAGGTGTGCATGACATGGAAACTGGTGGAAGACCAGTGTCAGCCGTCTAACCCCTAACCCTAAGTTTAATATCCAAATTGCCAAACTGGATTAAAATCCACAGCAGCAAACATTTAAACAGGTCAAAGGTTTGGAGGAGTTGAGGCGTTTACACTTTCAAATGAAGACTGTAGCAAGTGTCAAGCATTGAGGTGGCAGCACCGTGCTGCAGGGCTGTAACTGGTGATTTGCAGAAAGCAGATGGATAATAATAGCCTTCAAATTCTTCAGCTTTACCTAAAATCAACTACTGTGTGTTCCAGGAGGGCAATGATCCCAGACACACATTTACACTGGCAGTGTGGTAAATAAAGGAGGATAACCTTAAGCTGAGGTTTAAGACTAAAACCAGTTTGATGGAGGGGAAGAATCCAAAAGAGAAAGAGCAGTCGCACCATTTCACTATACTGGGTCGCTCAGGCTCCTGCACTGCAAATATTATTATCAAAGTTAGATGTTTTTAAAGATCTAAATACAAAAAAAGGCATTTCAGGTTAATTTAAAGGCCCGTATGAAGTTTAAAGAGTACCTGTAAGTGATTATTAGCGGTTATCACCTTGATCCATCTGTTGAGGGTTCCTCTCTTACAATCACTGGGTGGTATTTTAATGAAATTATGAAGGTGACCTACAGTAGATATTGGAATTTGCTCCTATCAGAATTTAGGGTGAATTTAGGCTGTTTATTAAAATACATTTTTTGATATTCTTGTAGTTGTCTAAAATGACCATGATAAAGAACTCCCTTGGTTTTAAGTCTTTCATGGTGTTTCTTTGGATTTCTGGTGCTCCTTTGTCCAGTTTTTCACCAATTATTGGTGGAATATTAGAACAGGATAATGAAAGCCAAAAGGAGACCTTCAGAAAACACGGGAAACTGATGAGTAAGATTCATTTTTAAACACCACAATAAAAAAGAAAAACATTAAAGATGGTTTTCAAGGTTTGCACAGGAAAATACCAAAAATCACTCCTAACTGTGCTGCTGTTTTCTTTGGTGCTTTCTTTTGTCTGTGCTCCAGCAAAATGATTCAGAGTTTCACCTAACACACTTTGTTAAGCTCCTCTACTTCACCTACGAGTCCACTATGTACATTTCTGGAGAGGATATATATCATCACACCACCTAAGTATAGAGCGACAAATTCACATTTTGGACTGTGGGAGGAATCCAAACTCCATGTAGGTTGATCCCAGGCTGGGATTCTAACCCAGGACCTTCTTGCTTCGAGGCAGCAGTGCTACCAACTGCGTCACTGCGCAGCCCACCCTGGAAGCCCTCATTTAGAAAACCTGATTCTTATGTTTATGTATTTTGACAGCGTGAAATAACCCATGTTTGCCTGCTATAATAAAAGGTTCTGCCTGGTCAGGACAAAATTGTCATTTCAGCCCATTCTCTGCCCAAAGTATTATTGATTCTATCCATCATCATTTGTGATTCACCGAAAAATGAATATTTTTTTTTCCCCCTCCTCTCTTGCTTTATGGACTCAGATAAAGAAAAATGTCCTGAGTGTTGTGGTGAAGATACTGCACGCTGAGTGAACCTCATTTGGCAGAATGCTTCACAGCCTTTATCTGCACTCAACCCTTCTATAGCTCCTATTCTCTGGAGGCAGGCAGCAGGCAAAAAAAAGACTAATTTGCCCCAGAGGGATCAATAGAGTGTCACAAAATCCCATTTAGATCCATTTGTGGTGTAAAACTGTAATTACCCACAAAAATCTATGCTTTCAAACCCATCAATAGTGCCCATTATTGTTGATGGAATTAAAGGCACGGAGGTTGCATGGCAGTCTGAAAGCTGCCATTGGAGCTCCTGAGACAACACTGAGGGGGGGGGGGGGGGGGGGGGGTCCATATTGTAGACTTCTCTTCTGGGGGGTTAAGGGAATTTTAAATGAAAAGTTCAGGTTGAAGGTTGAAAACTGCCTTTACTGTCTAAGGGGGCTACATGTAGGGCGATATATAGGAAAAAGCCTATTGATAAAATAGAAATCATATTTATCGATAATTATCAACAAATTCCAAACATATATTTTAAACACAGCCCTGACCATTTTGTGCTGTTGCTTAGCAACCTGTTTTTAGATACAGAACACACAAACACTGAATTCAAACTCAACCCTTTATTCAACCAACTTTTTACCAGAACTGCTAGTTTTTTTTAAAAAAAAAAAGAAAAAAAGAATGCATGCTCTCTGAACTCTGTGAAGGGGGCGGAGCGTTCCTGGGTCTGCGTTGTGATTGGTTGGGAGGATGTAATGACTGTAATATTAACCTACATGACTAGAAAGCAAAAGGAACTGCTATTCTATTGAACTTTTTATTGACCCATTTTTTCTCTCATCAATATATGTCTATCGATCGATATATATATTTTTATTGAATTAGCTACATGCATGCACACATATACATGCTCTCAACAGGACCTTACATCCACGCACACCATCACTTCCTAGTTTGGCTTTTCTTTGCAGTTCTTTCTGGGTTTTTGTACTTTTATTTGCTGCTATTGTTCATCTGTTAGAGGCATTGAGTTAGTTATGTTCCTTTATATCGCTTCACGAGTATTTATTAGCAACTGGTGCAAGCAACATCTTCTCTCTGTTTTTTTTTTTAAAAACCATTTAGTGAAAGATTTAAACTGTTTTGTCTTATCTCTCTGGGCATCTCATCAATTTAAAGCTGTTTTCCCTTACACCCACTGACAAAAACTGTTGAATTAAGAATATTTAGCGTGATGTAGGTGGTATTTGGTCCATATGCAGACTACCGATGGGTTTGTACACCAATTACATTGTGACCAACGGGGTGTTGGTTCCTCTCTGCTGCCCAAACAGCCCTGACCTGTTCAGGTCTAGACTCTATGGACTTCAGAGATGTGCTGTGGTTTCTAGAAGCAGATCCTTTAAATCCTCATGGATTAGGCTTGATTGGCCAGTGCATCCCACTGATGCTCGATTGGACTGAAATCTGGGGTCACCATGGGCACCTTGGCTAGTCTGCAGCTCTGAAGCCCCTCATGCAACAAACTTCTGATCTGTGACGTCTTTCTATTAGAAGTGGAGCAGTAGTGCCATGGGGCAGTTGGTTAAACATCCAGCAGTCAGGAAATCCAGGGAAATGTGGAGTTTAACAGGGTTTGCATTCATTTATCCTGGTGGTCCTGAAGCTGCCAACCATGTGGGACAAACTAACGGCACATTTACCTGACGCTGGAACCACCGCTGCTTTATTCAGGTTACTCCAGCGTAGCGCATTCTGGCCGATTGTGTCTGTCTTGCAGGTCAGCTGAATGCTACGTTTAATTTGTTGGCAAACTGGCTGCGTTCCCGCTGATAATAAAAGCCGGTTGTAGACTCAGTCCTCCTGGACAGCTAATTAACTGTAAGACCAGTTGGAGGGTCCAGCATCAGAGCAGGATGTTTTAAAATTCTCCAGACAGGTAGAGCAACAAAAAAACGATTCTTGATGGCAGGATTCTGGGCAGATTGCTGTTTTTTTTTTTTCAGGATAAGCAAAGGGAGCGAACTAAAATCAAGCTTCTCTCAGCAGACAGCCCTCAGGTGAGGCAGAAATGAAAACAGCGATACGGAGAAGATCTATGGAGGAGAGATGATGACAGAGAACAAGGCGGGACGTTGTTTAAACCAACCCAGCTGGAGCACAGCAAACATCCCCACGCATCCATTTCTTTCTTTCTGCAGCTACAATAAAACTTTGCTTACTACAAATTGAATTTCTATATTTGGAGGTGCTCACCAGGCAGTCCCCCCCCCCCGCTCTGAGACGAAGGAGGCGTTATCCCCCCTCCCCACCCCGCTGCTGCAGATAAACATACATCTTACCAGAGCCTGAAGTCATGCCGCATCTTTGTTGCTTCAGAAGCTTCATCTACGTGAAAAGCTGAAAGCTCCCGACTGATCTCCTTATTTCTGCGTTGCTTTGAACCGGAGAGCATGTGACGCTACCTGGTGGCTCTCAAACAACTTCAGATCCTTTTTTTTTTTTTTTGCCTCCTTTGAGTTTTCACTGAGAGAGATAATTCCTTCACAAACATGAGAGTCCGAGGCCTTTTTCCCCGGGAAATAAACTTTTTACATCTCTTCCTGAGATGTTGGTTACGAGATTCAGATTTGAGAGACTGTGTTTTGTCACTTTACTCATACGTACTTTTGCTTTGTTTGTTGATCATCCAGCAGCTACTAGAGCAAAATTGCTGCTTTATTTGCTTTTTTTCTAACTACGGTAAACAGTGTTGTGTCCCTGATGGCATTAAAATTCAGTCTTATACTGATTACAGTCCTTCCTGGGGGGAAACAATAATTATCCCTATTCTAAAATATGCACAGTATATTGAATTGATCCAGTGTAGCTATCTTACTCCCTACTATAATTGGAAACATGAGGAAGACGCTGCAGAACATGATGAAGGTGTCCCTCTGGTGATAGAGTATGGGAGAAATTATTTTTAGCAGTGATGCAACGATATTTTGTACCCAAAAAAATGAGAATGCAAAAAGGTCTAAAATACCGTTCAGCGACATGATGTCTCATTGTTAATTAATGAAAGAGTTTCTAAACTTTTCTATGTAACTGTTTGCACGCAAAGAGCTTTCTGTTTACATTTTTGGGACTAATTAGTTGGAATCAATTAATTATCGAACCACAAACTATGCCTCAAAGAAACAAATTAGAACCTGTACATACAGTAGGTAAAAGATATAGTCATATTTTATATATTTGGTAAATAGCCTGTACTAGTACAGCGTGTTAACTAGTCCCCCAAAGCCCTTTACACTACAGTCATTCACACCCTGACGGTGGTGAGCGGGGGATTGAACCAGCAACCACCAATAGCAAGACAAACTCCCTAATTCCTACGCCACTGTTGTTTGTAGGTAGGTAGGTAGGTAGGTAGGTAGATAGATAGATAGATAGATAGATAGATAGATAGATAGATAGATAGATAGATAGATAGATAGATAGATAGATAGATAGATAGATAGATAGATAGATAGATAGATAGATAGATAGATAGATAGATATACACCAGACGTTGGGGACTAGCCAGTTAATTCAAAAATACAAACAAAATCCCTGCAAATTACTTTCATAACTCCATTTGTAGACTGCAAAAAGGAAATTCAAAGGAAGTGAAATTTTCTTTAAATTTGTGTATTTTTCCTTAATTTGAGCAGCTAAATAAGACTATTTGCCAATGGAATGAATATTTTCCATTGGCCCTAAAATAAGATAATTAGATATCATGCACTTGAAATAAGATGATGAAATTTGTGTATTTTTCCTTGATTTGAGCGACTAAATAAGACTATTTGCCTATGGAATAAGATTTTTGCACTTAAAATAAGACTAATTAATCTCCAAGAAAATGTTTGAGTTCCCTTTTGCAGCGTAAACGTATTTGTGGTTTGTGTGGATTACTTGGGTTGTGTTTGTCATCTGGTGTGGATTTCTAACTGAAATATTTAAAGTCCATTCAATCAGTCAATATGTTTCAGTATTAATGTTATTATAAATTATTTTTTCTTCTCGTACTGGTTCAGGTTCTTGAATTCATTTTTGGGTTCATTCAGTTTCGCCAGACCAGGGCTGGCCCTAGGTTATACGGGGCCTTAAGCAGAGTTTGATTTGGGGCCCCTCTGCCTGTTAAGCACATCTCCACTAATAACAGTATTTCTACACAGATCTGGCACAGTTTAATTGGCTGAGCTTAAAGGCAATCACACCTAATTGGTTAATATTTAATACGTATTTGTGAACAAACTGAAGGCAAACAGAAGGAAAAGATTAAACTTGTAGCGTCAAACTGTAATTCTGATACCAACACTAAAACAATGAAGACTTTTCTTTGCACTTTTACAAAGTAAACTTGCCAATTCATTTAATTCTCTTTTAACATGTCTTTTGTTATTTATGTGTTAAATTTGAAGCATTAATGGAAGGCTGTTGGTGGCCCTAAGCAGTGGCTTATCACCAGCCAGCTACGCTGTGCTCTCTTTTTCTCCAATGTGACAGCACGGTTATGATTGGGCCTGAATTACATTGAATAGAATCGAGATAGAATCTGACTATGATTGGATTGATTGTATATTTATCAACCTGTTGGTCTCATAAAGTGGCTGGAGATGACATTTGCTGTGAACCGGCGCTCTATGAATCACCTGAAGTGAATCGTGGCTGAGATGAAACCAGTTTCCTGGCGTTAAAGCGCTGAATACAGAGCGACTTGATCCCAAACAACAACCACGCCCCGGTTTCACTTTGGACACGCTTAATTATTTCGTAGCCTTTTCTGCTTTTGTCTGATATTTGTCTCTTTTCTTTCATCCAAGCTCCTTTTAAACGTCTTTTTTTTTTTTTCTGTGCCTGCTACACCCCGTGCATTTTTGCGCCTCGATAATCCCGGGACTATTACCGTTTAACGTCACGCAGCACAGCAACGTTATTCACCCCTCTGTGATGGTGGGTGTTTATCGGATACTTTCTATTCACCTTTTCCTGCTTTTTCCTCCTGTTTTGGCGCCGCGTGTCACCGCCGCTGCCTCCTTCTCTCGCCCAGTTTTTTTTTTTCGCAGGATTACGGTGAAATGTGAGGCTGAGGATTATGAAAAATCAATGCTATGTTCAGTTGCAACGAGGCTTGCTGCTGGGGATTTGTACACAACATGAGGCAGTTAGTGGATGGCCTCAGCCGCTCAGTGTGTGTGTATGTGTGTGTGTGTGGGAAACGCCGTTGAAATGCACGTGAAGCGGCCTTTTTTAGCTGGGAGCCTGCAGCCTGCGGGGATGTGGGGAGGCTTTGATTGGAGGGAAATCACAGGGAACTAATCAATACGACACATCCTGCTAAGAAAGTGTTCTCACACTCACCCGGAGCTCCCACCGAGGTGCTTTTATACACATCCACGCACTGATAACTTCCATTTAACACTTCCCCACCCCTCCGTAGCGCTCGCCGAACATGCGGAGGAACGATTTGGCATGTGTGAGCGAAGGCGCCGCTGAAACACGGATTATAACGAGGCGATTTGTTTTCCCCAGCGCGCGCGTCTGTGCGTGGAGTGTTTGTGCACAGACGTCTGCGGGTTGCTGGAGGATGTGTTGGCGCACTGCAGTCAGGTGGTACGCTGCCTATTGTGGAGAAAGTGAGAGGCCTGATTAAAAATGTATGGAGCCACCAACCAAACAGCAGCAGCCTCTCAGGATGGAAGCCTCCTCTGTGATGGGATTACTGTGTATGAATACATATATATGTGTGTGTGTGTGTCTGTATCATGTCTTCTATTTTTAATTTGTTGATGTGCAGAAATTTGTTTTTGGTGCAGAAGCTGAAGTTAGTTGCATTGATCTGCCTTCTCGGCTCTTGCTGCTCCCTCCTCTCATGTTCAAACTGCTCCAGTTTGGAGACTTTTGTTGATAACGCGGACGCTTTGATTGTGCGCCTAATCTTGTCTTAAGGGTGGCTTTTTCTAATTTAAAATCTGCGTTGCGTAATCTTTAAAGGTTAACCCATATTACAAAAATATTTCCAATCTCTTGCCTCCAGAAATGTTCCCCAATGTAGATAATTTCTACTTCAATAGACGGTAGTTAGGAATCCTCCACATGAATCATTTCACCTACAATAAAACAGGAATAATTGTAGAATCTCTGAGTCTGCAATCCATCCTTTGTCGTGTCTGTGACATTTGTCTGAATGTAAAGAAAAGATTTAAGTCAGGAGTTATGTGAGCTTTTCTTTTTTTTGACAAAAGATAAGAATGAAATTCTGTTCTAATGTAATATGGAAATTGTTTGTGCTGTTTAATTTTTTGTTCCAATGCGGTAACATTTTGAATAATGCATTTTTTGTTTTTTTTAATGCAGTAGATTAACACAAAGTCCTCCTTAAAATCAACCTGAAGGAAAACGTTTAAAGAAAACTGGAACACTAAAAGCCTGAGGGCGTCTTTCAGCTGCCAGTTGTGATTAAAGAAGAAGCTTGATTTTGTGTTTCTGTGTGATTTGGCTTCATCCTTCGGATCATCATTTTGCTGAAAGATGCATTCACGTTTGTGACGGTGGGACAGAAAAGGCGTTTTCCTGGAACCAAACCAGTTGTTGTGCAGATAGGCTCTAAAGGAGGGATCACCAACCTTTCTGAAACTGAGAGTTACTTCACTGGTGATTCCAAAAAAAGTTAAAAAACAAAACACCTGGACTTTTTTTGAAGTTTGAAGGCGTTTCGCTTCCCATCCAAGAAGCTTTCTCAATTCAAATGTCTGGAGTAGTTTGGAGTTCCAAGTTTTTATACTATTGCCCAAAAAAGAACTCGTATGGCTTAGATAGCATGCAAATTACCGTATTTTCCAGACAATAAGTTGCATTTTTTTTCATAGTTTGGCCAGGGGTGCGACTTATACTCTGGAGCGACTTATGTGTGAAATTATTACACATTTTTACTGGTATATCATTACACCTGTTATTTTCACACCAAACCGCAAGAGGGCGCTCTAGGCCTGTGTTGAATCAGACGTAAGCGACGTAGAAGCGGAAGTACCGCATCTTCGACTTCCGGAGTTAACAGAGTTATTTGAAAGTGACACCGAGGATGAAGATTTCACTGGATTTTAGTTATTTGGAGTGACACGGGCGCTTTGGTTAACTTCTTCGCATGTTATTTATGCTATAGTTATCTGAATAGCTTTTAATATGTTATGTTAACATACCAGGCACGTTCTCAGTTGTGTCGTGTAGCGTAAGCCAACTGTACAATTATTTAGCCTGTTGTTGCCTCCGTTCTATTTTTATTTAAAATTGCCTTTCAAGATGACGTGTCTGTTCTTGATGTTGTATATTATCAAATAAATTTCCCCCAAAAATGCGACTTATACTCCAGTGCGACTTATATATGTTTTTTCCTTCTTTATTATGCATTTTATGGCTGGTGCGACTTGTACTCCGGAGCGACTTATAGTCCGGAAAATACAGTAAACCGAAACAAGTCCACCCCTTAGTAATGGAGAGACGTTAGGGTCGTTGTTGGCCTGGCTTACAGGGAATATGTTATCACCTGCATGGAGGTGAGGGTTGAGGTGAAAACTGGGAGGAATCAAACTCAAACTTTTTTTGGAATGATCATGACCTGGAGGACTGAGAATCTTCACCAACATATTGCAAGCCATTTTGGGAAGGACACCCTTGGAGTAGTGCGCGAGTATGAGAAATTGCTTATGGTATAAAAACTTGGAACTCCACACTACTCCGGACATTTTGAATTGAAAAAGCTTCTTGGATGGGAAGCAAAACGTCTTCAAACTTTGAAAAAAAGTCCAGTTGTTTTGTTTTTTAACTTATTTTTGGAATGATCGTGACCTGGATGACTGAGAATCTTCACCAGCATACTTCACTGGTGTTGTGTCATACGAAGGGCCTACCTGCAGATGTCGGCAGGTTTAGGCCAGGGCTTATATTCTCTTATCCATTTGTTGATTTTTGAAGTTCAAAACTCATCTACCTTACTTGCATGGCATATTCTCTTGTCTTTCACAATTTGAAGAGTAGCTAGAAGCAATAGGCCTGTGTCGTGTCATATTCACGCCTCAGTAAACAGGAAGTCATTTTGATCAACTTAAAGATGAATTTATTTGAAGGCTTTTTTTTAACTAATTTTAGCAAATGGGAAAATAAATGGTTAACTCATTTAGCTACCATTCAATTCCTGGGTTTCAGTCTGAAGAGTTTCATCTAAGTCAGGAGCCCATTTAGACCGAGCTCTTTCACTCTTATAACTCGCTCCACCAGAAAGCACAAATGAACATTTAACCCCAGCCTGATTCCTGCTCTGAATGTCTAAGAGCTGTTTTCCTTTCAGGCAATATCTGTGTCTGGCTGAGAGCTCAAAGGAGAGAAAATACTTTTAATAATGGAATAGAATACAATAGAATATAATATAAATACATTTATTTATCCAGTGTGATGGTGGTGAAAACAGGCAGACAAAATAAACCAGACTTAGACACTAAATTAAATAATATCAATAGAAAGCTAAATTTAGAGTTAAGCTGTTGAGCAGAAGATTGATTATTAATCAAAAAGAAAAAAATACTGTGCAATTATTAATAGATAATATATACAACATATTCAAGTTAAAATAGAAGAAAGACAACAGCCGATTTACAGAAAGATGTTTAAAAAAACTACAACATACATGACTGAAGATGTTGAACTTTATTTTTTTATTTATTTTTGGCCCTAAAGGATTGAAACAATAAATTTTCTGGTCATTTTGATTTTTCTGTCCTCCCCGTTCTCAGTCTATAGACGGCCCACTTGGCCCAGTCTTCCAGTCTTTAACCGGTTTCTCTCCAGGACTTTTGGCTGAGCTTTTCCTGCCTCTAACTGTCTGTGCTCCCCGCCATCCTCTAGACTTGAATAATGCTTCATAGCTCATTTGTTTAGCTTGTTTCTCTCCTTGATGAAGCCACTAATGGAGATCGTCGGCCATTATGTTTTTACTTTTCTCTCACACAGAAATTACTCCTGGCTCAGTGCTGCTGTGGTCTGTTTTTATCTCTGCTCTGTCTTCTCTAACCCCCCAGAGGGTTGTGGCAAATGGCCGTTAACACTGAGCCTGGTTCTGGTTCTGCTGGAGGTTTCTTCCTGGTAAAGGGGAGTTTTCCTCTCTCACTACATGTATGCTCCGTATGAGGGATTGCTGCAAAGCCAGCAACACCATGCCAGCGACGGTCCACGGTTCTCTACGCTCATCCAGGAGGAGTTCATCCTGCTCTTAAAGACTCAATGCAACCTGCTGGGTTTCCTTAGACAGGAAACGTTTTGACCAACATGTCCATATTCCATATAATTGACTTTTGTCTATACTTTTTGAATTGGCACCATATAAATAAACTGGATTTAATTGAATGTGTCAGGTTGGACTCGTGTTGGGGGACATAGCATTCCCACATTAGCAGCCAATCATTTATCATAGTTTTTTGGATGACCAGAGTGGATCAGAGCCAACGTCAATGGAGATAGGAAGAAATTTTAAATCTTGAAAAATTCATATGCTGAATATTTATGTTGCGAATTCCTCAAAGCACTTGAGAGAAAAATAAGACAACGGAAACCTGATAAAACCACAGGGTATAAACAGGACAGTAGGTTGGGATGAAACGTGGATACGACTTGATGAAATCTGGCAGAATCTCTGCTGATCAGGTCTGTGCTTGGAGGAAAAAACACATTCTGGACCACGTCCACTCATGGAGCTGATGGGTAAAGAGTTGATAGCAAGTTTGAGCTCTGACCATGGCAGCGTTTCAGTCGTCTTCCTGATCCGGGCTAAATATGAAAGTCTAAGATATAAAATTTATACCAGTGTTAGCTGAGATTTGACCCCAGATGCATTTGGACAGTTTAGTTGGTGTTTAAAATCAGTTTGAGCTAAAAAAAAAATGGTCTCAGAGCTTAAAGCTTCAAACATGGAGGGGGGAAGTGGAAGACCAAGGAAAACGTTTAAGATAAATGAATACTGAATAGCTCTGAATAGCCAACAGAGCATCATAAATCCCAGTATTTGAAAGTGGAAACTAAACCAACCTGGCTGGAGGAATCAGACCAACGATGACCTACAAACCAAACCAAGAAGGGCTTCAAGCAAAGAGGGAACTTCTGTATTTAAAGTTTCACTGTGATGAAACATCACACCAGACCCGGTTCTAACGGGTCTTTCAGCCACAGGGGACATGTGGAAATGAAGCCATTTGAAGTGTGAAGCGTTTTCTCCGGCTGAACGAGGGAAATATCTGTTATGTTACACATCTCCCTGCTTTTTATCTGTACATTCAACCAAAACTGCAGCCAAACAATGAGCCATGAAGCTTTTATTGCTGTTCTCTGTTTGATAGTTTAAGTCTCATGTGGGACCATTTAAAGGCTGAACGGCTAGAGGATACAGACTTGTGGGAACAACACAGGACGGAAAGGAGGGAATACAAGTTATCAAACAAACAGAAATGCTTGATGCGACTGATCTCACCTCGAAACGTTCCTTAAATCAAAGCACTACAACTTCTACATTTCCAGATGTGCAACTACAAAGGCAGAGAGGAGAAACTTAGCAAATGATTAGTTTGTGTGGGTAAAATCAGCCACGATGGTTAAAGGTAACCCTGAAGGAGCTACACTGATTGGCTCGTCCTTCGGAAACACTTTCAAATCGATAAAGCCGCCACTTAATGAAAAAAGCTTGTTTTTCCTTGAAGGAATCTGAGAAAATCCCCAAACTTTTACAGGAAGGGTGACACGTGGTGATGAAATGACGCCAAAACAGAAAAACGGCTCAACGTTGAGGACTTCCTGAAGGTTCTTCAGAGTTAATCACCAGGAAGCCAAAAGCGACAGGCATCTGATGAAGCCACCTTCAGAAGCAGCGGCTGGGGTGTCTCCATCACAGCGTTACCTTCTCTTCACACTCACAGCGGTGGCTGGAAAAGACACAGTTTCTCTGTGTCGCCGCATTAATCTAGATTCCTGTTATCGAGGCTACTAATTACAGCAGGAGCAAAGGAAGAAATCTCTGTGGTTTGAGTGAAAAGCTGTGCTGACGGGCTGCCGCAGCGTCACGCAGGATTTGAGGCCTATCGCCAACATTTCCATGGCAGCATCCTCTGTTTGTGCTGCGGCGCCACACTTTGCTGCACAGCCGCTCCATCAGACGTTATCGGTGTCAGCAGATACGAATCATCACAGCTGATTGTGAAGGCGGTCGCCGCCGTGTTTGTCTGAGTGTGTGTTTGTGTGTGTGTGAGGCCCGCTCGTGCGTTTACGTGTAGGTGCACGCCCACGGGGGCGTGTAGGGAAACGTGGCTTTTACCGGGGAGCTCAGAGAGCAGCGACAGAGTTATAATTACAGAATCAGGCGTGATGTCTGGGGACGGGTGTACTTTCTGCTGATCGGGTCCAACACAGACTCAAGAGTCTCTCATAAATGCGCATGGCTGCGTCTCATTGGCCCTCATAGAGATGTCACATGTGCCGCACCCTGAGACATGGAGGGTTCCTCTCTGAGGCGTCAGTGAAAACTATGGTGTGGCACCGGGTGGCGCGCTCAAAATTGATATTTTAAAAAAATGAAGAAATCGTTGGAGTTTACAAGTATTCAGCACTTCCATGAAAGGACATAACTTATCCACCAGGCAGGAAGATCAAAACTTTGTTCATTTAAAACTTTTCAGGATGTAAGTGATGAACAATTGCTTTTTCAACCAGGTCTGAGTAAAAGATGGTGGCGATCCATGCATTTTAAAAGGATCACAAGTTCCTACAAGCCACTGTGAGGTTTGGATACACTGAGGTTTCAGTAAAATCATGGTGGGAACAAAAAGGTAAACATTATCAGGAGCTCAGACACAAAATGACATGCAAATTTGAATATTTCATTTACCCATGATGCTGATTTTAAGTCATTTTCAGCTATAACTGAAAGATCAAGAGAGAAATCCGTCTACCAGTCAGTGGCAGGTAAAACAACAGGCTGCTGCCATTCTCACTTTTCTCCACATAAGCTGTCCGGGCTTCCCTCCTGAAGGTTTGCCGGCTCTGACGGTGATGTTGAATCCTTGTTCTGTGGACGCCGTCTGTCGCACCGCTCAAACTCTGCCAGTCCATCTGGGGTTATTTTCTCAAGCATCTTGTTTTGCCTTCATAAAATCCCTTCAATACTGAAATACAGTAAGAGAGTGGCTGCAGTCAAAGACGTGGAGTGAGCAGCGGCTGCAGCTAGTTCTTGTGGCTAAACATGCAGAAAGATCGTATGGAGAAAGCGTTCATTGATTTAATATGATTTTAAGAGATCAGCACATTTTGAACTGAGACACGGGTAAAAAAGTAAAAATCTGTGAAAGAATAGATTCTCTTAAGCTGTATAAATGTTATGCTCACAAACAACACTAATGGTAATCTCTTTTCTTTTTTTTTTCCCAGTGTCCTGTCTAGCAATATGGCAATAGGAATTGATGTCTCAATGCCAGATAGAGCTCGACAGATTTTGCTTTTACAAGTGGAGCAAACGGCTTTCGCCATAGTGCTCCACTTGATTTATGCTTGTAAATAGCTTTATTATGATTCCTGCAAGGAGAATTTCAAATTATATGGACATGACAATGGGAGAGTAAAGGAAGAACAAAAAGTGAAAGAAAAGAAAAAAAAGAGTAGAGGTGAAAGAAAGAGGAGATAAAAGGGAGAGAATGATAAAACCTTCTTTGTCTGCTCCATCACCTGGAAAGAGACACAAAAAGAACAGCACAACCAACAGACATAAAGCAACAGATACACTCGAATAACACCTAGATGCCATTGCTAAATCATATATATTATTATGTAAGCTGACATGTGTAATGTGATATTTGAAAAAAGAAAGTGAAAGAACATAAATAAATAAATAAATAAATAAATTATAAGATTACTGTATATAAGTGAACACTTAATACCTGGGACCCAGCACCTGTGGGAGATGTGAAAGTGCACTAGTTTAGGTGAAGATTATCCAGAAATAGCTTGATAGTGATTGTGGAGAACTGAAGACCCACCTTCCCCGAGCACAGAGGCAGGCGTCAGGGGACCCGTAACCCCGGACTCCCAAAGGGGTCCCTAAAGCAGGTCGCCCAGGAGGGGCCGACACAGGATATCTGCAACCCCCCCCCAAGGAAGGAGCAGAGACGACCCCGAGGAAATCCCCCAGCCACCGCAATGCCGACGCCCTCAAGAGCCGCGGAGACGAGCCCGTGGGCTCCGCCGGCAGCTAGCCCCGCTGAAGTGGTCCCGGCCATGGGCCCTGAGGGCCAGAGGCCCCAGGGGCGCCCCGCCCCCGGGACGGGGGCCCCGGCCGCCCCCCGGGGGGCCAGGCCCCGCGAAGAGGCCGCCGGGAGTGGGCCGGCGCACGCCCGGGAGCCCGCCCCAAACCCGAAGCCAAGCAATGCGCCAGGGGGCCAAGACGCCCGCCAACGAAGTGGAGGAGGGCAGGACGTGGGGGGATGGGCTCCGCACCTAGCGGAGACTTGAGATGTTCTTGGGAGAGGGAGCGGACCACACCCATACCTGGAAAAAAAAAAAGGAAAACTCATTCACCCCATCCCTCCCTTTTGCCCCACTCACCACACACAGAGAAAAAAAAAAAAAAAAAAAAAAGACGCTGTACACACATTCTTACATAACACTCACATCCAACACTGACTATACGACTGCTTGTGCCCGACCCCCGGCCCCGGCCCCAGACCAGACGCCCCCCGGACCGGGCCCCCCCAAGAGGGCGGGCCAACACGACCCGCACGAGCCACCCGGCCAGAGCCCCCCCCTCCCCCTAAATACCTAATAAACCCCCTCCCTCCCCCACCTTAGCCTTGCCATCCCTGCCCTCCGCCCCTCCTGGGGGGAGCGGAGGCATCAGCCCCAGACCTGGCAAGCCGCTGACTACCCACCGCAGCCCCCCGCCAAGACCCCGGACACAGTGGCCCGCACCTCCTCCAGGCCCCAGACTCCTTGCCGCCATCGGAGAACGGGGGTGTGCAAAGACCCCGATCCTCCCTACGCCTGCTCAAATGTTGTGTTTTTGCATGTTGTTCTCAAGTGCGTTTAAAAACTGGGAGCGCCGAAGGGGATGCACGGCACAGCCCACCCCCCTTCCGGAAGGTAGCTGTTGCCAGCGCACCCCCTCCGGGCGACTGCCCAGAACCCTCAATGTCTAAGTGGGAGAGGAGGTGAAGGGAGCCGTCCGAGGTGAGGCCCACACAACATAAGCCCCCCCCCCAGACGTCTTCCCCCCACCCCCCCCCCTACCATGGCCTATATGAGTGTGCGATGTGAAAAATGTTTGAAGTGAAAGTGTCTAAGATGCATGATAAAATTGGGGAGAGGGGCGTCACCAGAAAGTGGCAACCTCCAGTAACGCCCCCTCCCTCAGGACCTACATGTGTGGCGGCGTGATGGAGCAGGCAGAGGGAGGAGTCTGGGGATGGGGAGCAAATGACTGGGAAGCCAACCCAGGGAGCCAGCTCCCCTATTGACTCCAATAGGCACCCCCGCTCCCCGAAAGCCCCACCTAGAGAAGGGGGCCTCGCCAGCGGCACCACCGTAGCCCGGGGGCCAGGGAGAGGCCGCAGGGCCCGCCAGCCAACCACCCACCAGGACCAACACCTCAACCCCCCCCAGCCCACCCACCAAGCCTACTTAAACTAAATAAATAAATAAATAAATAAATAAATAAATAAATAATAATAATAATAATAATAATAATAATAATAATAATAATAATAAGAGGGGGGGACCCTGGCCGGCCGGCCCCCACGAGCCATCCCAAACCCCACCCCCCAGGTGAAACCCGCACCGGAAGACGACACGGACCAGGACCGGGACAGGGGGCCGGACACAAGCCCACCAGAACGTCAACTTTTGAAGAAGTTCTTAGACATGTCTGAGCCCAGAAATTTTGTTCAAAGGTGCCTGATAAATCCTTTTCCCACTTCATTATAGGAAGAGATATCGAATCATCTATTTTAGTCAGTGTCCTGTATGATTTAGACAGTAGTTTGGGGGGGGTTAGATCTAAGAACTCTATTATATTAGTTGGGACTTGTAAACCACCATTAATATGCTTATATTTATTTTTAATTATAGATTTAAGTTGTTCATATTCCAAGAATTTATTTTTACTAATGCCATATTGCATATTTAGTTTAGCAAAATTGATGAACTCGGTTCCGTCAAGTAGATGTTCCAGATATTTAATACCTTTATTCTTCCAGTATGTAAAGTTTATCATTTTATTATTTTGTAGGATATCAGGGTTATTCCAGATAGGTGTACGACTGCATGGGATAAGGGATGACTTTGTCATTTTGAGGAACTCCCACCATGCTGTCAGAGTAGAACTAATGTTGATATTTTTGAAGCATGTATGCCGTTTTATATTTGAGCTAATAAACGGCAGATCTGAAATCATGATATTATTGCACATTTCCTGTTCTATATCTAACCAAGGCTCATCTAAAAGACTATTTTTTATCCATTTAGAGATGTATTGTAGCCTATTTGCTAAGTAATAGTTATGGAAGTTAGGCAGATCTAATCCTCCTCTGTCTTTAGTCTTCTGTATTGTCTTTAAGCTAATACGTGGGGGTTTATCTTTCCAAAGAAATTTAGAAATGGCAGAGTCTAGAGATTTAAACCAGTCAGATGATGGTTTATTGGGGACCATTGAAAATAAATAATTAATTCTAGGTAGGACCATCATTTTTATTGAAGCTACCCTACCTATAAGTGTGATTGGAAGCGATTTCTATCTTTCAAGGTCCTCTTCTATCCTGTTTAAAAGTGGGGCATGGTTAAGTTTAAGTAAATTAATGGTAATCTCAATGGTCTGTCTGCTAACTCCCTGCTCAGGCTGTCAGTGTTGCTTCCTCAGGCTTGAGTTGGTCCTTAAATGAAATAATTCATTTAAATTCTTTCACTACCCTGGGGAGGAGACTGTTTCTGATACACGGACCATTTTTGGTGTTTGAGGAGAAAGCCGTCCTTCATCAACCCGTTTACTTCCACAGGGCTCATCTACGTTTACTGCACAGATACTTTTGGAGCAAAACAGCTCACTCCATCCTTTTTAAAAAGGTTTGATGCTACATAATGAAGGGTTTATGCTCGATGTTTATTTTATGTGTAAGGCTGTTGTTGATATTGGGCCTATAAATAAGCCTTTGGGGGTGTAATTAAATATTCCCTCCTGGAAGAAAACTGGCCTCACAAACTTCCAGCCCCATTCCATCTCCGCAGCTCTTCAGTGATTTCTCGGCCCAGTTTGTTTTGGACGGCGAACCTGGTTGGTCTTTATCGGTTTTTCTGCACAAACCTTTTTTACCGCACACCATTACCTCATCGTCTTTTTTATGCTATTTTCCATTCAGACTTTTTTATAATGTTATCTAAAATAAAAAGTTTGAAGTGGAGTGGCCACTCTTTGTCCCAAAGTCAAACTGTACGGTCCTGTTATCTGCGGCCCTTTCACCATTAATTGCTTCCAGCCTCAGAACCGGAACATCATTTGTCCATCAGCCCTCCAGAGCAACCGGTTCCCTCTTTGCAAAGCTAAATTCATTTTTGTGTATCGTGTAAAAGTAAATGAGCTGAAACACAATTTGTTCAGGATTGCTTCCCTGCTCCGAAGTCCTGACTGAGTGCAAGCTGTGCTGATTTTTCTTCTTGTGCCTTTAATCCTCCGGTGCACCGGGTGTGTGTGTGTCTTTCACACTCAAACACGATGCAGAATCTAGATGCTCTCATTGGCGTTTCGGCATTCATCCTCGTAAAGTTGCATCAGCGTGTTAAAGAGCAGGACATGGAGAGCTGTAATGTGATTTCTTGCTCCACAGGTGCGTCTGCAACATCGACTGCTCTCATATCAGCTTCAACCCGGTGTGTGCCTCTGACGGGCGCTCCTACGACAACCCCTGCCAGGTGAAAGAGGCGTCCTGTCAGAAGCAGGAGCGCATCGAAGTCAAGTACCTGGGCCGCTGCCAAGGTGCGACCCCTCACGCACAAATTCATGCATGCTTTCACAGTAAGAGGTGCAAAAAAGAGACCGAGTGGTATGAGCAGATGCTACAGTTTCAAAGGGAGTGAGAAACACACACCCTGATTCTGGATTTACCTCAATCCCGGAAAACTGGCAAAATGGAAACAAAAAAGGGGAAATAATGAGCTCCCAGTGAATGAAGGAGGCTCACTGATGGCACCATCAATCTGCAGAAACATGCTTCCACCGCTTTAAATTCAGGTCCCATATATTCTGACCCGAGAATAAAAATCCATTGGAATATTATGGTGATGATGATTGGAGGGAGATTTTCTAAAGCCATTCAGGAACGAGGAATTCAATGCAGCATCAATAACCCCAGCAGAAATGCATTATTCCCCCTGATATGCGCAGCACACTGGGCTCCTCTCTGCTCAGTTGTAATGCATTAGAGCAGAGCGCTCCTGACGTTTCAGGAGAATGGTTTGCATTTATACGCATTAGGTGCAAAAGGTGCACACCGTGCGAGCCCTTTGTTAGGGATGATGATTCCCATCCAGCCTCCTTCGCTTGCAGCGCCGTCAGTTTGAGCGTGGAAGCTGTAATGGATGTGGCTGCAGCTTCAGGAGAGGTTGCAGTGACCTGAGCTGTGCTTTACTGTGTCTTTGGCCTTTCCAGGTGACATCACAACCGGGAACAAAGGAGATGGACACTTTGCACAAAGCGGCCCCACTGGTGATGGTAAGGGGGGTGGGGGGGGGGTTACTTGTTCTGTCAGGACTTTCTCTCTTTTGTTCCATTTTATTTTTCTCCCACATCCTTTTTATCATTCAGCGCCTCTTTTCTTGTCAGAATAATCATAATCTGCCCGGCAGAGCACAGTAATGTATGCACACAGGTGGCCAGGAGCATATGTGCATGTAGGAATGCTGTCTGTGTGTGTGTGTCCGTGTGCACAGAGGACTCAGGGAAAGGAGTGGCCCGCATTTACACCCCCTGTCCAGATCACTACAAGAACTACTGCGTCCACGGGGACTGTCAGTTCCTCAACATGCTCTCCCAGCCGTCCTGCAGGTACACACACACACATACACACACACATTTGACCTTCATTCATTTTCAACCCTTTCTTGTTGCTGGTTTCCTTTCTGCGTTGATCATTGATCAGCGGGTAAATTATTGGTAACCTGGAGTCAGGTCCGCCTACACAGCTGCTGGTGGATCCTCTGCTGTGCGGAAACCAGAAATAAAGTGTAGACTGGGTCTGGACTGACTCACCGTTCAGTCCAAATCCTGACTGGAATCACTGTTACTAAGACATCCAATAGTTTAACATCTTTGCAGACTCATGTAAGGTGCTCATATTGTTCTTTAATTCTATGTCAGACTCTTCAGCCGTACAGTATCGGTAAACTATAGACCTATCCGGCCGTTAAAACCCTGATTTCTCAGTTCAGAGGCAGATTTATCACCTTCCACCCCAGCGTCCCCATAAACTGATGCAGCAGCGTTCCGCGGTGCTGAAGATCTTTATTTTCTTCATTCCTCCATTCTGATACGTAACAGTAGAGCAACGACAGCCTAATACAGACAGTACTGATTATTAATTTGTTGTGAAATGACTGAATGTTCCCAGCTTTTTATGTGGGATGTGATATTGATGTTGCTATTACAGATTGTACAGTTATTCTTGTGCAACAATCAGATGATATATTTATCTGGGAGTCAACAGCATTCTGTCATCACAGGCTGGCTGCTCTCCTCGCCTTCATCTGCAAACTGATATAAAAGCCTGAAATGTAACACGGCTAATAAGGTGTAAAATTGTACAATTGCTCGAAAATGCTGGAACCCATTTACTCCGTTAATCAGGCTTGTTTATCCTGAGTGTAAGGCAACAGTGTGCTGAGAGAAGCAAACGTCGGAGATCCCCCCCTGCTGAGGCGATACCGCGAAGACGAGCTGCTGACCAGTCAGACGTGCCGCTCTGCTCCAATTTAATCCCATATTGGAGTTCTCACAGCTCAATAACGACGCTGGTGTTCCCCGGCACCCACGCATTATTATCTGGGGTTCTGTTTGCCCGTCTGCACGGCAGGCCGAGGGGGCGTCAGCAATCACAGCTCCCGTTTTTGGTTTGCATATGTGCAGCGGCGAGTGGAAAAAAGTGACGCGGAGCAGACGCTGCAGAGACGCTGATCAGCCACAATCTAAATTAAAGCCTACAACTAATACAGTGAAGGGTTCTGCTGGGGCACATTCGGGTCTGCAGGAACATTTTTAAAGTGGCCTCATGAGGTAAACAGTGTAGATTAAACGCTCCCCCACAGAGATTGTCCAATAACCGCTAAACTCAAGGAGAGCTAGGCCCCATTTTTAACAAGGCGTCCAAGCCTGGTCAAGATGAAGCAAAGTGAGCCTGAAAATGTTGAACAAACACAATGTAAGTGAGTTTGAATGTGGAGTTCTTGTTGGTGAATGGTCTGAAAAAGATAAATGATCCAGTGAGCAGCGGTTATGTGGATGAAAAAGCTTTGCTGAGGTCAGAGGAGAATAGGCTGGTAGTGGAAGATAGAAACTTTTCTGTACCTTATGTTGCCAGTCGTTGCCTGGTCCAAGGAATCTTGATTTCAGCTGCAACATTCAGATGGTCGGGTCAGAATTGGTGCAAACAGCATAAAAGCACTGATCCCCCATGCATGTATCAGTGGTTCTGGTTGGCTGGTGTTGGCGGTGGTATTATGGTTGGGGGATATTTCTTTGGCCCTCCGTTTGCCATTCAGTACCAACTAAGCATGGTTTAAAGATGTCTGTGCAAATTCCCAGATTTCCGGGTCGTCGCAACAGCAAACAGGCTTAAATCAGAGGCAACCAGACTTTCGCTCAGTTCTTTCTGAAGACGTTTTGACACCTATCCAGGAGTCTTTGTCAGTTTGGGTGGCTCGCTCTGAGCAACTTGTAGTTGGAGCGCTGCTGTTTTAAAGGACATGGAGGTCCATCCTCCTAGGCACATTCTAAGTCAGATGCAGATTAATGGCCTACCTGTTACTGTCCTGGGTCGTTAGAAGCTATTGCTAGATGTAAGTGGAGTACTTGGTCACCTGAAACGTTTTTCAGAAAGAACTGAGCCAAAGTCCGGTTGCCTCCGATTTACGCCTGTTTGCTTATGGTTTAAAGACCAAAGTAAACCTGAGTATTGTTGCCAACACTTTATAACCTTAGTGGACCCATCTTCTGAGGGCTACAACCACCCGGATAAGGCACTACATCACAAAGATCGGGTCGTTTCAAACTGGTTTCTTGAAGTGGACTGCAGTGGCCTCCGCTGCATCGGCATCTCGATCCGGTGGACCACACTGTAGCTGGCCGAGTCAAATGTTGAGTGAGTTAGAGGTTCAGTAGCCAGATTATGTGGTTTTATTAAACTGAAATTAAAATAAATGAATTCATATTATAATCCTGGCGATCCAGATATTTTTGATTGGACTTGATTAAATTTAGAGATTTCAAAGAAAATAGATTCATGTGTTTAAAACAATGAATTGTTTCCTTCCGCTTCACAGCGATGCACCGCTTTGTGTGGGTTTCTCACATGAAACCCTAATAAAACACACCAACGTCTGCGGTTGTTCTGGGACAAAGTGATCAAATGTTCATGGAGTTTGAATTCTTTAGCGCGGCACTGAGCACCAGAAACATCGACGTTAAATGAAACTCCTTGGACCTTGGCTTTCCGCCTCGGTGCCTTCCCTCCTGAGCTGGACAACGTGTCCCGTCACATCATAAAACTGGAGTCTGAGGCACTGATCCCGCCTCGCAAGGATCGTTTGAAGCAAAACCAGATCCACTCAGGCCCGACCGTGTATCCAAGGCCATCTAAGGTTCTGGTGCTGCATTCTAAGTGCCGGACATGACAGAAACTCGTGTTTTCCCTGCTCCGATGGGTTCCAGCTGTTCTTACCTGCAGAGTTCAGCCAGGTGCTTTTACTCTCCTTGCAAATCAATCAGGTGTGATGAATCATGAGCGAGGTCTCTGTCAGGGTTTCCTCGCTCTGAAAATGTTCCCCAAGAAGCCTGACGCTGACGGCTGAGCAGCTTCTGCAGGAAGCAACCATAGATCCACGTTGTTTTTACTGGATTAGTTCTGGATGGTAGCGTCTAATAACCAAATGTTGGTAAAATAGCTTATGCGGCAGAATTAATTAGCAGTTAAATTATGCCATTCCGGGGTTTAGTACTTCTTTATTTCCTGTCGTATAGGCTCACATCAGATTGTAAAATGGAAACAACTGTTTTGCATTCCGAGAGTGAAGCAATGACACAGCGTTTCTGCTTTTAGAGAACCAGGGAGGGTTCTTTCATTGGCTGCTGTGAACCGGCAAGTCGTCTGATGCTTGGAGCAACGTGAGCGCGGTCGCCGTGTGGAAGCAGGGCGTCATTTTTCCCCCGGTGCAGCCAAGGCAAACACAGCGAACAACCGCGCATAATGACTCCGCGCGGCGGTGCTAATCTCCTCCAATCACATTAATCAACATATCTGTCCTGCTGGCCTCCGATCGGCTGGAGGATTTAATGAAGCCGTTCAGACGGCTGATCACAGATAACGTAAGAATCACTTACCTGCAGCCGTGGATGAAAGCAGAGCGGTTTACCTGCTTTTTCACCTCGCTCACTTTAAATATTCATACTGATGCTCATTTAAATTCATCTGCTGCCGCATGGAGGGGATTCCTTATCTTCAACGCATCATTCAGCTTATTGGCTCTAAGTATCTAATCTGCACTTGTCAATAAAACTTAACAAGTAGCAGCAAAAAATGTTCTGTTACCAGAACAGGAGGATCGTTTGTATATTCCTGCTAACTTCTCTCATTGATATTTGATCAGTATGGCTGAAAATCTACATAATGTCGTCTGGATTACTGTAACCATGTCCTGGGGTCTGATCTGACCAACAGGGGCCTGGTTTTGAAACTATTAGATGATGTGCTTCATAATTTTTTATTCCCTGTTAAAAAGTGGATGATTACTGTAGTCATGGGTGTCAGCTTATGTTGTAGAACAGGAGAGCATTTTTGGGAAAATGCAGTGCCTTACACTTCCTCTGGGTAGCCGATTGCTAGCCCCCCCGCCCCCCGTCAACTAAAAGGAGTCCAAGTACTCTGCCTAAAGTTGACTTGAAACTCCTAATAAAAACCGCCACTCTCTACAGCCCCTGGCTGCCATGTGTGGGACCAGTGGCGCATGGGCAACTTAGTTCGAACCTCATTTATTTATTGACTGAGTTTTAATACATGCTGAATAATAAATTCCGCTTGAAGGGTTTCCAGCTAGAGATTTAGCTTCTCAACTTCTACGAGTGGAGAAGGTTGCATGTTGTTGGCAGGAAGTTCTGTGACAGGCTGGTCCCCGGTCTAAGGTTTCTACAACCAAAACTTGCAACGGCACGAAAGGTTTCCTGCAGATTTATGATGAGTGAGAGAGATGCATCGCTATGTTACAGTTAAAAAATCGGATTGACGTTCTGCTCGTTTTACCTTTCCTCTGGATTTCTGGAATGGTAAAACTAAGCGATTTTTTTTTTTATGCAGTGAACTGAACCACCCAAGAGGTAAAGGAGGTGAAACAGATTTTGCAGTTATGTCTAACTATACATTATATTTTGCTTGCTTATTCAGAGAAGTGCAGTAAGGATAACCAGAAACTTTGTAGATTTGTCGCATCGCAGAGATTCCTTTGGGTCAAATAAAAAAAATGGGTGCAGAAGCATAAATTTGCATCCCCACTTTTTAAAAATGCTTGCTCTATTGTTCCGGTGCCTATTACTGTAGTTCAGAAGTGGGATCATTGTCATTCCTGTTGTTTTTTTTTTGGAGCAATAAGATGGCCTACCCCCCTCCACTTCTTTTTGTTTGTGCAGATTGTTGGTGATAAAGTTCATGTCAGGGTAATCTGTGGTTAAACTGCTGCTACTTTCTGCTGTTTTGAGTGGATGGAAAGAAAT
Source organism: Fundulus heteroclitus (assembly GCF_011125445.2). Classification (NCBI taxonomy): domain Eukaryota; kingdom Metazoa; phylum Chordata; class Actinopteri; order Cyprinodontiformes; family Fundulidae; genus Fundulus; species Fundulus heteroclitus. The sequence goes on from NC_046367.1 coordinate 40,137,561, forward strand.
AACTCAACTAGATTGGCACGGTGTGTTAACCAGACCGGTTTTAATGTGAATGGACTCTTAGACACAGGTTGTGGGTTAAAGCCCTTTGCCATGTCACAAACAGACACATTCAGACACTTGGGGAAACTGCACTTGACTGCAAAGCAGAGCACATACAATGCATACATTTTATCCATGTACAGCAGGGATGTAAACACCTTATCATTGACCTTTTAAAACACCGCACACAGAAATCAGAGAGGAACCACCTTTACCATCATTTACAGCCAGATAAGGCAGCAGTCGGGGGTCCTGACGAGTCTCAGCCCCTCTCTGTAACCTCCGTGGTCCCAGCTCGCCCAGACAGACCTTCTGCTTGCATACAGAGCAGCTGTTATCTGAGGGAGTGGGGAGGATCTCTGCTGCCCCCTGCTGCTTTTAGCAAAGCAGTAGTTTTTTTTGTTTTGTTTTTTTTCCCTAAAGACACCAGAAGCAGAGCGGTCTGGATTGGGAATGATGAGTGTGTGTGTGTGTGTGTGTGTGAGCATCGCTGCAGAGACAAAAGCACATCCTCCACACAGAACAAGGCTGCGCTGCGCGTCTCCCGCGCTGTCAGGGGGAGCGGATGGAGAACGTAAAGGAGAGCGCGTGTTTGTGCTAAACAAGGCTGTGCAGGTGTTGGTGGGTAACAACCTCCCCGGAGACAGCAGGAGCAGCCAGAGCAGAGGAGCTGGGGAGAGGCATTAAAAGAAGGACCATTTTAGCTCATGTGTGACGACAGAGATCGCCTCCATTAGTCTGCGAGTTCATATGCTTCGGTCGGAGCGAGAGGGGGTTCATATCTACACCGTGATGAACCAATCATAACACGTTTGGAGAAGCCACAGCAGATACGTTAGAAGTGACAAATATGGATCAGAAAAGAATAACTTCTCCAAACGCTCCGTAAAATGCTTTAAAAGCAGTCTTACTCTGGACATTTTGAATTCCTAACAGACTTCTGTTAGAGGCGACAGAGGGGGACGGATCAGGAGGAAGGTTTGCTGTCAGCTACACACCGTCTGTGTAATCAGTGTCACTCTCGTACTCATGAAATACTCAGCGCTACTTTTATCTGTGAAGTAGGGCTGCAGCTCCTTTATCAGGACGAGGAGCCCAGAACAAAGGGGGGATCATGCACGTCTACACTCTGTGTGTGAACAGATCGGCCCCCCCTTATCTCCCAGTCGAAGCCCCGTCAGTCACTTTCATCAAAACAGTCACAGCACAGAGAAAAAAACACAACAGGCACCGCACTGAATTCATGGAAAACGTCCCGTCGTGTCAATTAGAAAGGCAGAAAATTATTAATCTGTCGCTCACTGACTTTTCTGCTCTGCCTGTTTCCTCTCACTTTTGTGTGTGTGTTTTTGTGTGTGTGTGTTCTCAGATGTCACTCAGGCTTCATGGGCCCCAAGTGTGACATCAAAGAGTACAACGTGCTGTATGTGGTGCCAGGCTCTGGAAAACTGCACTACGTCCTGATCGCCTCTATCATTGGAGCCCTGCAGGTGGTCATCATCTGCGTGGTGGTGCTCTGCATTACCAGGTGAGTCGTGGTCTGAAAACACACACCTACACGTGCACACACACCTCCCGCTACGCCCAGAGAGAGCCCCCCATCCCTGGCAACTTGTTTTCAAACTCCCGCGTTTCACCCCTGATTGGATATAATTCAGTCGGATGATATCTAACCGTTCATGTTTGCTTTATTTCAGTGTTTTCAACTTTTCCTGAGTCAAAGTTATGCAATTCTATTAAAATTTTATTTATATAGCGCCAACTCATGAAACATGTCATCTCAAGTCAAATTCCATCAAATCCTCCAGGTTGGTGAGAAAGTTTCCTCTCTAAGGAAACCCAGCAGGTTGCATCAAGTCTCTCCAAGCAGCATTCACTCCTCCTGAAAGAGCGTAGAGCCACAGTGGACAGTCGTCTGCATTGTTGATGGCTTTGCAGCAATCCCTCATACTGAGCATGCATGAAGCGACAGTGGAGAGGAAAACTCCCCTTTAACAGGGAGGAGAACCTCCAGCAGAACCAGAACCAGGCTCAGTGTGAACGCTCATCGGCCTCCACCCACTGGGGCTTAGAGAAGACACAATAAGAGCCACAGTGCCGGTTCTAAAGAGCTCGTGTTTCTGGAGCCACGGGTTGCAGACCCCTGGAATCGAGATTGAGCTTCGAATGAAGAAACAAAAATATTACAGTTGAGGCCTTAATAATCCCACTTGGGGCTAAGCTTGACCTGTACTACCTTGCATTTGGACCCACCCTGTCAGGCCAATTAGGTAACGGCATGTCCTTTTCAGTAGTAGGTAAACTGATTTAGGTCGGCACAATATGAGCCGTTCCTGAACTACACCAACGTATATACACGCATGGCAATGAACCCCAGAGAAACCCATAGAACAGTGATTTTGATCAGCTGAGTAATTGTGGATAAAAAGCTCCTAAGCCTGGAGGAAAATTCAGAAAGGTCCCAGAGTTCCTCCCCGCAGGGAGAACGTCCTGTCAGTTTCCCCCGAAGCCGCACATATCTGAAGAAAACGCTCAGATGTGCGAGGAAACGAGGTGAGATATCGGTGTGAGCTAAGGCATTATGTAATCACTGTAAAATACTCACACACACACACAAATACATACAGTGTTAGCCCCGAGCGTTACTGCCTCTGGCTGACCTTAGCAATTTATGACATTTAATAAAAGATTTTAAGAGTTTTGGCCGAGACAGAACTGCTCCTCTGAGCAGAGGGGGGCGGAGGAGGAGCGGTGGGCGCTGAATGAGACAGTGGGCAGGTATAAAGGAGCAGGGTGAGAGGGTAAGGAGGGAAGATAAAGAAGCACAGAGAGAATTTATAACAGTGACTGCAGCTCTTCGACACCCATTTAACAGAACCTTTAAAAACGCAACCCTGCAGCAGCTTCCAGTACAACAGGTGGCGCTCACGTGATTGAATCTGGATGCAGCAGGCGACCCCCCGCCGTGCTCCACCCGAGCACTGCTCCTATTGTCAGGGTCTCTATAGGATTTCTGTTTATTTCCCATTCACGTAAAGGACAAACATGTGGGAGCAGAAAAGGTCACTTCTGCGCTTTGATTCTTGTGTCTGACATTCTTTCTTATCAAGGAAAAGGTCTGCTGGAGAAAACGCTGTTCTGCAAAATACCACGCTGTTACCACATCATTGTAAACTTCCCTCTATCTTCTGAAAAGGACAAAACAAGGAAAAGTTAATGCCAGGCTGCTTGCTTCCTTTGTACTATTCAAATCCAACTATTTAATAAATAAAATATTTCAGATGCTCTTTGTGCCATCATCGTAATTCATGAGAATTATACTATATATGCTTAATGAAGAGAAGGCATTAAATTATTTAGGCTCAACGTCTGCTTCCGTCAGATTTAAGTGAAAAAAGTATCATGAGATTCAACGATTAACTGAGCATCATCCCTAGGATCACTCCTGGAAAAAACAAGACTCTTTGTGTGAACACGGTATCAAGGTGGAACAATACTGGTATTGAACTTAGAGAAGCAACTGTAGCCTATCAATCTGGGAAGGGATGAGGTAACTGTCATACTATCTGAAGTCCATCATTCACAAACAGAAAGATCATTCCCAGTCTGAGAGAAATCTAACACAGGGGCCATTTTTTCAGGGATGGTGTTCCCCGCATGTCCAGCCCAAGCATGCAACTCAAAGAGCTGACAAAAAAAGCAAGAGCTCCATCTCAGACTTTACTAGAGTCATATAGCCTGTTGACTGTTAAAGGTTATCAGACAACAATTAGAGAGATGTCTGAATAAGTATGCCCAATTTAACGTGTTGCATTAGAAAGCTTATTCTCTCTAAAAGCAATGTGGCAGCATGGTTTCCACTCTGGATCTGAGTGAAGTGCAATTTATTTGGGCAAATGAAACCAAAGTAGAAATTTTAGACCACAATGTAAAGCACCATGTTTGTAAAATAAGGATAAACCCTTCAACCAATTATCAAGCGTTGTGATGGACAACTGATGATTTGGAGTTATTCTGTAGTCACAGCACATGACATTCTCTCCATAGAAACATAATCTGATGAAAAAAAATGTAGTATTGTGTTGTTTTTTAATATGCTGAGGACCGTGGGGTCTATTTGTTTCCATGTCAACATTTGTGACGACACCAACCAGGCACTGGGCCGCCTACGAGTGTGTACTGCCGGCATCCTCATTGGTCCTCACATACTGTCTGAGACAAACAGGCAGCGCCAGAGAGCATGTAGATAGTCATCAGACAACTGTCCCATGCAGTTTGGACATGCACGTCTGTGAAACGCACATTTAGAACTTCCTTTGTCCCCTATAGTGTGAACTATGGGGGATTTTGGATAGGCTGGTGGTCGATGTTTGGGTCATTCTAAAAGTCTTGTGCATATTTTGCTTTAATAGCTGAAATATGTGCCGGTAGATAGATCAGTGTCCCAGTTACTGACATGAAATGAAATTGTTAAATCTGCCTCTGAAAGTTTAATACAAATTTTTGAGATTTACCGTGGCATCCCTAAAGGAGTGTAAAAGCTCATGAAACGTCAAAACTGGCACACTGACTTTAAGATTGCTTGGGGCACAGTTTATGGCCCCAAGCATGTTTTAAAACAGTATAACCACTATTTAGACATTTGGGACCAGTACAGAAAATAACTTTCAGTAAAGACTCTAAAATCTGACCTGAAGGTTGCTTAGCTTTGGCTTTGCCTCTCGATTAACCCCCACAGAAAATACATAGGTTCTCTGTTCTCAGTGAAGAAAATCTTTGTGTTTGTGCAGCCTGGTAGATGGGGTGTTTAATTTACCAGTGTCAGCTGAACCATATGGTCCTATGGGTATGACAACAACACAAATGCAATGAAACATGGCAGTCGGACCAAATCCCATCCGTACAACCCTACACACATTTGTATTATTCCCTTACAAAACCCTGGCATTAATGGCTTTTATTTTGTCATCCCTTTCTCCTCCTTCTGCAGGAAGTGCCCACGGACCAACAGGATCAACCGGCAGAAGCAGAACAATGTCCACTTCAGTTCTGAGAACACCATGCGCGCCTCCACTCGTCTTATCTGAGCCCAGATTCGCCGGACAGAGCGCCCCCCTCACGCAGCGGCGCGCCGTGGCGTTAGATGTTCCCCTCGTAGGCCAACCCTGACAGTTAGCGTCCGCCTCCCTTCACTTGACTCCCCCTCTCCTACCTACTAACGACCACAGAGGACGGTGGCATTACAAAATCAGAGCTGGCACAGCAGTAAGCAGTGAGACTTGCACGTTGAGATGATGTTCTGATCATCGGACGCCGTCGCTGCCTACCTTCCAGTTGCCGGCGTGTCTCCTTTTTTCTGAGGATTTTTTTTCTGAAAAACTGAACTGGAAGGAAGGAGAGAGGGGGGAGGCGTCCAGGACACTGAATGTGAGTGTGTGAGTGTCTTATTAGATGTGTGCGCTTTGGTAGAGGCCGACTAGCTGGCGTCTGTTCTTTGTAGACGAGGGGTAAAAGCAAACTGGGGGTAGTGCAAAGCAGGGTACCGGGCTTTAATAATCGCAGTGTGTGTTTAGTCTGGGAGGGGGGAGGGAGGGGTTTCGGGGCTACACGTGATGCCTTGCACCTTGTGTTATAGGAGACCTTTGACAGAGGGCACAACGTTATTATAGAGCTCTCTGTTCGGTTGTGACTACGACGTCAGCTACTGTATGTTGAGTTCTATTTCCAATAGTTATTACGACATTGTCTTGATGGGGTCCGTTTTTTCTGTAAATGTAAATAAATAATTTATATCACGAAATCTTAAATGCTGCCTCAGTCTGTTGTGTCTTTGAGTCATGATGTGTACCTCACCCTAACAACATGCACTTGTCATCTCTGTAAAAAGTGCTTCCCTATTGTACTATTACTGTACTGTACTGTATGAGATTTTCTTTTTCATTCTTTTACATCAATTATGATTGCAAAATTATTTCTACTTAGAATTTTTTTATTTACACATGATTCAGAGGTTTACACACATTTCCTATTTGGGAGGAATTGCCTATAAACTGTTTGACATGGGTCATTTTGGAGTCTTCTACAAGTGGAGGAGGTTAAGTATCTTGGTGTCTAGTTCATGAGTGATGGTAGTGTTGGACGAGAGCAACCAAGAACAGCACTTGTGTAAGTAGGGATTATCCATGAGAAAAATACTCAATAGTGGTTGTGAGGATCCAAAGACCCCCATAGCGTAGAGAAAGACCCCGGGGGAAACCAGAACCCCAGTCGCCTGAAAGGACCCCCAGAGCAAAGGTGCCCAAGAGGGATTAACACAGGGAAAGCTGCCTCCCCCCATCCCAGGGAAGAGCAGAGAGGAGCCCCAGGACACCCCCCACCAAACAGCCACAGTGCCGAAGCCCCCTGGAGTTGCTGTGACAAGCCCACTGGCTCCGTCAGCAGCCAGCTATTCCAGAGTAGATCCAGCCATGGGCCCAGAGACCTAAGGCCCTGACAGAGTCACGGGGCCCAGGCCCCGCACAGCAGCCACCAGGAGTGAGTCAGCACACACCCGAGCACCCAGCCACGGACACCGAGGACCACCAATGCAGAATTACTGTAAGAATAGAATAGAATATTATGGCAGCTGCCACTGTCAGATGTAATAAATAAGAACAAACTGAGAAAAATATACAAAACTATAGATGCCACACATATGAAACATGCACATACATTTAAATAGAATTCAGGATTCTGACAGCCCACAGATAAAACCTGTTTCTTAGCCTGTGGGTCCTGCATTCCAGTGACCTAAAACACTCCCTCGAGGGGAGCAGGGTAAATAGTTGATGACCAGGGTGAAATGTGTCTGCAACTCTGTGCTCTGCTCAGGCACCTGACCATATCAAGAGGAGCAGAGGGCTACTAGAGATCTTTTCTGCAGTTCTTGTTACCCTCTGCAGAGCCTTCCTGTTTACAGCAGAGCAGGCAGATATAAACTACAGTGTCACACAGCTCATCAGCCCTGGTTCTATGGTAGCCCGGTTAGAATGACACCAACACTGTCTCCTCAAAATAACTTCTCTGGAGCACTCTCAGGAAATGGAGTCTCTGTCTGATCTTTTTGACCAGGGCTGAGGTATTGACTGTTTAGGTGAGGTGCTCAGAAATGTAGATCCCCAGAACTTAACCTTTCCACACAAGGTCCGTTGATTGTGAATGGAGTCGATTCCCTTCTCTAATTTGTGATGTTCAACTTCAGGTTGTTGATGGAAAATCACTCCTGTACTTCCTCTGTAGGCCAACTTGTATTCCCAAGTAATCAGCCCAACCACAGTGCTGTAATCTGAAAAGTTGATGATGGAGTCCGAGGAATGAATGAGACAACAGTCATATGAACAGAGGCCTACAGGAGGGGGCTCAGCACACCCTGGGGGAGCCAGTGCTGAGCTTCAGGGCTGTCCCACGCTCATAATCTGCAATTGGTTGGTCGGGAACTCTTTGATCCGGCAGCCTGTCGGGAAGGAAAGTCTTGGTCACCAAGCTTCTTCACCAGGATGTTGGGGATAATGATGTAGAATGCCGAGCTGCAAACCACAAACAACATCTTTACATAATTTTCCTGTGGCTCTAGTTGGTTCAGGGTCATGTGGAGAGAGCCAAGGTTGTGAATGAGCAAATGTGTAAACTATCAAATTTAAAAAGCCATGCACAAATTTCTCACTTTTCTGGTATTTAGTAAATAGAAATAGTTTTCACGCTCATCATAATTCAATTCAATTCAATTATTAACATGTCATCTCAAGGCACTTTACAAAGTCAAGTTCAATCATATTATACAGATTGGGTCAGATCATAAGTGATCTTTGTGTGAATAAAAAGCCAAAGAAAAACATCTTCAAACGTTCATATTGGAAGGACTGATACAGATAACAAGAGGTTCTGACTTCTATAAATACCAAGAACTGAGGGCAGAGCCTAGGCCTTTAAGTACAGTCCACATCCTCAGCCGTTTATGAAAATAGTCATTTTCCATTGAGAACCTGGATGTTTCCCACACAGTATAGTAAAATATCATATTTACTTCTAGCTGGTTCCAGCTGTAAATAAATCTTGAGAAAGGTAATCTAGAATGGTGAAATATTAACTTTTGCATTTTCCCCCTTTTAAAAGAGAACTTTTGATTTTTCAAAAACAAGAGTCTAAAACAAAGTATTTTCATACTAACAGAAAATTTAATGAATTTCTGCTTTCATCTGTCCAAATTAAAAGATTTAGTCATCAGAAGTTTAGGTTGTTGATAAACCAAAGTAACGGTGCCTCAGGTAACAGCTTGGATTAAATATGCACTGACTGGGTGTTTCATGGTGTTTGGGGCATGCATATAAAGCACAAAATCTGCACAACTGCTTGATTCACTTTGCTTTATTTCCAGCTCCTAGATGTCTAAAAGGGGCCCAGAACTGAGTAATTACACAATCTGAGACCAAAGCTTTATTCCTTTAGATATATTTTCTAAAACAGGCTCTGAAATTCCATATTTTATCACCTTTAATATTGTTTGCATGAGGATGAATTGAAATTGATGTGGGAAAGAGCAATACGTTTCCAGAAACCTCAACAACAGGTCAGGTTGTTTCCTGTTTTGAAGTGACCATAAAAGTATAATTCTGCCTGTATAGTTAAACCTCCAACTGCTTTACTCATTAGGATAAAACTTTACACATCTTCTCCAGAAACCCAATGTTAGTTGGGAAGCTTTCACACAGACACCAAACACCACTACCACCATGCTAACTTGAACCTAGGTAATTACATAAGAGTAATTCAAATACATAATGTTCACATATTTACATTTAGGTCACTCAAAAAATAGTTTTGACCTAAATGAAAGCATTTTATTTAGGTGGGTATTATTTTCATGATTTTATGCACGCAAACAAGTAATTATTTACGTGCACAGCGAGTGTGTACAATCTTCACTGTTCATTTTCTACCTACTGAGTACTTTGCTCTGTTATAGATAATTTAACTATGATAAGTCTTGGTTTAAAAAGCCTAATTTTGGGAACGTTTCTTCTGTCTAAATTTATTTTTAATAATGGTACCTATCTTTACTTCTTACATTTTATTTAAATACCAGAATTTGCACATAAAGCAAGCTTTACGTATATTGAAACGTGTCAAAGCAACAGGCATCAACCGCCGCTAGATGGTGCTATTGTCCGCGGATCCGTTCACAGGGCAGCGTTCGGCCTAAATGTGTTTCCCGGCGCTTCGAAAACGTCCGAACCATGGTCCGAACATCTTCAGATGCAGCGAATTGGAATACGACCTGAACGGAACCACCTGCGTGGTCTACCATGTGATATATGACGTCACGGCCGCATACGGATATACAGTTGTCGTGGCCGAGTGGTTAAGGCGATGGACTAGAAATCCATTGGGGTCTCCCCGCGCAGGTTCGAATCCTGCCGACAACGATCAATTTTTTTTTTCTTCTACTTTCACATGTAATTGTCGACACGGAAATAACAATATTCCTGCCCTCTGATGATAATAATAATAGTACAGCGTATAATAATTGCAACAATAGTAATATGAATAACTACAGTATGTATCTATATAATATAAAGTGTATGTTTCGGCATTTCAAGTGTTGACCGGTGGATGTAGACCAGTTCTGTGGTAGAGGTTAGACAGTTTCTAAAGTCTGACAGTTTTCTGTATTGTTGAATGAGTCTCCTGTGCTAATTCAAAATACAGCAATCTGCATTTCATTTGAAGTATATTTTCTCTTTCAAAAAACAAAGTAAATGTCATCTTCATATGAGTATATGGAAAAATGTGTTACGTTCACTATAAAATAGGCAAAAACTTCACTTCTCTTTAAAATCCCTGCTTTGATTACACACATCAGTGACAGGGAAACTATATGGAACGATGAAATCGATATTTGAACCTGATCAGTCTCAGTGCTCAGTCTACTCGTTTAATTTTACTTACATTTTCAGTTTTTTTATTAGCATAACTTTAGTTGTGCTCATGGAAATGACAATACTTGGTTTATTTTGGGTTGAATTTCAATTGTTATTTTTTTTTTCATATTCCTTCTAAACTAAATCAAACAGTTTATGTATCTTGATAATGTTTTGTGAAGCTTATTTCCATCCCTGTTTATTTATTTTCTGAAAACACAACCATTGCAATTTGATTTATTTTCCATAACTAATATTATTATTATTATTATTATTATTATTATTATTATTATTATTATTATCATCTAGGGTTGAAATTCCTGTAAAACATCTTGCTTTATTGCAGTTTTTCCACCAAAAATATCTGTTCATGCAATGCACGTCTAGCAGTTTGGATATTTAATCACAATGGTACATGAAGTCATGGTTCAGTAGGCAGTTTGATTTTAAAATCATTGTTCACTGTGTTTTCTGTACATTTAAATGAAAAGAAAGAAACAAATATATATTATTGTTATTATACTGATGCTTTAAAAAATGGCCGGTACAGAACTGACAGGAAGGAGTTTTAACCCCTCAGTTGGCAGGTGTGTGGAGATAAAGTAAAACCAGTATCTGAGGGTGTTTTGACCAAACCACAGGGCTAATTATCACATTATCTACATAGCGCGCCTAGGAGCACATTACTTGTTGCTCCTACGAACAGTTGGCACGCACAGCTTTGTTGGACATGTGATGTAGAGACACAAACGCGCTCAGTTTTCTGCTGTTTCTATACCGGAACAATATCAGAAAATGTGACTTCTTTTCCAGGGTTTCTCTGTTCTCCAGGTACTTATCAGGCCGCGCTGCCATCCAGAAGCGTCTGTTTTTCTTTCTTTTCAGCAACAGAAACTATGATCTCACTGGAGATCTATGCACTTACTCTGCCTTAGGTCACCAAGCAAGGCTCTATTCTGTGCTTTCTACATCAGGAGGCGCTGCTCATGTCACATCTTTGCATTTTTGGAAGTTATTCAGGTAGAAATTAGCTTCTTTTTTTTTCATGCAACGTCTTGTCCCAATCATGCATCCTTTCATATCCACCTCATGGATATTTCATACCTGCTGGTTGAATGCTTTGTCATAATATCCTAACATAATTAATGAGGATATACTCTTTCTGACATGAGCAAACAAGTCTGTTTTTAAGTGATTTAAAATTTTAAAAAAGCAGTTTTTGTTAAAAAAAATTGATTTAAGAAATTAATAATTTCGTTGCAGTTTAAAAAGTTTTGATCAAAATATGTTTTCTGATTGAAATAACTATTTATTTGAATGATAAAAAGTCTGAACTCCAGTCTGCAGGAGCTGCTGCACGTTTTCCCGTGAAACGATGAGATTATTAGCTAATTAGTGACGTTGGTGGATTAACCTGTTTATATTACCCGCAGCTTGTGATAAAAACCACAGGGACGTTACGTTTCTCCAGCTGGACGCTGCATTGAAGGAATTTAATCATTTCAGAAATGAGCTGCTTACCTCCAAGTTCTCTCGCTGCTAAACTAGCTGCGTTTCAGGAACATTTCCGGTTGGGATTATCAAAATAATAGCACTTCCGGTTCCCTTTAGTCAAACGTTTAACACTTTATTTCCGTCCTACAATTTGCCTCGTTCATTATGTCGTAATTTATCTTCAAATTTAACATCTTAACTGTTTATAATTGCGAACAACGGTTTTAAATGTGGATTTAGAAAATTGTTTTCTAATATTATTCAAACTAAGAAGAAAAGCTTCAGAAAGAATATCTGAAGGGGAGGACAAAATGAAGAGTAAACAGCTGATAACTTAGACATTCCCTAAACAAAAAGCCAGAAGCTCCACATTAACAGGTTTTATTCCATTATTTAGAACACAACTTCATATTTCTAACGGCTTAAATATTACTTGTAAAATTGTTAAAAAATATATATCCACTTTCAGTTGTTTTTTGTTAGTGAATTAGATGTTAAAGTAGTCATTACATAATGATGAAATGTGGTAATTTGGGAGAAAGACTTGAGAATTGACTTGGATTTAGAAAAAAAAATTATGTGTGGAAAAACTCCGATTGATGTATATATTCCACTTGCCTTTGAAATGATTTTATTTTTAACAGGATTTCCTTTTTCCCTGCAGATTACAGCCAGTCTCAAAACATTTGACACTGCTGACTGTTTCAGTTTCTGGTTAGAATGGAAGATCAAAGACTTTTTTTTAGTCTGCAAACAAAAGGCAAAAAAAAAAAAAAAGGAAAGCAATTCTCCTGTTGACCCTGTGGCCTTCACCAGCAGCATTTACTGGATTCTTACATCTGAAATGGAAGCAGACGCCCAGACATCTGCAGACCGAGCCCACCAGTTTTTACCGAAACCAGCAGGAGAAGAACGGAAACTGTCAGAGACATGCTGGTTGTGTCTGCCAGGCCACACACACACACACACACGGGGGAGTGTTAGTTGAAATATGAGGGCAAGTTTCCAGTATTTTCATCATTTGGAGGAGGAACAGGGGAGGATGATAAAGGTGGAATTAAGCACCATTAGATCACGCATTCATCCTTTGGCGGTTTTGGTGGAAAAGCCTCGCAGGTTGTTCTTCATCAGGAGTTCACGGGCAGAGATCTCATGGCGAGATTTATGAAGCTCTTCACATGCACGTTTTCATTTTAAGTAGATCAAATAATTTATATACTCACGCAGAGTCTGCGTCGTGTGTTAGAAATTATGTCCAGCTTGAATCATTCCTTTGGAGTGCTTCACTTTTCTTCTGCGGGGGAGCATATCTATACTGCATTTTTTCATCCATAGTCATAGTGTTCATGTGAAGGCTTCACCTGATGAAAAAATGCAACATCCTACACGCTGGAAAACGACATCAAGCCAAATGTAGCTCTGACCAGTGCGAAGAGAATAAAAAAGCTTTTGTGCAGACCCAGCTGTGAAGTTCAAGCAGTCTTTACAGCCGCTGACCTTAGTGTGGAAAACATCACCTCCGTGTCGAGGAGAGATCGCTCATGCAGAGGTGTTTCCACCCGACGTGTGTAGTTATTGCATTTTTATTACATGAACCATTCATATACAACCCATAAACTGGATTGTTGGCTCAGTTTTAATTATCACTACAATTTATCCAGTTGGCATTCCTATTTATTGTGATAGAATCCAGAGAATTATTGTCTTGGTTTACTAATATATGTCTCTGTATGCTTCTGTTAGCCCATCTTTTTTGGTGCTGTCCCCAAGAAACGTCCTTACTAACGCACAAATTAAGGATTATTCTATAAGTGGAGTTGGGTGAAGAAAAACTGAAGAGCTGATCTGTTTTACCTTTAGAAGATCAATCATTCAATTCATTTAAATTTTATTTATATAGCGCCAATTCATGATACATGTCGTCTCAAGACACTTTCCAAAGTCAAATTCAATCAGATCCTCCAGGTTGGTGAGAAAGTTTCCTCTCTAAGGAAACCCAGCAGGTTGCATCAAGTCTCTCCAAGCAGCATTCACTCCTCCTGAAAGAGCGTAGAGCCACAGTGGACAGTCGTCTGCATTGTTGATGGCTTTGCAGCAATCCCTCATACTGAGCATGCATGAAGCGACAGTGGAGAGGAAAACTCCCCTTTAACAGGGAGGAGAACCTCCAGCAGAACCAGAACCAGGCTCAGTGTGAACGCTCATCTGCCTCGACCCACTGGAGGTTGGAGAAGACAGAGGGTTTTGAGTGACCATCAATCATGAATGTCTCTGAAACTGTGAGGGTAAAGCTACACCAACAGCAGAGTCAAGCTCAGTTCCAACTTATTTTCATAGCACTGCAGAGCAAGTCTTGCCTAGTGTATCTTTTGCTCCATTCCTTTTACCGTCACACATATTTACTTTAGTACTACCTCTATAGTCTGAGTTGTTTAGCTTACAAATTCCGTGCTTAACAGCATACAATGTCCTCTGGCTTGTTTGTGCGAATTTACATCTGTAGATCAAAGGTCAGAGGTTTGCTACTCAACACTGCCTCTAGCTGCAGGTGTAGTATTAGTAACTGCTTTAGCAAGCCACACACATTTATAGCCGGTTCGTTTCTGGATTTTCTCAAAGCTGTGTCAGAACTCGGAGGTTCTCCATTCTTCTCTGTTCCTTCAACCGTTTTTAAAACCTGTGTGAACTCGCACTGCATCCAACCCGAGGACATCCAAATGTAGATCATTTACACGCTAGTCGATCAGATAATTTCCTCTGCAGGACCGATCACCTGTGTGGAAGTGAGCGGTGATGTGGAACACAGGGGATCAAGACAATGTCTGTGGAAAAAAAGCAACTCTGCCCGGAGGCGTGGGGCTCTCTGTCAGAGATCTTCACTTTGGGAACCATCGGGGGGGGAACAGCCCAGCGAGCCCTCACACTGGTTCACAATGAACAAACTGCTGCTTCGCCCAGAGGGATCGGCCCATTGGTTCAAAAATGGATGGTGGTGTTCACCTGAAAACAAATGCACTCCTGCCTGCTCAGAGACACACGTGCAGAAACCGTTTCCTCACAGTCTTAGTGAGGGAGTGTCACGCTCATTGCTTCGAAAATCGCACCATTAGTTCCCATACTTATAGCACTGCAAAAGCACATAACAGAAATACAGACACTATTCTGGTGTACAAGGCCACGTTTATGTGAGCGCGTGTCCAACACACGGCGCTCTGTGGAAAAGGGTCATTTAAAGATCCATCACCATCTGTTTTGGTCCCAGCATGCCATTTTCTTCTCTGCAGGAGTCTTTGATTTAGCGACAAAAAGGTGCCTTTACTGGCCTCCCACCGCGCGACCAGACATCCAGCCTGCGCTGCTCATACAAATCAAACACTGCCGGGCATCCATCGTATCATCACAGGTTGGCCCATCTGTCCGCAATTGTTGCAGGTAATCACGAACATCAGGGGGGCCATTTAAGCACTGATCAGGAAATGTGTTTTCTGCAGATATCACAAAACCAGCTTAAATTAAGGATGAAGTAAAAAAGCTAGCAGGCAGAAACATGCCTGTGTCACCTGGTTCACCTCGCATTTTATCTTACTTTGATGTGGTTTTGGATTTAGAAAAAAATGTGTGCTTGTATTTTTATATAAATTAAACATGTTACCAAGCTATTTCTTGGTCTTTAAGACTTCAGCAAACAACAGTTAGAAACATTATAATCAAATATAGAAAATATGGAACAGTGGTGAACATTCCTGGGAGTGGCCAAGCTGCTAAAATTACCCCAAGAGTGCATCAACAACTCACCCAGGAGGTCCCAGAAGAACCCATAACATTCATCTCTGGTTGTTTAGATTGTCAACTTATAAACTAAATAAATTAAGACGGATCAACTTAAGTTAATTACTTGTTACCAATTATAGCAATTAATTTAATTTGGAGCTGCATTCTCTTTTCAGAGCGCCAACACCCGACTCACGTTTGCCAGAAACGTCTCTGTGTTTCCCAGGACTTCTGGGGAAATGTTCTGTGGACCGACGAAGACAAACCAAGAGCATTCTGGAAAGTCTGTTTCCTGTTAAGTTCTGCATTAATATAAAAAGGGTTTTGAAATAATAGGAACGTCAAACATGGTAGTGGTAGTATGATGAGCTGGTGTTGCTTTGCTGCTTCATGACCTGGACAACTTCCCATAACCGATTGAACCACTAATTATTTTCTGCACCTGAAGAAGAATCTCTGTCGGTCACTTCTTGACTTTAACCTGAAATGTACTGTTTAGTGGAATGTTTTGGGTTGTCCAGCAAAAAACAATTACCCAAAGCCCACCGACATGTGCATCTCTGAATAGCTCGATAATATCCAACTTTACCAGTCACCTAGTCAAAGTCTGGACTTTAGTCCAATTGAGATCCTGTATTATGACTTTGAACAGGTCATGCATGCTGTAAAATCCACATGTGGCTGAATTAAAACAATTGTTTAAAACTGAGCAGTCCAAAAATCCTCTACAGTGATGATTTATCGCCAGAATTCACTTGTTGGCAGTTGTTGCTGCCAAGACTGGCGCAACCAGTTTTTAGGTTTAAGGGGTAATTTTCATACAGAGCTGGAGACATGCTAGCCAACCCAGCACCTGGGCACCTGACTCTCTCTACAAGATGTTACTAACTCTCATAAAGTCTCACTCAAAGTATTAAAGTTGCTGTTATACCATCATGAATGTTAACCCCGGGCCAACAAAGAGAAGATCCACAGCCTCCATCCATGGACACGGAGTGTGCAAGAAACAGACAAAATGTCTTCTTAATGAAGAAATTCAATCATTCTACTTAGGTTGCGTTTGGCCTAAGGAAAAACCTGTAAACGATCTAGGAATGCATATTTCAAGTGATATTAAGAGGAACTCGCTGTTGAACATTTCCAAGAAAATGAGCTGTGACTGAGGCCAAACGTTTACATAAAAGCCCCGCCCTGCTGAGGGTTTCTGACGCGGATCAAGGAAGGTTTCCCAGGAGGAAACGCTCAGCTAAGTCCGTCCAGCGTGCCGCGGCATGTCTGCAGAGGGAAGGAGTCTCTGCTGCAACAGTTTCAGCTTCAGCTTTTACCTAGATAGTCTCTATCACTGAACACTGAATCACGGGAGAGTTACGGAAGATTACCAGAATGATCATAATACAGTGGAAAGTTATGTTTCAAGTTATGACGAGCACATGTTATGTGATTGTTTTGCAAACGTGAGATAAAAGAGGAAAATGTGTCAGAGTTAGATCATATTTGCCTTTCTCAGCCTCTAGGTGGCTTTTCTCATGCTGGCTAGCAGAGATGATCCTCCACCAGCTCCCGTGTAAAGCTGGTGATGCATTGTTGTCATGGTAAACTTCATCACATCCAGCCATATGATGTTAAAAAGTGTTTAATTCAATGTTAAATACTACAAAACAGGCAGGGAAAGTTAACATTCCTTTACATACCACTGGGAAACTTTCCTGCATACCAGCAGGAAAACTGAAAAACCTCGGGACTCTCAGGAAAAGGCTGAAAAGAGGGAGGATAAATGGAAAGAAAGTGGGATGCAGGAAAGGACAGCAAAGTGGAGCAAAAAGACCGGATGGGATGGTCGTTCCCTTCACTCCGCATCCCATGGTTGAAAGTGGGAAAAGTCAGGGTTGAGGAACGAGAGGTCGAACCTGTGTGTCAACAAACGTGTGTGTCTCCTGGGGACAGTGGAGACGGACACTAGGGTTCAGACTTGGAGTAGGAAGGACGTTTCTGTTTTGGTAAGTGGACATCTCGCTCTGCCGTTCGACTTTCACAGCTTTGATGCTTATTGAGTGAGAGCCCCGTTGAGGAGGTTGACACAGAGGTATCTGCCGGGAGCGCCGCTGACTGGACGGGCTGTGAAAAGATGGAGCTGTGACAGAAACATGGTAAAGGGTGGCTCTCATGTCAGTGACTGGTGTTCCCTCCTGACACCAGGGCCCAGACCAGACACGACCTGCATTCTGCCAAACCTGGTCTGGATAACGGCTGTTTCTAATTAAAGATTACAATTACCTGCTGAATGGTAGGAAAAAAGTCATAATTGGTATCATGATGTGCTATTAGTCTGTTACACATATCATTGGATAGAAGACATTCTCACGGTGGTTCCAATAACGTTCTCACACTGGAAATAAGCAACTCAGCTCCCCAAATGAACGGTTCTAGCATAAATGATGTAGTTTCAGAACTGCTTACTTTGCAAACATCATTTCCTCAGACAACTCAACTTTTGTTTGATACAGTTAATAAGATTGTTTCTCTTTGAGCTTCTCTCATGCCTGTTCTCAGAGCAATCCCTGCTCCTCTGCTGATCCATCTTCTTCTCTGTCATAGTCTTCCTCCACACGTTTTTAGTACTTTGTTCTAAAAAAAAAACAGGGAACCTTCCTCAGAGCCCTTCGATATTCTCCTTGCTTTGTCTCTGGAAGCTTTTGACCTCCCTGGCTCCTGCGTGGTGGATATGATTAATCCGTCGCTCCAGACCGGCTCTTCCTCTGCCCCTTTGGAACATGCTGCTGTTATTAAGAAACTCACCCTGGACTCCTCACAGCTTCTAAATTACCTTTTTACTTTAAGATCTTGTGGCTGACCAATTCTTTTGTCCCCCCTTTTTTTTCCAGAAACAAAGCATGTTAAATTTTATTGATCTAATATGTGGGGCCCCCCAAGGCTTCCTTTTTTGCTATATATTCACCTTTGAAGAGATTGTCAATGAATTGCATAATGTTTAATCAATTTTATGCAGATGATATTCAGCTGCACTGGAACTCAACATGGTTGTTTTTTTCATTTATGAGTATTTTAAGGCTCTTTTTCTCGCGTAGAAACAAAAAAAAAAAGCCCCTGGCTGCCTTTAGCAGCAGCAAGACTCTTAACCCGAACAAACAGAAGCGTTTCCATCACTCCTGCTTTAATATTCGGCTCATTTTAGATTTCTTTTTAAAATCCTGACTTTAACTTTTTGGGTCAAGTTCCTTCCTTTGTGGCTGAATTGTTCAACTTGAACCCACATGTCCTCAAACCAAGATCTAGTCCTAGTTCTGACTCATTTTAAAAGGAGCTGAAGAAATTCTTATCTAAATGTGCTTTTCTTTAAAATCTTTTTAAGTGATATTTTAATTTTAATGATATTGTTGTTTTCATTTTTAATGATGTTTAACTTTTATGCTCTGTTTGAAAAGCACTTTGTGATTTTATATGTGAAAAATGTTGTGTAAATAAAACCTACGTACTGTTAATGGACCATTAAATTTAGCAGCTGTTTTTGTTCTAGATCTTAAGACTATCTCTGAAAAAAATCTAAAATAATAATAATATGAATTGAAAGAAGTCAATGTTATACATGTGATTGGAACTGTGAGAATTGTCATGTATGATAATAAGTGACTGTTTTTTTTTTATGATTTTTGCCATGGAGCAATAAATAGATCTGAATCTGAATTGTTTTGATATTATGATATTTTTACTTAAGGTTATCATGCAGTGAGAAACTCGTACCAGCTCAGGCCGAGTTTGTGTCCGATATTGCTGAATGGGGTTGCTGGATGTGAGCGGGGCCTCCGGTGTCTAAGCTGGCTGATCCAGCTCATGACATGGTCTCTGCTACTGGACACGTCGCTGCCCTATCTGGTTTATAGCCGCTGTGAGTGTGTTCCTTATCATTCAGTCAGCTAATGAGCCAATTAGAGACATTGATGAGCTGCTGATTGGACGTGGAGGACAAAGGTAAGAGGAGCGTTCACCTGAAATCAGTCGAGCTGAGATCATCCGTTGATAACATTCATGTGCTGCAGAGAAACATAAACTACCAGAATGAAAGGCAGGAGAAGGCGACATGTGGGTGGCAGAGGGCCAGACAGGCAACAACTGAGGTCAACAGGCAATGCAACCACAGAAGTGATGGATTTGTTATTTTAAGACGACATTTTTTGGGATCCAACGTTGCTCTTTGACCTGAATCTGGACAGGGACACCTTTTCCATCAGTGGGGAACCTGAACGGGTAAAACGTCATGCAAAAACAAATATTAAAAACTTGTAAACACTGAAAAATGTTAACCAAATATTTAAAAAGCAAAATCCACACATAAAAAAGACAACCACTTGGCAGTGGAATCCTGAAATAAACTAAAATATGTTCCTCCAGATCGACTCCTGATTCCTTCGGCTAAAACACTGATAGGAGAGGAAAGGCCCTTCTAAGTGACACTAAGGTGCACAAACAAATCTTTCGGTTAATTTTAGGATTTGCAGCGTTGGTTCTTGTTTCAGGTTTGGATTTGAGCGGGACCGACGCCTCCTGCAGCAGTTTTTTACTCTTGTCCTAAGGTGTGGCTGCTCTGTGTGTTTTTCACCGACATTTACAGGAAGCATAATCCCAGTTTATGGGTGTGAATGTATTGATATTAGCAGAGACAATGCTGGTTTAGCTTTAACCGACCCAATCCCGCTCCGGCCCCGGCTCCAGTGCTGGTGTGAACTGATAACAGAGTCATATTGTTTTGTTTCTGTGAGAAAATCAATTCCTCAGATGAAAACACACCTTATCTGCTGCCGTGCAACACGCTCTGACTTCCACTCGCTCTGATTGCGACACATTCCAGTTTTTTTTTTTTGTTGCCCTTTGAGCATGTGATCAGGTCACTATGAATAAAAGATTTACAGTGACAGAGAGGATGATTGAGAAAAGGGAGGGAGAGCAGAGGCCAGGGCAGAATGCCAGCCTGCAGATGAGCTCATTGTTGAAACAGGGATTTCCACATTTCCAACGATGCAAACTCAAAAACAAGAGCGAGGGGCAACAAGCGCACAAACACCTACAGATTTAAACGAGTTGTCTGGTGAAGGAGGAGCACAGAGGTTCTCACAGCGTCCTGCTGGGTTTCTGGAGAAACACTGTGGAGAGAAAGGCTGGACGGGCATGTTGTGAAGGAGAAGCCTCGGCGTTGTTTTGTTCCGGACAGTCTGGGACAGTTTGGCACGGTGCAAACGAACCGCAGCCAGCGCCGTAAACAAAGGTAGCCCTCACTTTTATTTAACCGATGCAGCCAGGCATGCTCAATGTGGAATGGACACACAGCAGGCAGAAATACAAGGAAGAGCTCACATTCACTGACTCTAGCTGTGTGCCGACGCAGACCGATCCGCCTGAACGTGCCGGCTCACTTACAGGAATCATTCAGGTGTCTGCCTTTCTGTCTGTCATGTCAAAACATTCATTCCTTTATTAGGAAGTGTTTACATACCGAGGTCTAATCACTGAAAGTAAAGCTTTTTCTCAAACAAAATATATCTTTTTTAGCTCAGGAAAAAGGTGGGACACCCTATCCACTAATAGCCATTCCTACCCCTTTGGATTAAATAATGCTTTTACCCTCTACTTGTCTCTGACATCGATCGCCTGTTTCACGTCACCCTGCAGCATCTCCTCCTGCGGGTCCAATGAGGGCATTTTAGGGCTGTTGGTGACTTCTTTTAGCATCTTGCGGTCCGCTTTCAGGGTGACTTTCTTTGAACAGCCAGACCCAGTCATGTTGGCAGTCCTCTGCTGGAAGATTATTTTCCATACAGTGAACTTGCCCGATTCCAGATTGTCCACAATCTCCACAAAACTAGTTTAGCCTGGCAGACTTTTGCTTTGCTAATACAGCGACTGAGTCTGGAACTGGTCCCATAGAGCTCTCTTTTCCTGATACCGACCAATCACAGGCGTGGGCGGGCTATATATGTTGATTGACGTGTGTAGCTGTATCAATATGTTGCACATATTACAAATTATTTTATTTCTAAATCTGTTATTTTGGTGAACATTCTCAAAACCGGTGTGTAATATTTTACACGCCGCTACGGAGCATTAGTTTGCTAGTGTGTTTTTAAAAGAATCATTCATCATAGTCTCTGCTCGACCGCGGTTGAAATATAGTGAAAAGTTGACAGTGGAAGTCTGATTGTGCCTTTTTTACGACACATCCACATTCTTTTTCTTTTTTAAAAATCTGTTGGGCTCTTTTTGGCATTGAGACAATAATTCCTATTTCTATAGTTTCTCTGATTGGTTTACTTTGCGCCTTAACCTAACGGCAGAAAAAAAAGCTCTCTATGGGAGCAGTTCCAGACTAACTTCAGCCATATGGAAGAGAGGCAAAAGTTAGTCTTGGCTGGCCAGGCTCCCCTAAAGCTGCAACGACTTTCTTTCTGAAGGCCTCAGACAGCTTTTTGGACCTTATCATGTTTTCACAATCACTTCCAGTCAAGAGGACCAAACTAAATGTCTGAGGGTTTAAACAGGACAGACTTCCTTTAAAATAATCTCCTAATAAAGAGCTCCTGATGTGAGACACCTGTGGCTGTGTGTGATTTTACTTGTTTTATAAGGGAGCAGACCTACCCCATTCCTCCACAGAATTTGCACTTTTCTTACATTTTCTGAAATGATAAATGGTCCTTTCTTAATGTTTTATTCTCTATTTATACTAACTGAATGTTCTCCTGTTGTCAACAGAGACATTAACAAATCGCTCAACGCTGACTGAAGAGCTGTTTGAGAGTCAAGAGACGTGATTCTTTCCGGTGAGCCGAGCCGAAGGAGCAGGATCCCTAAAAGAGCCGGAAGTCCCGCCGGTGAGTCCAGAAATCCTCCCTCGGCGGGGCTCCTGCGCGTCTCCCGTGGCAACGCGGCCCCTCCCTCCGGCCTGCAGGGGAGGTGTTTGGAAAGTTCACGGCGTGTTCGTGCGTGTCTGAAAGGGGCGTGGAGGCCGAACCCACTCCACGCAGCTCCCCGGTGCGCTGTCAGTCACCGCGGAGCCTGCCAGAGGGACAGCGCCAGCGCACAGCTCCACCGAGGACCACCTGGCAGAGGAACTGTTCGAGTTCAGGTGAAAGACCCCCCCCCTCAGACCACCTGCGAGCCATGGAAGAAGAAGGGCCCCACGCAGAGCCCGCCAGCGTGTCTGGAAGCACCCACACCCTCCCACAGCTGC
The DNA here is from genome assembly GCF_011125445.2 of Fundulus heteroclitus. NCBI lineage: Eukaryota > Metazoa > Chordata > Actinopteri > Cyprinodontiformes > Fundulidae > Fundulus > Fundulus heteroclitus. The sequence goes on from NC_046367.1 coordinate 40,160,061, forward strand.
AGCTCGAGACCGCGGAGCTGCACATCAGCCCGTCCTCGGCCCCGTGCTCCCCGACCCCCACCGGGACCCTCACCCGGCACGGCCCGAGGAGCCCCAGCAGTCCCCCGGCGGCCCCGGGCCCCTCGAGCCCCGGCCAGGTGAGCGCCATCACGGTGGTGGCGCTGCTGGACAAGCTGAAGACCATGATGGAGGTGGTGCAGGAGAACCAGCAGAGGATGGAGCAGCGGCAGTCCGACCTGGAGGGCGCCGTGCGCACGGTGCAGGGCGACGTGACGCGGCTGTCCAAGGCGCACCTGCTGACCGCAAACAGCGTCAACAAGCTGCTGGAGCGCTCCCGCAAAGTCAACGGCAACGTGAAGGAGGTGAAGGAGCGTCTGGACTGGCAGGCGGTGCAGGTGAAGAAGCTGGAGGCCAACCACAGCCGCCTGCTGAAGAGGAACAACTTCAAAGTGCACATCTTCCAGGTGAGGAGCCGAAAAACAGCAGATTCCTGCATGCAGGTGTGGAGGTGCAGCAGGAGGTGCAGCAGGAGGCGGGTTGGGTTTTAGTCTGAGGCCGCAGTGCCACTGGAGCTGAGCTGATGCCCATGGGCCACATTTAGAAAAACCTTTATTCCACATAAACAACCCTTATTTCACTGGAAAAGTGTTTTTTATCAAGTTTCTTCACCCAGTTTTGATCCTCTGCGCTGAAGCAGTGGATATCTCCAACTTTTCTTACTTTGTTGAAAGAATAAGTAAAATGGACAAACAGTTAAAATCAGCCAATTTCAAAATGTCCGGCCAGACATTAACCCGGGAAATCCTAAATCATTGAATTGCTCGCCTCTGCTCAGTTTTCACAAGGTTGTGTGACTCATAACCTCATTACGTTTTGCTTTCTTGTTATTTTTTGCTTTAATTTAAAAAAAAAAGTGATGTTATTTAGATATTTTGTGAAGAAAATTGGCCTGTTAGGCCAGTATGATTTTAGGACACAAGAAAAAAAAACAGGTTATTATTAATTTATGCAGCATTAGAGATCCTTTGAACTTCGTTTAAAAAGTCTAGGATTTGAAATTGTGATTTATTTATTTATTTATTGCTGCCAGTTTCATTTTATTCTCGCTGCTGATTTTCCTCAGCAGCTTCTGAATCCACACCTACGGCTTCGGTTCGGTCCACACCTCCACCTGCAGGTTGCTCCCAGTTGGTTGACCTACGCCTGTTTCATAGTCGTCAAACATTCTATTATGGATCTGTACTGCCTGTACGCAAAAAAGGAAGAAAAAAACAACAACTTTATTGACTAAATGACACTTAAGATCCAAACATGCAAATGTGTTCTGCAGCAGATCTGTTTTAAACGAGCATGGCTCTGCACAAACAGCTGAAACGGCTAATTAAAATCCAGCGGCAGCATGGCTAAAGCTGCACCGGGCTAAAGGTTTCCCCCCAAAAACAACCGTAGCTCAGGTTTTCTGCTCCTCTCTTCATTTGTCCTATTTATCTGCAGAACATCAGGTTACTAGAAGGTGCTCCAGAAGTTCAGCTGGTTTCAGAGTTGGTCTGAGGTGCAAACTCAGCAGGACTGGGAGTGGTGGCCTAGTGGTTAGAGAAGGCTGGGAGTTCCCGGTTTGATCCCCACACACTGACACTGTGGGCCCCCGAGCAAGACTCTCTCCCTGGGCGCTGTGATAGCTGCCCACTGCTCTTTAAGGGATGGGTTAAACGCAGAAGACAGATCTCACTACAATGTACAACTGCAATGACAATAAAGATAAAGAAAAAAAAAATAGCTTTCTTAGAAAAGAGAGACCTCAACACTTGAAATGATCTGATACAAGTGAGTTTGGTACAAAAAAAATTCACATATAAAAAGTTATACATTTGTTTAAACAATAGAAAAAAACATTTCCTGAACTATAACTACTATCTGAATTACTTCAGAGCAATCTGCTCCTCGTTGGGACACCCTCAGGCCCATTTGGGTCTTATTTGCATCCTAATTTGCCTGGAATAGTGGGGTGTGTTTAGGACATGTAAGTCCAGCGGGTTAAAAGCTTCACACACACACACACACACACACACACACACACACACACACAGAGGGCTCGGCCTCCAGAAGATGGGTGTGTCTGAGCCTGGAGCTGCAGGGGAGAATGGAGCCGGGCTTCAGACGCTGACTGGATCTGTTTACAGGCTGCAGCAGCCGTTCACACACAGATTGGATGTTGAGCTACAACGGCCTCCTCTAAAGTTACGGAGGAAAAACTCACTGGTCTGAAGAATAAATGATCTGAACGTCGATGTCCGCGCGCAGTTGTCCCAATCAGAGCCATAAAACCTGACGGGGCCCAGTTTACTAGGAGTCGTCCTGCAGGACTAAGTGTGTGTTTTCGTCCTGCTGAGTGTGTGTCCTGTAAAAGAAGACGGGGGGGGCATTGTTGACTCAGGCAGAGCCACAGAGAGCTCTTTACCGCCGTCGTTATCTGGTTTCCCAGGTACTGAGGCGCTGCTGTTTTAAAAGCAGCGGGCGCCATGCAGGACCGTAACCTGTTTGAGCCGGTCTGCAGGTGAGGAGCTGCCGTCCCATTGGCTCCCTCTGAATACTCGCCGGCTGGCTGTTTCTGTGAGCCTGGCTCTGTCGGGCTGCCTTGGCGCGGCCTGACGGTGCATTCCTCACAGCGAGCGTTCATCCTCTGCAGGTGTGTGCAGGACGGCCAGGTATGAACCTGATGGGCGGCCTTGTCTGCGTGTGCGTGCATGCAGCGCTGCCGTTTGATGGTCAGGTGGATGCAATTACTGCCGTTTTTAAAAGCGCCCGTCTGTGCCAAAAGGGGAGGGAGGAACTGAGCGCGTCCCTCTTTTCCTTTCTTTCTTTTTTTTTGTTTTAATTGACTCTTATCAGCAAACGTCACCGCCTGCTTCGCCTAATCTGTTTGTGCTGCTTCACTTTAGCTTCTGCGTCCAGGTAACTCAGTCCCCTCCCCTTGTTTGGTCGAGCCACCTGTCCCGATTCCCTCAGAACTTTGATAACGGGCGTCCGCTGCCAAACCGAGGGCCCCCTCCCTGATTGGTCCCAGACAGCCGTGTTCCTGTGTGTGACAGCTGAGGTGGAAACGCTGAGGGCCTCCCGGTGTTGAGCCGGGGCAGAGGTCCGTACGCTCCGGGGTTTTTGACCACGGTCGGCCAGAGAAGACAGCGATGTGTGCCGCTCTGCAAGATGGTCGATGAGGCCTTAATCGCGGCTGTTCTGTTTGTTTTATGGTGCTTTTTTTCGTCTCCTCCTGCCCAAATGTGCCGAATCCCCCCAACCACCGGGCACGCAGAGCTTTCAGACTTGTTTGCAGAGTTAAAACGTCGGGGATTCATTTGAGACGCTTCATGGCGGCGTACGCCTTTATTTCCAGTGGCAGAAGTCTTTTATTCCCTGAGCAGATCATAACGTTTCTCTCACAAGAACCTCAGTGAACCGAGACGTCGCATTAAATTCGAGCAAAACGAGAGTTGGTCTGTCACCGTTTGCACGTACGGCACAGTTGGGGCTAAGAGCAGCGCCTCCTGGGGCGGGACGGGCAGGATCAGCGTCTGCTGCTCTGATCCAAGTCGTGAACGAGCCTGTGGAGGTTCGCAGTGACGGGTAAAGCTCCTGTCACCGTTGTTTGCTTTGTTACCAACCGTCATGAAGCTTCGTGCTACAACTCTTAACCAAAGGTTGCCACTTAATCCAGCTTCAGACAGCAGGAAGTAAAGCCTGTTTTTTCCCCCTTTGTTTAATCGTTTCGCTCTAATATGGAGGAAGAAACTCGCAGATCCAAGTCATCGTCGCTCCCCAGGCTTTTAACTTTACTTCCTGGTGTTTGTAAGGTTTCACGATTGTTTCCTTGTATGTCAATAAGAAGGTGAAAAACAATCCACCTAGATCTCTGACACCTCCTGCTCTACAGGTTAAATATTTGATTACATAGAGAATCCTGCCCTTCAGCCCAAGGTTTACTCGTCCCTTTTTGACTTAAGGACCTAGCATGATGGTGCCGCATGCTTGACTGCATAATAGTGAGTTTTTAGTCGCGTTTCCTGGCAGAAAATAAAATTCTTAGGCGGTAACATAACAAGTCTGCTTTATTTATTTATTTATTTTAATAGATTTATACCATAGAGGTGAAGTTTGATGTCTTTGTAGGGTTGGGTCTCTTCCTCAAGCTCAGGGTTTAGGCTTTCTTAAGGATTTTTCACGCCCTGTTTAAGACAGACTCTGATTCGCCCCCCCCCACCCCCCCTTGCAGCGGTTTATTTGTCTAGGTGTGAACGCAGACGACGCTCTAGAGTTGGTTTATAACCATACTGAGACCATTTAGAAGATGTTGTTTTCGTCCCAACCCTAGAGAGGCATCTATGGTGTGAATGAGACTCACACACAGCTACCAGGTGTACTCTGCAGACTTGAGCCAACCGCCTTCCCTTCAATTTTCAATTTTATTTTATTTATATAGCGCCAATTCATGAAACATGTCATTTCAAGGCACTTTACAAAGTCAAATTCAATCATATTATACAGATTGGGTCAGATTATACAGATTGGTCAAAAATTCCATATATAATCAACTGATTCAGACCAAAATAAATGAACTATAGACGTTAAACCGCCCCTCTGGGTCTTGCTAGGCTGGATAGAAGGGTTGGGGTATTGTTGGCCCTTCTAGTAGAGTTGATAAGGGAGTTTATCAGATCAGAGGGACAATTTATCCCTTCTGGGTTTAGGAACACATTTACATCCCCCTTAAAGCCTGGAAAGTAACACTGAGGTGACGGTTTTCTGACCTTTGACCCGATCTCGACTTCCATCGACTTTACCCTTTTGAATGTTTTTAATTCGGTTCGGTGTTGTCAGTCGTAAGCTTTTATGTTCAGAAATTTTAACGTCACAAAATCCCAACTTGTGTAAGAGAAACTGTGGGGCAGAACCAGTACTTCCTTTTCCACAGACCCTCTTTATGACTCGATTGACGTGTGGCAAACACTAAAGGAAAGATGAAGGTGGATTCAAGTTTGTGGAAATGATTGATCATTTTTTTTCCAGAAAAATTTAAATTTAGGGCAAATCTTGAAAATTCATTAGTTTTTATTAGACATGCAAATGTTTTTCTCTGGGCGTGAAATCTGTGGGTTATGAATGAAGATGTTCGTCTGTGTAAACCTTGTTTTAATAACATGTAACAAGCGTTGACCATAAAATAAAATAAAAAGCTGCTGCAGAGTAGTTTTAAATCCAACACATAAAGGAACGATTAAAACGTTCTCGTCATTTCTGCACGGGAAGCATCAACCCTTACGGTTTTATCTGATCTTTATTCTTTTCAGTTAGATGATTCATTTACAGACTGAAAATGGTAGGAGGAAAAAATGCAGATCAGAGGATAAAGATTATTTCCTTCTTATGAATCAAAGGACAAAGATTGGTTGGTTTGTCCTCTAGGGGGTGCTAATATAAATAAACAACAGTGTGTTCTTGTTGCACTTGGCCTGTGAGGCTTTAACAAGCAGTTTTATTCTTTAATCGACCTTCATAGCAATTTGACCTTGCATAAAATTCATGCATTTGTATCTACAATACTTAGGACGCCTTCATATCGTAACAGTTTGTGCTGCTGAGCTGCTTTCTGCTCTCCTGCTGTGCGTGTTACTGGGAATTGGAGCCACCTCCGCAGGTTGTGGCAGGCAGCTGGCTGTAGGCTACAGTCTGCTTTATGTTCCTGACGGTGATCTTTAACCCACATGTACAGCTGTGTTTCAGGGTTTTCCCATGCGTTACAAGCTTCAGCCTGACGTTTTTAGTAAAGTAAAACTTTCACCTGTTTAGTTACTTTGATTTGACTTGTGTTAAGGTTGCAGAACGGAGGCGAAGGGAGTTGTAAATGTGCCACCGGAGCACAAAATGTGACTTTCAAGCACTTTTCTAAACGTATTAGTGTATTTTCAGCGAGCTGCTGTCAGATGCAGGAAGAAGAAAGCTGTTCTCTACGATAGTGGGACTTTGCAGCCTGTTAAGGCGTGCTCTCTAAATGAAAAATGGAGTTTGTTTACAGCCTGCGTTCCTGCTTTGTTATCATTCTTACTTTCCCTTTGGCGTTCATTCCTCGGATAATCCTCTGGGCTTACGGCACAACGCAAAGCGGAGGATAAATATAGAGAAGAAAAATGATGAGCAGCGGAAGAAAAAACAAATATATTGAGTGTGAGCTGCATTTCTCATCCGATGACAGGCGCAGAAGAGAGAGCTTTGGGTGGGATGTGAGGCTAAAGTTTGCTGACTGCGTGCGTGCAGACCTGGCTCCTCCGCCTGCCTGCATTCAGGTTTGACGAGTCGGCCGAACTGTTTCTGTCTTGGAGGCAAATGCAAGTTTGTAACTGTAGATTCTTCTAGTAAAATACCAGCTCGGCTTTAATTGCACAGCGAAGAGCTGATGATGAACTTCCACTGCGGGCCCGCTGTGGAACAGAAACCGTTCTACGGAGAATAGTCCCGCTGTCTTCGACTGTTCCATTTGTATTTTTAAAGTTAAGAGAGAGAGATGCATTAAAGCTGAGAACCAGCTTGTTCCATTGAGGCACAGAGCTTCTTTGTTTTAGACGGGCCAGCAGCTCATAGTTTGCATGTCTTTCGTTTTAGCCTCGGCATTAATGAGTTAACGAGGCTCGACGCGCACGCTCTTCCAACGCCAAGTTGCTTCCGCCGTTGCTGTGTTCAAAGCACAAGCTACATCTCAACAGAAAAAAAATTAATTAAAAACACTTGGCTCCGTATCATATTATACAGTTACGTAAGGAAGGAAGTTCACCCTCTTTCAGTTTGTGGACATTAAGATGATTAGTTATTTTTTACCAGGTCCTAAAAATGGATTTAATTCTAACCTCAACCGTATTAAAACCTAAAAAATATTCAAAGAAATGTAACCAAAATAAACCCAGAATGGAAAGTGCACCCTTGCTGGTTCTACTGGATTTCAAAGAGAACGTTGAGACAAGCTGATGCAAGACCAGATAAAAGCAGGAGTTTTGGCAGCTTTGTAAATGTGAGTTGAAATAATTCAATTACCTCAGAGGAGCAACTGTTGCTGCCCATCAACATGGCAAAGGTAATCAGGTCTCCTTCAAACCATCTAAAGTCAGTCATCCTGCAGAGGGGAAGATTATTCCCAGGAGGAGAACATCTCAGCAGCTGACAACCTTCCCAGGACGTCCCAGCAGGTTCAGAAACCCAGGAGCTCCACCTCAGACTCTACAGACCTGTTGGCAGGTTACAGGTCCTCACAGGTTGATTAGGAACTGAAGAAATATGGATCCTCTCACTAAAAACAACATGGCAGAAGGGCTTAGGAGTCTAAATAAAGCGCGTCAGATCAAACACGACGTTAAAGGGCTGATGGAGCACTTAACCAGAACTCCTCCTGGTACCAAAGCCTTTCTAGGGTCACCCATCAGGACAATGATCTCAAGCGGATCTAGAACAGGTGTCGCTGTGGCCTAGTCAAAGTCCAAACCTTGAACTGGGAGGAAGGTGTGCAGAAACGAACGTCCTGTGAAGCAGAAAGACGTGGACCATGATTCCCCCACGGCGATGGGAGAAGCTGATGAAGTCAGAACGCCACTGCTGAGTGTTATTGCTGCTGATTCTGGTTCTGCAAGCTGTTTTCCAGTGAATGTGAAGAAAACATTTAACAATCTCAGTCAGTTTCTGTGTGTGTGCGTGTCTGGACTTCTCACACCCATCCGACTCCTTTGGCCGGGCCTTGACGTTCATGTCAGGAAGAGGAAGAAACAATCAGCATTTTGTTCTTTCTGCTGTTTTTTTCTTTTGCTTTTTCTCTGAAACGTCAAGAAGGGACAATAATGACTTCCTGTTTTCTCACTTGGCCTTAGACCTCTGTGCAGATTAAACATTGTCCAGCATTACCTCCTCCTTGCCGCTATCAGACAATGGTGCAGATATGAGAAAGAATGGGTCGCTTGGTCAGAACCGGACCGACTGGGGCTGAAACCCTAAAAAGACGGCGTCTCCATCAATCCTGGCTGAGGAACGGATGGAAACGAGCCGAGAACGTTTCCTGATGCGGGCTGTTTGATGAAGAGGAGGCGCAGACGCAAACAGGTGCAGCCACGCTGGACGCTATCGCCATGACTCCTGTCTCATGTGCAAATTAGAGAGCGTGTGTCATAGAAAGTTAAACACATTATGATCCAAAGTGTGTAAAATATGGGTTGGCCCCCGGATGAGACGCACGTCACGGTGACACGGCGCTTCAATGGGTCATTGTGTTGCTGATTCCACCCGCTCAGAGGCCAGTAAACACGGCGGTGTTCTGCCGTAGCGACGCCAGAGGGAGGGGTGTGAGTATGGAGCAATCCCAAACTTGTTTTGCAAAGAGTGGCGGCTGAAGAAATGTTTATAATGCAGAGATTCAAAATGGCGGACGGCGTTGGGTGGCAGCGTGCCAGCGTTTTAGGACTCTTTTACTATTTAAGACTTTGAGAAAGTTAATCTGTGTTGAGATTTTAAGACCTGATAATTCTTGTTTTGTCCTACTGTTCCTGTTTCTCTGCTGCCAGGGCAGGGCTGCTTGATTATATAAAATAAATATATATATAATCAGTCAATAACTGCAGTCGAGGCAGTGCAAGTTCATCTGTGGCTCATTTCTGTAACCAAACGACTTAAAGTGCTGAACATGAACAGGACAAAGAAAACGTTACAGAGGAATCATAGCAGCAGGTCAGATATGTAAGACAAGCTGGACTACAGACTTCAATATTAACATTTAAAGGCATCTTTAAACAAATGGCTTTTTAACATTGATATAAAGGAATTTAGGATTTAAGCACCTTTTATAATCTTTTTAGGAGTGTGGGTGGAGCATAAGAGCTAAATGCGGCTTCTTCTTGTTTGGTTCTGGGTGTGTAGCGTAGGTAGGGATGAGCCAAAAAACCTGAGAATGATAGAAAGGAAGGAAGGAAAAGAAAAGAAATTGTATTTGGGGAGTTTTTGTGTAAAATGAGATAATCATGGATAACTTTTAATCTAAACTTTCCTCTGTGTGTTTTGCCTCATGTTTTGTTCATATGCGGCACTTTGAATTGTCTTGGTACTGAAATGTGCTAAATGAATAAACTTTCCTTGCTTGGAAGTGAGATATTAAAGAAATGGTGGTTGGTGTTAAAACTTTTGCACATGTCGGTTCTTGGATTTCAGTTTGCAAAGAGCTTATCATGTTTGCTCTGCGCCGTCCAATGACAGCTCACAGATTTCCATTTCCGTTCCTTCCTCTTTCCTTCCCGTGTCCACAGATGGCTCATCAAGTTTGGGTGGGGGGGGTGGACTGTGAAACAACCTCTCCTCTGCAGAGGGAGGGGTGGGCGCCGATTAAACATATGCAGATGAAGGAGGATTTGCACAATGCGTTGGGTTTCAGGTAGAGAGGCTGCAGGCATTGTTCGATGGGCTGCAGAGCGACAGAAACTGTTTTGCTTAAAGCTTTGAATAGGCCGGCTTCTGTTACCAGACGATTCAGAGAGCAGCTTAGGCTGAAGGGAAGGAAAGATGTACACCCAGTTGTTGTTTTTTTCTTTGTTTATTATCATTTCATTTAAAAGCTTCCCGTCTGTCTGGTTCCAATCAAAGAGCTTGAAGAAACTTTTCAGTAACAAAGCCGCTCGCACACCTCAGTGACCTGGAGTACAGAAAGTTTATTCATTTTACTGTTTGAACTGAAACGGTGAAACTGATGTGTAACGCAGATTATTTAGACAGAATAATTTTAGTACAAGTTTATTTTTTATGATTTTTGGTCACAGCTGAGGAAACCCCAACATTTTAGATTCAGAAACATCACATCAGACATATAACCTTTATAACAGAAACAGGGGCTTACAGGAAAGTGTCTGCACTCAGTACTCGACCGGACCTCATTTTGTATGAATTCCTGCATCCATGCGGCGTGGCATGGCGGGGATCAGCCTGTGGTTCTGCTGAGGCGTTCAGGAGGCCCAGGTTGCTTTGATTAGCAGCATTAAGGTCATCTGCATTGTCGGTTCTGGTGTCTCATCTTCCTCTGGACCGCAGTCCATCGGTTCTCTTTGGGGTTCTGGTCAGGCCTGTTTTCTGGTCAATCAAACACAGTGAGGCCTAAATACAGCTTACTATGCTGCTGCTAGAAAACAAAACAAAACATATCTGTGTCTGGTCTAGAGCCGCCTTAACACAAGGAACTGACCAGCTGTAGTAGTCCAGGTACACATTTAAATGTTTCCTTCCATCAACATGTCTGTCTCTGGACAACTCTTTAGTCAGAAGGCTTCCTTAAGTTTATATGAGCCAGAACAGACCTCAGCAACAACATTTCTGTATTTAAAAACATCATTCATTGCTTTGATGTAGTATTCCCATCTTCTGAAGAAGAAAATCTGTGGTTTTCTCCATGTTTGAGCCATAATCAGGAGAAAATAGTTATCAGAAATTATTGCTGGAAATACATAACTGTTTTTAATATATCTATGTAATACACTGCAAACAACGGAACTAGAAATAAGTAAAATGTTCTTAAAATGAGTGTATTTGTCCTTGATTTGAGCAGGTAAATAAGACTATTTGCCAATGGAATAAGATTTTTGCACTTAAAATAAGAACAATTCGTCTCCATCTTATTTCAAGGGCAGGATGTCTGATTATCTTATTTTAGGGGTAAAAATACTCGTTCCATTGGCAGATAATCTTATTAACCTGCCAAAATCAAGGATAAATAAACTTAATTTAAGAACATTTTACTTATTTTTAGACCTGTTTTTGCAGTGTATTTGACTCACTTTATGAATTGAATAATAAATGGTTGTTGATGTTTGAGAGGCATCTGTGTGGAGCCTGACTCACTGGACCAACTTGGCTTTGTGGGATTAAGAAAATCCTCATTGATCCTCAGACGGGTCCAGGAAACCCAGCAGAATAAACTAAACATTAACAGCACAGCAGTTTAAGATCCTTGAGAGTGAATGGGTTACGTGATTAAACATGGAAATGGCTGGTTTTTAATCGGTAACTGTTTTTGGAATGATGTGAGTGAAGAAGCAATTCTTTTTGTGTTTACAGTTAAACCTAAAATTATTCAACCCCCCTGGAAAATTTAGATGCAATACTTTCATTCAACCAAGAATTAATTTTTTTTCTTGTAAATGAAACTGGGGCTTGAGAAAAGAAGAAAAAATCTAAAAGGAGAATCAAATTAGACTAAAATAATGTTCATGATTTTACTTATTTATCCCCTTCTCAATAATCAATGTATCGGCATTAGAGCAATTAAGGCCTTTTTATAATTGCTGAGCAGCTTTTCTGCATGTTTCCACTAATATTCTGAAGACAGACCTCTGGTGATGCACTCCAAGTCTTTGAGGTTGAAAGACCTCTTTACCATCACCCTAATCTTCAGCCCGTCACAGACTCTCCGTCAGTCTGGACCGTAGGACCGCAACTGAAAGCTAACATTACTGCCAACCAGAAACAACATGTTGGTACAATTAAAGGATTTCTTTAAACCTGAATCTGCCAGCGGTACGAATCATTTTGGGTTTGGCTGTATCCGAAGTGCGGCGGCCATGTTGGATTTTGTGTTTTAGGGATGGTGAGAAACCCTTGACCAAAAGAATTTCCACCTTCAGGAGAAGTTCTAGTTCATATTCCTGGTTTCTGATTACAAACAGAACACCACATAAAATACTAAAAAAACTAATAAAATTCCTTAGTTTAAGATTTTTGCAACCTTGTTTTTTGTTAACGTCAACCCAACATTTATCTTTTGTTACTCCAAAATAATAATTAAAATCTATTTATTTAACGATCTGTTGTAAAAGTCCCAGACTGCAGAAAAGCTGCAGGTTTAAATATTATAATTTCAGTTTTTGTAATCATCATTTACAGGATAATTTTATTACATTTTTGTTCATTTGTTGCAGTGGGAGCAGGGTTTAGAAGTGCCACCAGTATTTGCAGAAAGTTGAGACTCATTTTCTAAGTTTATGTTGGAGTTTGATTATTATTTGTTTTTTTTTACTTCTGAATAACAAACAAATTGGTTACTAATCAACACGTAATGCCAGCTGTCAGCAGGTTTGAAGGAAAATGAACCCGAGCGTAACCTTAAGACACTCCTGCTCATTTAAAATGGATGTAGGTGCTGTGTACAAACAACGATGAGCTAAAAAAAATCAGAATAAAAGGTATACGGTTACATGTGTATTCATTCACTGGTAACGTGAAGCCACCCCTGCTCCTAGACTCGGTTTCAGTCCGCCGAGCCACACCCTGATCTCTTTGAGCTGAGCTGCAGAGAACTGAGCCTCCTTGCACAAGCTTTGCTTCAGAGCTTGCAATTAGATGCTTGTTCTACCATGCAGCTGATAAATACCATGTTCACCGGCACTCCATCACTATGCACCAGTAGCTTTGAAGCACGCACCCTCTAATGTGCACTACTTTCTGCTGTCAGATTGAATTATCTTTGTTTTTTTGTTCTTTTTGAAAAGTTTCTTTCTTTAAACAAAACCCAGTGTCCGACCTGACGGCCGACGAATACGTGCTGGCACAGAAACGTAGGAACAGCACACAAACTGCACCACGTCCTCATCGCTAATGAGTCCTGTCCTCTGAGGGTACGTTAATTAATGAGGTTCCCAAGAGAACATGCCAGACACGGAGGTCCGTGCACACAAACCCGACGGTTCTGGGTCAAGTGGTTGTGAGGGGGGAAAACGGTTTGATTGTGGCGTGCTTTCCAAGACTGTTGGGGTCATGTTCATTTTCAAGCCACCAAAAACACAATAAAGTAAGACCTGCAGGAGTCAGTAAGGTGAAGCAGGAGCCACTTATACTAACCGGAAACCATTTGGTAATCCAGCAGGTTTTCTACAGTAAGTCAACCTTTAAGAGGACGCAGTTTGGATCTGTTTGCCTGATCTGAGTTTCAGTTTCTGCCTCCCACAGACCGTCCTTCCTGCTCCGGGTTTACAGAAACATGCCTGAGCCAAATCAGAGCGTGTTCCGGCGGGAACAGAGGTTTCCTCCACACTGAACCCCCAGGCGCCTGGGTACCAACAAACTACCCAGTTTCTCTGATAGCTAAAGGATCTGCCTCCCATTCTACTTTTAGAGACTCTAGGAACCACCAGCAGACCTGCAGTCTGAGAGCGAAGTGCTCTGTTAGGAACATACGGGGTAATCAGGGCTCTGATATATGATGGAGCTTGATTATTAGCGGGGAAAAAAGGATAATTTTAAATTCTATTCTTGATTTAACTGGAAGCCAATGAAGGGAAGCTAAAATTATACAAATATGATCCCTCTTGTTGATTTTCATCAGAACTCTTGCTGCAGCATTTTGGATCAGCTGAAGACTTTGAACAGCATTTTGTGGACTTCCTGATAGTAAAGAATTACAATAGTTCAGCCTTAAAGTAACAATGCATGGACTAGTTTTTCAGCATTACTACTGCCAAATTTTGAATATTTCTAATATGTCTAATTTTGGAAATATTCTGGAGGTGAAAAAAAGGAAACCCTGGAAACCTGTTTAATATGTGATTTAAATGTAATTTTTCTTTAAGTGTGGATTACTTTGGTTGTTAATGACATGTGCAGTCAATTTTATGACAATAGAAATATATTTACTGAGGAAAACACGAAAGTGTCCAATACTTATTGTATGAACTGTAAAAATAAAACAAATATTGTCCTACAAGCAAGTTTCCTGCTTTCTGATTAAAGCCTAAAAATATCCTGACTTTTATTTAAGTGATTGGTTTGTTTTTTTATAGCTATCTCACATATCCGCTGTGTGCCTGGAGCTTCCCTCGGGTCTGACTGCAGAAAGTACAGATAGACAGATTGTATCTTATTTCTGTCTGAAAGAACTGTAATTCTATTTATTTAGGCTTCTAACTGAAAGGATTAAAAAAACAGTTTCTCTGATCGGCACCAAGTTACAAGGTATCTCTACCCGTCTCTGGAAATCTAGGGAATAATTTAAGCACTGAAAAGAACGTCTAAAGTCTAAAGTGTAAATGTCTAAACACAGAAATGTTTGCAGTAAAATAAACAGATTTTCCTAGAAAAAAAGAAACCAAAGTTACAGAGCTGTCTGTGTCTCTCTGCATCACTGAAAATCTACAAAAAAACTAACAAAATCCTTAAGTTTATGAGACAGAAGCATCACTAATAAGAATTAAAACTGCAGCTCAGAACTAAGGTTGGCTGATATGGCCTAAAATCAATATTGCGAAATATTGAGCAGTTCACCTCAATAACAATAAATGAACAATAACACTAAACGTTTGAAATTTCCTCCATTTTCTCGACCTTTCGCTTCTTTTTTCAGACTGGATGGGGTGGAGTCATGTGACTACAGACTGTACAGGTAGTGCAGCGTCTTAAAGGGACAGCAGCATAGCCTACCTTTACCTATAAAAACAACCTTTTCTTTAATTTATTCTAATACTGAAAATACCGACATGGGCAAAATGACATTGGTTATTGTCTTAAGTCTCGGTGTCTGTAGATTTTCGGTTTATCGCCCCGGGCCTACTCGGCCCACAATGACTCGATAACATTACTTAATAATCCCACACATTGCCTTTTCTGCGATGGTGAAGATTCCCTCTCCTCTGCATTGACAATGCTCGAAACCAAGCGTGTCGTCATGAATTTTGGGGCAAAAATAAAAAATCATCCCAAAAGCTCATTTATATATAAAACTCTTTATCAGTCAGGGGCCCTTTGAATTGTCCTAACTTTTCCACTCTATATGGCACCCCTGCTTGAAACTGAATGCAAAACTGACAGCTTGAGGTACTTATTGAGTTTATACTGATGATTATCCGACAACTTCTCATAGAGCACCAGACATTTCTACTGAGAACGGTATTCCTTAAAATATAAATAGAAAAATAACACTGGACTTTGTCAAAAGTAACATACGCTACCCTGACTGAAGTAACGCTGTTATTTCCACACTCTTTATCCCAATATGGGCGCACTATTCAGACAGGAGCACCTTTTAGGAATGACACACACACTTCAAAGATGTGATTGGACTTGATGTTTCGCTTTCATTTCCTCATCTTTAGATCCAAGAACACACTGAGAGAGCAAGACAAGACAGGGAACAGTGTAACAGCTGTTTCAATAACCCGTTGGAGGAGGCTCATTTCGGCTCTCTTTTGTTGCAGATCTAACTTTTGTTTTTTGCCAATAATCCAAAATTAAATGTAGATCGCTAGAAACTGAAAATGCCACCGTTAGGCTCAGCTGTTTGTTTACAATCGTTGAATCTGAAGATCTGTCTTATCTCAAAACACTTCAGTCAAAATGAACCAAGAGATCTATTGGCGCAAACCCAGGAATTGATGTTGCTAACTGGCTCGGTTTGTAATTTACAAAAAAAATGCAAATGTTTTGCAGGGGCTATCTGGCTGTTTTGGGTAGATCATCCACTCCACCTCATCGTTCCCTGAAGCTGTTATTGTTCTTTATAATAATCGCTGTTCTCAAGGTTGGTCCTCTTTCAGAACACGCTGACAGATTTATCTCCTTACCTGGGAGATATCTCACATGCTTGGCTCTCACTCGAGCCGTGATTTATAGATGCATTTTTTTTGTCAGATCAAGATATTCTGCAAGCCTTAAAAACGGCATGCTGAACACTTGTACGGTGCACGTTAGGACAGAACAGCAATTAAACAATTTCTCTAACATGTAGCTGGATCAATCGGTGTAGAGTAGACTGAAACTTCTGTCTGTTTTTCTGAATACACATAAATAAAAAGGAAGAAAGCTGTAAAAAGGTGCTGCTTGACCATCTGGTCATCCCGGTTTGTAAATATGCTGATTGCACCTCAGGAAACATGGAATGCTTAGACCTTCTGCTACTTCTGGCATGCTGTTGCTGGAAGCACTCCTATAATGTCTGAGGAGCTGCCAGGGATTCTTTGAAATGCACTCATAGTTTTGTTTGTATGCATTCGTTCATGCAAGTTGCATCACTTCACTGGATACTAAACTAAAACCGGTCTCTGGGAGGTACAGAACGTACTCTGCATCCGTCCTGCCTCACGTTGTTAGATTTTCCTTTCAAGCAGCAAGATTTCTCTTAAAAATATAATCAAAAATTTAGATGAGCAACAGTTTTCAGGCTTTCTAAAGGTCTTTTCAAGGTTCCTCTTTGTTATTTGACTCCTTTTTTTGTTTGTTTTACACAAAAAATCAGACCGGAAGCATCAGGGAATCTGATAAAATGATGATACTGCAGTGACATGAACCCAATAATGTCTGTCCATTACTCGGGTTTCCCACACAGCATGGAGTACTGTGGAATTTAAATATTTTGTCTGGATAAGTATGGAAAACAGTTTCAGTTTTATCTGTGTTTTATAAGATCTAAAAGATCCATTCATTTATGTCCGTCAGTCTGTCATCCATCCACTCATTTGTCTCACTGTCTGTTCCTCCATCAATCCATCCATTTCTCCCTTCATCCCTACATCCATTCAGTTTAATTAAATGTTATTAATATAGCGCCAGCATGTCATCTCAAGGCACTTTCCAAAGTCAAATTCAATCAGATTATACAGATTGAGTCAGATTATATAGATTGGTCAGAAGGTTTCCTCTCTAAGGAAACCCAGCAGGTTGCATCAAGTCTCTCCAAGCAGCATTCACTCCTCCTGAAAGAGCGTAGAGCCACAGTGGACAGTCGTCTGCATTGTTGATGGCTTTGCAGCAATCCCTCATACTGAGCATGCATGAAGCGACAGTGGAGAGGAAAACTCCCCTTTAACAGGGAGGAGAACCTCCAGCAGCACCAGAACCAGGCTCAGTGTGAACGCTCATCTGCCTCGACCCACTCTTTGTTTGTTTGTCCGCTCATCCATCTCTCCAGTCATCCATGCATTTGTCCATCAATTTTTTTCCCCATTCATCTCTCCATTCTGTTATTTATCCATTTATTCAGGTTTTATATTTTAAGATGGACCTTTTTGTAGAAATCTTTACCATAAAATGGATTAAAAGGACAGAGCAGTCTGGAAATTTCACTCAGGAAGAGTTTGGGACATTAGCGTGGGAAATGTTTAGGACCCCCTGATTAAACTTAAACGTTTTCTCCATCTACTCAGAAATCTTACATTCAGGAGTCACGTTGAGGTCTGGCAGTCAAAAAGATGACTCAGTGCGAGATAACTGGCCCATACAGAGAGCCATGTGATGTGGGCTGTTAAACAGTGGAATTTACAATACAGAGGAAGACATTAACCGGACTGAAAACTCAGGTGACCCTGTGAGCCGCCTGCGTGGACGGGTGGTTTACGATCGTTTCACAGGTTCGGTGGAGTATGTCTGCAGCTCCACCCCTCGCTCAGTCCAGGATGGGCAGGGAAAAAAAAGAGGCCGATAGAGGAGTGGGAGCTCATAAATCCCCGGTGGAGAAGAACATTGTGGTGCGTCTGCCTGCTTGGCTCTGATTGCTTGATTGTGCACAGATGAGCGGGCAGTAAGTCAAAGCGTGGGCAGAAAAAAAAAAGATACTAATATGAAACTCCTTCCCCTCTATTTTTGGCTGTCAGTGTGTTTGTGGAAGCGGGGAGTGATATGGAGACGTGTTTGGATCTCTCAAGGAAGAAGAGAAAAAAAAAAAACGGGTGAAATTCCTCCGAATTCATGGGAAGAAAATCTGAAAGGCAAGCAGAGACTGGTTTGTTGCGAGCAATCCAAGCCTGGATGCCAAACTATATTAAACGCTGTCTTCATCTTAAAGGATTACTCACCTTTAAATATGTGAATATTTGGCTTTACGTGCATGAGAAATTCAAAGGGTCATGCTCAAGTATCTACAAAAACTGAGATTATATTCCACACGGTCATCATTTATTCAACAAAGATGGAAAAAGGTGTTTGAAAAATGAAGCGCCCCTCCTCTGCTTCCACGGCATGTAAGAGAAAAGGTAGCTGCAAGTTTTTTATTAATCCGATGCTTTGAGTGAGTTTCTCTACAAGTACGTAGTAGTAGTAAATTAGTAGTAAATTCTGGAAGCTGCTCTGGTGGGTAAAGGTCCGTTATTACAAGAGCACTGCAACGACCGGAGAGAAGCAACTTTTACTGCAACTTCCAGATAATCTGTCCGTCATTCTTCAGAGAAAAAGATCATTTACAGTTGGGGAAACCTCTTAAATAGCTGCCGATCTCCCCAGGAGCGGAAGTCCCAGCAGGTTGAGGTTTAATTTGAGTAATTTCAGCTCCTGGTGGGGCTATGATTCATGAACCCTTGAATAAAAAAAGTGTGTTTCTTCCTACCATCATTGTTATTTTGCAAGAGCCTAAAATCATGTAGAAATCTTCAGTAGACAGTTTGTCCGTTACCAGCTTTGCCTCCTTTAACAGCCGTCGTCCTTTTTCTTCTGTCTCCCATTAGGAAGACAACGAGATCCCCACCAGCGTGGTGGCCAGGGACTTCGCCAAGACCCCCGTACCAAGCCAGTACGACGCAGAATCCAGCATCCAGCCGGCTCCGTCTATGACGGGATCTGTCGAAGCCCTTCATGCTCAAAACGAGGGGCTCCAGAAAGTCAGCCTGTCCTCGGATGAGGACGCCGACCTTCAAGGTGCTGCGTCCCACAAATATAACGAGGATGAGCTGGATTACGAGGTTGCTCCCATCAAATTTGAACGAAGGTCTGACAAGTTCAAACGCTCCAGCCTGAAGAAGGTCGACAGCTTAAAGAAGGCCTTCACACGAGAGAAGATCGGAGAGAGGGTGACCCAGATCACCTCCAAGATTGTGCCTCCAGAGAAGCGCGAGAAACTCAAGAAGAGCTTCACCCCCAGCCACCCAAAGTCCCCAACCGCCAAGGCCTCCTCTTTTAAGATTTCACCAATGACCTTCAATGTCAAGAAGGTCAGAGATGGGGACGCGACGTCTGTTCAGGAGATGCGATCACCTGAGGAAGCCCATGTGGAGATTCCTACTCTGGGAAGTCTGGATGGGAAGATTTCCTCAGGGGAGGTGCACGTCCAGGAGGAGGTGGTGACGGAGGTCCGGGAGGTTGTGACGGAGGTCCGGGAGATCGTGGTTCCGTCTAAACCGGAGCGCGTCAAGGCAGAGGTGTCCGTCAACGGAAAGTCCTCCAGTGTTGAGCAGGAGATCAACGGCGAGGGGTTGGCTGGCCTGGCGGTTCCAGAGCACGATGAAGATGTTGGCGAGGAGGAAGAGGAGGAGGAAGAGGACGTCGGGAAACAGAAAAGTCCTGTTGAGGTGGCAGCTGAAGTCCAGATCACCACAGAAACGATCGCTGTGGAACAAGTGTCTTAAAGCTCCGGCTCCAGTTTTGCTTCTTATTCTTCTTTTGAGTTTCTAAAATTACAGAAAGCCTAACAGACACAATGATCCTTCCTCTGTAAACACGCGTGTGCTTTTCCTGACCCCCACAACCTTTTGCTTCCCTAGTCTGAACTTCTGCCTCTGAGTGTAAATATGTTCACATGGTGGAAGCTCCTGAAGAGCTCAGATTGAACGTCCCGCTGCAGGTCCTAGTTGCCAGGTTGTGATCCACCAATAATCCACCAGAACTCTTTGACTTTGTGCCCTTTGCCAGCATGGGTGCACATCTCCAGGGTGCTGGAGTAACCATCTTCCTCCTGTCGTCTCCTTCTGCCTCGGATTCTCCGTTCCTTGATGGAAAAACAGCCTCTTTTGTTTCGAGTTTTCTGGATAGTTAAAAAAAAAAACTACAACAAAAATAAAACCTGGCAACGCGACCACAACCAGTCAAGCAGCGGGTTGCCAGGTTGTGCTGGAGCTGGAATGAGGTGTTTTTGTGTTTTCAGCACAACAGCACTTGGGTGGGTTTTTTTCTTCTTCTTTTATGTGGGTGGGTTGAGGTTGTTTACTGTTTTTTTTTTTTCTTCTTCTTCTTCTTCCCCGAACCGAGGAAGACCAGATCCAACCTAACAGGTGAATTTGGTAATCCATGTGCCTTTAAACCGTCTTCTGTTACAACCGAGTAACTGTACGATAGTCCCTTTGGTCAGATCCGGTTTCCTTTGTTCCTGATCTTTTTAACTGATAACCTATTAAGAACATCATATGAGCTGTTTGTTGTAGTAATATATTAATGCTATCAAAACTAGAACAACTGTAAAGTATTCTAATATCATGGGAAACAGTTAGCTTAGGAATTGTAAAAGAATATTAACAATATGTGTTAGAAGGCAGATAACGTCAAAAGTTGTGTGGCATTACTCTGGGATGTAATTAGCATGGATGTACCTGTACACTGAAGTCGCAGCTCTGTATTGCTACTGGTTTTAGGGATCTCCATTCTGTACGGGTTTGGTTCAGCAGCATAAGGTATGAAAAAGCAGAAAATAACCTTCAAAAAACTAGAGAAAACGAAGCATAATCTTCCTTCGGGAACATAATCATGGCTAAATGGTGCCCTACAGGTAATATGCCCCACAATAAGATTAATTGGGTATGAAAATAAAAAGATACTGCTCTTTATAAATAAATTGTAAAAAAATTATGTATTCAGAAAAAGGAGGTTAAAAAAATTGTAAAAAAAATTATGTATTCAGAAAAAGGAGGTTAAAAAAAATCATTCTCTGTGGGAGCTGCAGGCCTGTAAAAAGTCTAACCAATCTCTGTCATTCAGTCTGAAGAGCAGCGATTGGTTAGAGTTTTGTTCCTGGTCTTACCCATAGACATTATATACTCACCCCCCTCTGTCCCTCAGGTTCTGGGGGTATAATGTTATCTATTGGTTGTCCTACATGCCAATCATGTGTAACACGCTCACATAACGCCGGTGTACGTGCTCGTTCCTTCCTAGTTTCTGCTTGCTAGCTGCACATGCGCTCTTCTAGTGTTTATGTCCATTAGCTTAGCGGTTAGCTTAGCAGTTAGCTTAGCAGTTAGCTGTTCATTGCAGCTCCACTGCTCTCACTGTACACCTTGAACATGGCTGAGAGTCACAAGAAGTGAACCGCGCTCATGTTTATGAGAAGAAGAGGAAGGCCAGTAGAAAGAAATAAGACCAGAGATGGTTTAGGAGATTTTTATCACATGATTCCCCTAAAGAGCAGGTAAGACAGTCTTGTGCAGACAGTCTTGTTATTCAAAAAGGGACTTGAGGAAAAGTTCTGGATAAAATCGCCGACCCTAGATTTAATGTAAAGCAAATAAAAAGGACATAGAATATAATAATTTCTAGTATGGGTGTAGCACCAAGTCTTTGTAGTCTAATTAACAGAATTTATTTATTTGAAAGTCGTGTCTCTCCGTATTCTGACCTCTTGCTCGTCACTGCCACCGTAGATCACCAGGAACCTGAACCTTTTCTCACTGCTGCTCAGAAAACAAGCAGGTGGACCTTTAAGCTCCTGTGTGCCATCATTACCGCCCCGTTCTTGCATTGCTTTGCTGTGGACGGCTGAAAATCCTTATTTCTTTTGTGACATGCTCGATTTATTTTAATATGTATTTACATCTAAAACAAAATGTCTGATTTTATTAAAGCCTTTTTTGTTTGGCTCATAAGGCATTAAACGTTTCTGTTCTGTCATAAAATCTATAGATTTCAAGGTTCAGTGTTTATTTCTGCATATTAAACTTTAACGTTTTCCAGGACCCCGTGACTTTAGCACCCTTTATGCCTAATGCATGCTCAGGCATCCTGCTACGCTGCCTTTAACTTGCACAAGCTGGTCAGAGTAATTGCTCTCCTGTAGGGATGGATTCCAAATGGTTTTTGGCTAGAAGAGAAGGACAGCATAAAGCATACCAGGAATGCCTCTTTTTAAATTAATTCATTGCTCCCATCACCCTGTAGGTAATTTTACATTAAAATCAGTTAACCATCCAGTTTCCAGAAGAAAAAGACATTTGACCAGCCTATGAGTAATGCCATAAGTTTCTCAAAAGAAATGCCAGGTATCCAGACTGTAGATCGGTTAAACGGGAGCAGATAAAAGCGGAGGCAGCATTCCCAGCTTTGATGGATGACTCCTTGCTCAGCCCGTTTTTCATTCTCCTGGCCTCCTGCTTGAAAGTGGTGGAGGTTCTGGAGGGGCCACAGGTGTTCTGCTCCTGGAGGTGCTCCGAGCATGTTGGAGAAGGAGAGCAAAGTGTGCTGGAAACGATGGGAAAGTACTTCAGTTTCTGGAAGGGATGATAAAGTTGCCCTTGGTGGTTTCATGCAGCATTTCTTGCAGAAAGGCACTGAAACTGGGAGAGTGTGATGCCTTTAACCCTGGGAATCGACATGTTTTATGGGATAGGCAATCCGATATCTGGCAGAGAAGAAGTGGGCAGCGTGTGTTTCAGCTTAAATGCAAATAAACTCTGCTTATTCTGAAAGAAATAAATCTCCAACAGACAATAAATCTTTCTTTAGAAATGTCTAAAACGTTGATAAAGCCTCTGGCCTCATTTCAACCTGCAGCAACCACACCTTAGCTCCACATCAACTGTGCAAGCCGTGTTTTGTGACTGAACAAAAACGCGCATTCAGTCATCGCCTCGATCCCCACCTAGCCCTCAAGTCTTTGTAGAAGATTAACGTTCATTTTATGGTTCGCTTTTACTTGAGTTATGCATATTTGATTTAAAAAATATGAAACTTTTGTAGGTGTAAAATTGTTGGCATATTTTCCAATGAGAAATCTTTTTAGTTCACACACTTTAGATATATTTGCATATATTTAAGAAAGACAAAAATTGAAATTGCAGAGGTATTGCTGCTTGTTTACAAAAAATAGTAATAAAGAAAACAAAAATGAAACATTTTAATAATACTTGTAATATATACTAACTCTTTTAGTTCTTGGGTGTTCCGCCTGGTTGTGTTATTTTAGTAGATCCTTTTTTATACACTGCTGCATTTAATGAAACTGCTGTCATTCTATTCCTTTATTCATGGCGGGATTTAAATATGACAAATAAAAGCTGGGAAACTGGGGAAATACAGCACAGGCGTAACATCTCTTGTGCTTTTTGTACTATAGGAAACAATCTGTAACAGGACAAAAGTCAAAATAATTAGATGTAGTTTCTTCTAAACACTGATTGAAACTGTTTTAATCTGTTTTGTTTGAATTCCTTCAGATTTTTTTTCTGCTTGTTCACTATTCTGTGTTTGCTGGCATGGTTTTGCTTTTATGTGCTTTTGAAACAATCCTTCTCTGTCTAAATCATGTTAGCTTTGTTTGCTTAAAGGGAAAGCGGCTCTGTTAGAGGCTGTTACTGCAGGTCACTCCTTGTTTTTTCTGTTAGCCCCTTAAACCAAAGAACGTTTCCGTCACAGACGCTTCCTCGCCACTCGAGTGTTTCTGCGCCCTGCAAACATGCCGTTTCTTTGGAAAGTTAAGTATTGCATACATCAATAAAGATTTTATAACACTGAAGTTGTGGTTTTGTTGTTTATTTGTAGCCGATTGTGTAGCAGGATGTAGAACATGCAGTTTAAGTGTGTGCCGCTCAGCCCAGTGAGGCAGAGAGCGTCTGCAGGTGGCTGTGCTAACCCACAGATCCTCGCTCAGAGGTGTGGCCATGATGAGTCACAGTCCAGGGAGCGGCTCGGTTGCTCAACTGCTTTATGCAGCACTCCTTCACAATGTGAAATTAGCATTAGATGAGTGCTTGGGTAAGGCCGTGATAATGAGTTGCTTCACTAAAATATACCCTGACAAACCGGACCGGTCTGGTATGAATATAATTTGCTCTGCCTGCAGACCAGTGATTGGGAGGTAAATATTCCAGTGCAAAGTTAGCCGGCGTGTCTAAGACGAGCCCCGGGAGGCATAAGTGGTCATCTAAGGGGTAGGTTGCACAACGGTGCAAAACCCAAAACTGTGACCCGTTCAAGTAAAGCTTGCTCCTCAGGGCCCAAAGTCTGATTACTATGGTTGCATCACCTTCACGGCATGTCACAGTGGATTTAAATCTGCTGTGTGGCCACAGGGAACCAGGCTCTGAGGACCAGGCGTCTGGGGCGGCTGGTCTAGCGGCTCTATGGGAGGTTCCTCTGTGTCCGGGGAACTCCATACACTGGTTTGACTGACAGGTGCTCTGGCAACTGCCTGATAACACGATGCTTCTTGCTTCTCAAGCACTGAATCATTCACCACCACTGGCCACATTTTGAACTACACCTAAGTCCTAATTTCATCAGGCAAATTGCCTAATGGGGAATGCCCAAGCGGTTTGAGCTATGGGGGGCTGTCTTTTTTTTAATTTTTTTTATTAGTTTATTTGTCAGGGACAATGCAGCGCACATTATTACATTCATAATTGTAATAGGCAGAGCCATAACAAATGTGTAGATGTGTTGCATGAAAGGTTTCTAGCCTATAGGCTAATTTGCAACCCCAGTCCCCAGTCAGGCCTTTATAAAATCCATTTTCCTAAAACGTAGCTCACATTGCATAATCATATATAAAATACATTATAAAAGACAACCATTAACATTTTACACAATCCTAACAACATTACACAAAACAACACCTCATATCCAACATAATCATAATGACTCAGTGTTCACATATTTGATTTTCTTTCAGCCAATTTTTCCCCTTTCTATTAAATGTTTTCAGGTCAGTTTCTATTTTTATTTCCGTTGGTAAATCATTCCAAAGACGGATCCCTATCACTGAGAAACTTGACTGTCCAAAAGTGGTTTTGCGCCCCTCTGCTATACAGTTGCCACCTGCTGCTCTCCTAGTGTTAACTGTCCGTGTATTTATTTTTGTCACAAAAGGACAGAGTACGGCTGGAGCTATATTGTTTGTGCATTTAAAAATCATCTTAGGAAAAGCAAACTTAATAAAATTATTAGAGGGAATAACTGGGACTCTGCTCCAACTTATTATGCTCATTCTTCCAGATCTTTCTGTGGAGGGTAACACCGTGTCCATCTCTGTCTGCCATGTTCTGCGTATCGTCATTGTGGCTCATTGAGCAGCATCTGCTGGTCTGTCCGGAGGAAATCAAGATGTGAAAGCTGGGATCCACACAGGGAGCAGATCTTTGCTCTGTTCCCAGCACCTCTCAGATGGTGTTTGATCCTATAAAAGCCAAATATTATGGTCGTCCTCCTTCTGATGCATGCAGTCATGGTTTGTCATTAGATGAACTCTAAAAGGAACAACGTTGACTGCTACAGGGCTCCGTCAGATGCAGTCCCAAGGAGGAACTACGCTTCCTCAAATAAAGACTGCTATACAAGTACAAAGTAGAGAGTTACACAATTGGAAGACCGCAAAATACGTCTTTTCAATATGCTAAAAACTTGTTTTTCATGTCTGCTAAAGTGAAAATATAAATCAAACAATAAATTTCCAAACTGGAGGTGCACTTGACGTTAAAATTGGACATGCTACTGTTTGTAAATTCATTTCATTACCTTGCCTTGCAAAAATATTTCTAGCCCTTGAATTCTTCCATGTTGTTTCACATAAGGAACACAGCAGACAGGTCAGGAAAAGTTCTGGTCCAGTTTAAAGCAGGGTCAGGTTCTACAACAATCGCACAAGCTTTGAACATCTCCCAGAGCTCTGAGGGGACCTGGAGAGAAGACAGACCTCCTGCAGACCTACCAGGACATGGACGTCCACCTAGACTGACAGGCATCAGAGGAGCAGCCAAAAGGTCTCTTCTCTGAAGGAGGTGCAGAGATCTACAGGTGGGAGTCTCTGTTGACAGGACAACTGTTCTATACTTCTGGTATTAATGAAGGAGTGGCACAAAAAAAAAAGCTATTAGGAAAATAAAACGGTTTCCAATTTTTTACAGGGAGACAACAAATATGTAGAAAAGGTGATCTAGTGGGATGACACCGAAACTGCTTGGTGACTGAGATAGAAAAAAAAAAAAAACACATGTGGGGGTAAAAATTGGAAAATTATCCCCACATGGAAACAATTGAGAATCTATGGAAAAACGTGAAAACTGATATCTACAAACACTCTTTACCAACTTATCTGTGCATTTATGCCTGTTTACTCTTTTCCAACCCTTAACTACCATCCATCCATCCATCCATCCATCCATTTTCTAACATGTCTATCCCTTATGGGGTCATGTATTTATATATATATATATATATATATATATATATATATATATATATATATATATATATATATATATATATTGACTTCTACGTGTATATATTTATATTACCTTGTGTGGAATGTTGTAAATGTATATATAAAAATGTGTGTATATCTGGAGCATGTAACAAAAGTAATTTCCCTCTGGGATTATTAAAGTATGTCTGATTCTGATTCTGAGGGTGAGAGGCGGGGTTCACCCTGGAAAGGTAGCCAGTCTGTTGCAGGGCAACACAGAGACAAACTGGACAAACAACCATTCTTGCACACACTCACACCTAAGGAGAATTTAGTCAGGCCAGTTAACCTAACAGTCATGTCTTTGGACTGTGGGAGGAAGCCAGAGTACCCAGGGAGAACCCACACATGCACAGGGAGAACATGCAAACTCCATGCAGAAAGACCCAGGGTAGAGTCGAACCCAGGACCTTCTTGCTGCGCCACTGTGCAGCCCAACTACATTGCACGTTTTTGTTTTTAAAAAAAATAAAGAAAGAAAAAAAAATAAAGAAAAGAAAAAAAAAATAAGAAAGAAAGAGAAGAACAAAAGAGAAAAACACAGAAAAGCATCTACTATTCTCCTTCCACTTCCCACTACGACCTGCTTTGTCTTCATTTCTCAGTCTTGATAAAACTCATTGAGGTTCCTGAGTTTTAGCGTGACAGACTGTGGAGAAACATAACCTAAATACTTTGACACCGTGAAAAAAACTGAACACGTGGAGGAAAAGCGCCAAGCCCAGGAGGAGTCTGGTGGTGTTTGTCTCCCTCTAGTGTCCAAAAACAACACTACATATTCTGTGCATCTTCCTCACGTTTCCCCTCATTAATTAGTTCTTCAACAGATAATAACGAGAGAATTAGAAGCGGAAAAAGGAAAATGAATCCTGCAGACACCGTGGCACGGCATTCAGTCGTATATAAACGACACTTGCACCATGCACGGTGGTATTGTCACGGTGGCCGAGAGGTTAAGGCGTTGGACTCGAAATCCAATGGGGTTTCCCCGCACAGGTTCGAATCCTGTTCGTGACGATTTCCCTTTTGTCCACCCGCCAGTTACTGGACGGTATCTGAGGTCCTAACACATTACAAAAGATCCGAACACATTCCTAACGAGCTCAACCAATCACTGGTCCGCACGTGACAGTTCTGTTTTCGGACCTTCGTTCGGACCTGTTGTAACGTGTTAGGACCTCAGAAGCAGTCCAGTACTGCCCGCGCAAGGGAAAACAGAGAAAAAATTAGGAAAACGTACACTAAATAAATTTGTATCTACTCTTTTATCTTCTGAACATTGTTTACACACAGTTCTACTAGACTTATTACAGGGCGTTGGACTCGAAATCCAATGGGGTTTCCCCGCACAGGTCCGAATCCTGTTCGTGACGATTTTCCTTTTGTTCAGCTCAGATTTCAAGCGTAGCGTTAAAATATAATCGGGTTTGTTAACCTACTGTGAGTTTCGACCATATATTTGAGCTTTTAGGCCAATGGTCCCTCGACCTAATCTTAAATAGAAAAACAGAAACCTGTGAGAGCACGAAATCAATCAACAAATAAATTAACCTGGATGACTGCGCGCATGATTGGGTCATTTCTTACACAAATTACATTAATGATTACGTTTACAAACGTCGCTGATGCTTAAATCTCGCAAGGTCAACATTTTCTCGCGTTGAAAACTACAGTGCGCATGGCACCAGAACAAACCAATTTATTCTTCCCTTAACGGCGCTGTGAACCATATTGTGAGTGGCAAGATTTGCTTGGTTTGCTTGCTTGTTCTAGATTAACCCTTGCTATACA
Source organism: Fundulus heteroclitus (assembly GCF_011125445.2). Taxonomy (NCBI): domain Eukaryota; kingdom Metazoa; phylum Chordata; class Actinopteri; order Cyprinodontiformes; family Fundulidae; genus Fundulus; species Fundulus heteroclitus. The sequence goes on from NC_046367.1 coordinate 40,188,046, forward strand.
TAAATTAATGTAAATAATTTTAGCAGAGGCCATCAAGACAAAAATGAACAACCCATCTCCAATATTACATATTTATTATGTGCTTAAAAATAACTTAAATTAACATAGTTCAACTGAGAACTTAATCGGTTTAAATAATAATAAATAAACTATATTTACTCCAGGGATTTTGTTGGTCAGACATATTGGGGGAATCAATATTTTAATCCCGTTTTTCAAATTTCAGTTTAAAATATAGAATAGAAAATTTTATAATAATCTTGTATGGTCCCACAGTGAGAACATGTTGGTGTATTTACACCATGTGAGCTGGCAAGCTGTTTGTTTAGTAACTAGCTGTCAGCTGACAGAGTGCCCGGATAAATGTCATGTTTATTACAACGATACAATTACAATTTAGAAAAAGCTAAAATATGCAAGATGTTTTTAATTATTTAAGAATTTTGTATTCAAGACATATTTCTATGTTTTTGATGGCTTTGCAATGCATCTGAAAAGTAGAAAGTCACATAAATAAGGAAAAGCCATTGACTGACAAAGGTGTCAGTCAATGGCTAATATATAGCCATTGACTGACACCTTTATATATATATATATATATATATATATATATATATATATATATATATATATATATATATATATAGGTTTGGTTGATTGCAGATTTCCACACGGTAATGCTGCGCGGATAAAACAATGGGTGCAGAATGTGAGAAGGGTGCAATGGGTGCACGTATGTAGATACATACTTGTAAGTGTAGTATATGCAGATTCTCAACTAGAACTGCAACTCTGTATATCATTACACCATTGAAGATATTTTTGGTCATTTATTTACTGTTACTTTCAACATTATTATTATTATCATTATTATAATGCAGAAATGTGTGTGTGCATACACACAATGTGTGTGTGCATACACACGCTGTGTATGTAATGTATAGATATACATGTACACTTGAGTGTGTATTTAGCAAATTTGTGTGATTTTCCTAGTGTAGAAACTGAACCTCTGTGGAGTGCTTAAATTAATTCGTTTATTTAGCTCTATTGTAAATCTATATCAGATTTAAAGGCTATTGCACAGACACAGCATAACAGTGTACTACATTTGACATTTTAAAAGTCTTAAGCCCCCCTGAACATGAGAAAATCATCCGTTGTTCGATGCTGTAGCACACGTATTCCCTTGTTACTGGAGGAAAATCGGGAGTACCAATATGGCGGCCGGTGGCTTCACAGCGACGTGTACTACCAACGGCCAATCAGTGAATAGATAGAGATCAGTGCGTACAACCCCCAGGAGTCTCGCGCTTCTTGAGCGACGCGGACCGGCAGGATAAGTGAACTGTACCCCCTCCTGTTGGCTTGGTAATGGTACAGTCCAGGCTGTATAAAAATCAGAGGCAGTCTACGCCGACGTAGTTTTGGGGCTTTGTAGAGTTAAGAGAGGAGCCGGTACCGTGAGCAGCCGGCTCTAGCTTTCATAATTAGCTTTGTTAGTTTGGCCTGGGAGGGGCTGACATTCAGAACATCCAACTCCTGGTCTTTTTGAGTAATTTCTACCAGACATATACTCGTTAGTTATATATAAAAGCAGCTGGTCCGGATACGACTTTGAAAAAAAGGGGGCTAAAGCAGCTTCTCACATTCCGAGCCTTACAAAGGAAACCACCGTGGGTTAAACATCTGAACCGAAGTCCAGGTTCTGTTTCAGAGGTGGTTTCTCCCCAAGTCTGGCAGCAGGCTGTGGTTTTAAGATGTCTCAAATAACTTCAGATCAGTGAGTCCAGCTTGTTCCGCCTGCAGGGAGACACTACAGCCTGCCAAAGCTGCTACCGTAACAACTTCTTATTCCGGACTGAGCTGTTGGCCGCCGGTGTTTTTTGTGGAAAATGAAACCGTTGTTACGGGCATAGCGAGACGGAAAAGCTGCTGGTATGATGCATTCTGGGACTAGCCGACGGTAGCTAGCTGCGAGCTAACAGGCATCCCGCTAACTTTTGGTGCTGCTGGAGACGATATTCACCTCCTGGTGTTCTTTGTGGGTTCAATGACCGCTTAACCTGGACGGACGCATAGAACCGACCCGAACCTGAAGCGATACAAACCGCCTCAACCGTTCCGAACCGCAGCTAGTTAGCTAGCAGGCTAACTAGTTAGCTGCTAGTTAGCTAGCAGGCTAAAGCTAAAAGTAACGGCTGGTTGGCGGAGAGGAAGCTAACAGCCGCGAGCCCAGGATGGCAGCACCTTCTAACGAGGCCTTGTTCCTGATAAAGGACGTGAAACCCGGCTCTAAAAACCTAAATATTGTGTTCATCGTGCTGGAGATCGGTGAGTTGCGAGGCCGAAGCAGCCTCCATTGCTCCACGTCCACTCGTGTTCGTGTCTCTTAAAGGGACCGGCGGCGGGGTTCTGTCCGAGCTAAGCCCGGTCACCGTCCCGGGAACCCTGCGGGGGTCCCACCGAGTTCTGACCTGGTTTTGTTTTGTGTGTTTGGTCTTTTTTTTTTTTTGTTTCCCCATTCAGGGCGAGTGACCAAAACGAAAGACGGCCATGAGGTGAGGTCCTGTAAGGTGGCCGACAAGAGCGGGAGCATAGCCATCTCTGTCTGGGACGAACTGGGGAGCCTCATCCAGCCTGGGGACATCATCAAGCTCACCAGAGGGTAGGACCGGCCCCCAGCTGCTATTCATATCTAGTCCAGCTCAAATTAATTTAACTTTTTACGCTGAGATTTGTCTGGATGGGCATTTCTGCAGAGTTATATATATTTTTTCTTTTTTTAGCTATGCATCCATATGGAAAGGATGCCTGACCCTGTACACTGGAAGAGGAGGAGATCTTCAGAAGATTGGAGAGTAAGTTTATGTGCTCATATAGAGTGAATTTTGTTCCAATATTGTAGCAAAGAAGGTGTTTTGTAAATTTGGAAATGCAAACAAAAGTTACTTTTGACAAACTTAAGCAAAAAAGGGTTTTTAGAGTAACTTTGCTGTTTTCTAAGATTTGATTTGATCAAATAACATTTTTAAATATTTTTCATATTTACTTTTTTTTCATTCATATTTTACATTTTAAAATGTATCTTTTTCAGATTTCATTTTGCAAATTGCATTATTTTCAAATTGCATTTTACAGATCACAATTTCTTTACTTCTGGGGGCGGGGTTTCCTGTGGCATGAGGAGATACTACTACTACTCTTAACAATACTCCTTAGCAATCCGGTGTATTATCGGTTCCATTATCGATACATATCAAACGGGGTAAAAAAAAAAATCATGATCACTGGCTTATTTTTTTTAAAACATTTGGAACAAAAGCAAACAGTACAAAATATACAAATAATAAAAAAATAGAAATGTGTATGTATGCATATCAAAGGTTAAATAAAAAGTATGTTGTTGGAGAAATGTCTACATTGACGAGACAAAATATGATTAAAAACACTCTATGCTCAGCAAAATAAAAATAACTTTAAAATGACTTCAAGTATTAAATATTTTTACCTCAATACAAACTACATTTATACATTTCATTTTATACTATGAATTTTAACCAAAAGATGGCAATGGCACCCATCCAAGTGGCTAAATCTGTAATTGACAACCAGTTTTAATATGCAACACCCATTTACACTATAGCCCACCAAAATGTGTATATGTAGTTCAAACTCACAACACATCATCTCCAGACACTTTACAAACTCAAATCATTCAGACAGAAAGGGTTAATTCAATTCAATTTTATTTATATAGCGCCCAAATCATGAAACATGTCATCTCAAGGCACTTTACAAAGTCAAGTTCAATCATATTATACAGATTGGGTCAGATTATACAGGTTGGTCAAAAATTTCCTATATAAGGAAACCAGTTGATTGCATCAATGTCCCGACAAGCAGCATTCACTCCTGGGGAAGCGTAGAGCTACAGGTAGAGTTGTCTGCATTGTACATGGCTTTGCTGCAATCCCTCATACTGAGCAAGCATGAAGCGACAGTGGGAAGAAAAACCACCCATTAGCGGGAAGGAAAAACCTCCGGCAGAACCGGGCTCAGTATGAACGGTCATCTGCCTCGACCGACTGGGGTTACAGAAGACAGAACAGAGACACAACAAGAGAAACAAAAAAGCACAGAAGCACACATTGATCTAGTAATCTGTTCTACATTAGATGGTAGTAGCGGGTGAGCCGTCTTCTCTGGATGATGTCACAGTTAACAGAACGCCAGACCAGGTGTACCTACTATGAAGAAAAAGAGAGAGAGCAAAAAGTTAAAAGCTGAAATGACAACACATAATGCATAATTGAAGAACAGTAGAACTCAATAGAGTGAGAAAATTAGATCCTGATATACTCCAGTAGCCTAAGCCTATAGCAGTAAAACTATAAAGGTAGCTGAGAGTAACATGAGCCACTCTAGTTATAATTTTTGTCAAAAAGAAAAGTTTTAAGCCTAGTCTTAAAAGTAGACAGGGTGTCTGCCTCACGGACCAAAACTGGGAGTTGGTTCCACAGGAGAGGAGCCTGATAGCTAAAGGATCTGCCTCCCATTCTACTTTTAGAGACTCTAGGAAGGTTTTCTATCTCTGAAAACCCAGCTGCCTGCATTTTTGTTGACTCTGCAGCAATCCCTCATATTGAGCATAAGTATGTGCTCAGTATGCTCTCCATGTAGTGACAGTGGAGAGGAAAACTGCCCTTTAACAGGAAGAAACCTGCAGCAGAACCAGGCTGGGTGTGAACGGCCTTCCGCCACAACAAAGAAGACCGTTTAAGACAGAGCAGAGACACGGAAGCACTGATCCATGAGTACTTTCTATGAGGGATAACAATAAATGGGTTTTTGCAGCAGGAGCTCCTTTAGTGGCTTCATCTAGTAGAGAAACGAAGCTAAGCGGATACGCTCTGATCCAGTTTTCAGGTCTAGAGGCTGAAGGAGAGCAGACACAGTTGGTGGCAGGAAAAACTCAGCCAGTAGCTTTCTAGGAGGGAAACAGGGTTAGACTCTGGGAGACGGGGACAAAGCTCTGCCACACAACCTTAGGTCAGCATTTTGATCATTAAAAAATTGAAGTATCTATTTTTCAAAAGCTTTTGTTTCTCCAATATTTAGATGTAATGTCAGTTTCCTTTAGTTCTAACCCTTATGAATAGACATTTTGTATGTACAGAGTGCATACAGAATGAAATTTCGTTGCATAAAGCTTACGGCAGTGTAATGAGATTGCAGTTGGAATAAGATATTACAATATAAAGTGCAGCAGTGATCAGAATGTAACAATGCAGGAAGAAAATTGCAGAATGTTCAACCATGTTTATGGTGAAAATAATAATGGTGCAAAAGGCATTAATATGAAAAAGTTCGGGGCAGTGCAAAAATACAGTAAACGTTCAGTTGTGTGCTATATAAATGTGTTTTATAAAAGTTATAAAAAAAACAAACAGCTGAATAACATTGAGTATACCTGGGAGGATGAATTGGGCAAATTAGCAGCTCCAGCTAGCAGGTTTAAACAGCAAATTTCAGTGTAACATTGCGCTGAAAGTTGTCAAAATTAAGGCTAAATTAGACCGTGAGTGTAATGATGCTACATGCTAAGCTAACAGTACGACACAGATGTTTGAGAGCAACATTAAGTTCAGTGCATCGGTAAAGTTGTAACTCGCCCAGACAACAGAGCTGTAAGCTAGCGCTAGCTGCTGTTAGCTTCACATACAGCCCAATAACAGGGCTCTGTCTCAGTTTGGGTATGTCTAGCTACCTACCCGAGCCGGTAGGTAGAGAGGATATACTTGTTTTATTATGCCGTTATCATATTTGAAAAAAGTCTCCAAATGACTGATTTATGGCAAGAAGTTTTAGAAAAAATGATCTTCCAGCAAGATTTATCGTGAAAGGCCTACTTATAAATTATTAATCAGCTATAAGCGACTTCATACACTGAAGAGTTGCGCTCAGGTAAACTTCTCTCATTTACTAAAACGTTCCATAGTTTACGCCTTAATAAGTTAACTATTTATAAGGGCAGTGACATGAAGCGGTGGCCCACAAACCATGGAGATGGCAATGAAATGTGAACCAGGCGTTAGTTTAAATCTGCTTTGAGCGCTTTGTTTAAATATCTGAAATGTCCAGGAGAAGTGACCAGACCAGGTTACAGTAGATTTATTGGTATGAAGGAAAAAAGGCTGAGACCGGGGAGCAAACCGACCCGATGTCCATCACAACCACAGCTTTGGACGTTTCTACATTTTATTTATTTATTTTTATTTATTTTTTTAACTCTGACTTTTCCTCCTGCAGGTTCTGCATGGTTTACTCCGAGGTGCCCAACTTCAGTGAACCCAACCCAGAACTTCTGGCCCAAGCCAACCAGCAGAACAAGTCTGTGAGTAGGAAACGCTGCCGGGGGTCACCGCTGCCTTTTTGCGGTCTTCTTCTCCCATGTTGGTTCTGTTCCAGTGAGAAGAACTCTGTTTATAAAGTGTCTCTTTCCTACAAACACCAGAGACGAAGTAACTGCTTTAATCGCACCAGGTTCTGAACACTTAGTTGCTTCTACTTGGCAGCTTTTACTGTGACTACAGGGTTTCCCCAACTTTTCAGCCGCCACCCCCAAAGTAACAGACTGGGGCCTCCAGTTTGGCGACAGGGAATCTTTTCCTTTATTTTTAGATAATTCTGAGTAGTCATAAAATTACAAGAATAAAGCTAGATTATTATAAGAAGTCTAAGAAAAGCTGCTGCCCTCCCCTGTATCAAAATGAGGAATGTGGAGAATTAAAAGTTCTAATTATATATCTGTTTCACAAATACGGAAATGCTAAACCCCCCCAGCTGCTCTGATCTGTACAGGTTATTCTAAGATTTACTGTTTTTTAATTTTCTTTGTGTCCAAACAGGGGAAACCTGACCAGAACCAGAGAGGAAACTCTCCACCCAATCAGAACTCAGGTACACCTGCTCCACCAGGTCAGTGTCTCTGCCTTGGTTCTGGGGTTCTGCTGTAGACGGTACAATCATGTGCTGCAGTATTTCTAACGGGACGTAGAGCCGCAGTGGTTTGTTTTAATAACGTAGCATCACCAGCGGTTCTGAGTTCTTTCTATTGACCCAGTGGGTCAACAGAACTTCCTGTTGTAGATTCTACGGCAGTAAATGGGTCCAGCGGTTCGTTGTTAGACGCCACCTACTCTTTGGGTCCTGAAATACCGTAATATTTCTAATACCTCAGTGATTTCCTTCTCTCCCCCCCGCCCACAGGTAATGGTGCGATGCCGCCTTTTGGCAACAACCCAACAGGCGGCGCGCCCCGGGACCCGACGTTCGGCGCCGTCGGGCGCCCAAACGGCCGGTCGACGGGCAACGGCGCTCCGCCCGTCAACGCCGCCGGACCCCCGCCAACCACAAAGTCCTCCGTCACCATCAGCAACGGCAGGGACCCACGACGTGCCAAGAGATGAAGCTGGAGGAGAAGACAAACCCGGGTTGTCCTCGTGTCCCCCCCCCCCCCCCCCACACTGCCTGTGACGGCCTTCACAACAATGAATCATTTTTCTACAGTCCAAAGTAGTCAGACGCATCATTTTTGTCTTGGTTGCCTCCAGGTCCCGGTCCACCACCTACGCCATCAGAACTCTGACTCAGACCTGATGGTTGGGTTCTGCTCCGCTCCTGTGAATGACCAGCTCTGTGCCAGTGTTACCCCCCCCCCCCCCTCCTATTCTTGCAGAGAACACATCCTACTTGAACACTCGATGCACTTTCTTCTCTTAATTTATGTCGACGCTCGGCTGTCGTTCATGTCAGGAAAAGGCATTCCTCCTTTTTTTTTTTTTTTTTTTTATTTAAGTGGAAAAACGGCCTTAAGCGGGTGAGAAGCGTTCTGGGACTGGATGCTGCAGCAAAAAGTGACTAAAAACAGGCCAGTCAGCGGTTTAAAGCAGAATTATGTGGACTGGTGACCATCGCTCCATTAAAACATGTTCGCCGTGAATTGTACCTTTTTTATCCTGGTGACGACCGCCTGCCAACAACGGTTCACCGACTCAGTTTTAGAGTAATTATGCTGCCATATTTGTTCTTTTGGATCCATAAACTATTGGTATCAATAAATTCTGACATGTTGGGTTCACTGGCTCTTAACAGCTTGCATCTTCTTCACAAATTGCAGTTGATTAAATGTTTCTGTCCATCCTAATTTAGACAGTTTTTCTCTTAAATGTGAAATCTTTATTTTTATTTTTTCATCCAAGAATGACGTATCTTAAGACTATTTACTGAGGTGAGAAGCATTTGGTAAATGCTCCTGACTTCCTCTGGAGCCATAAATGAACCTGATTGGCTGTGCGCTCTCCAGCTCCCCCTGGTGTTTAGAAGAGAAACTGCGTTGTTTTCCACTAGCTGTGGTTTGAGCACAAAGCGAAGACGTGTCCAGCGGAATGAAAACGTGTTTTTCTCTGGGAGGATCTGCTACAGCTGCTCCGTTTCGAAGGAACACGTTGCTTAAAACCCCCAAGTTTCCAAACATCCTTTGTTGCACCAAGCACCTAAACCTTTGGCCCTCAGTTCCCCTAAACACTCTGATGCACTTTTTTTTTTCGTCTTACGAGCAGTAACTGATTAGAAAAAGGATGACCTGAAATAGAACTGATAAATGTTAATTTAAACTAGGATTGCCTCCTTTAAAAAACAAGTAAAAGTGTTATTAAAGCAGAGCATATTATGAATATTCATGAAAAGTAACAGTGAAACAGCCACATAAAGCTGTTTGGGTCTGAGCAACACATGAAAACAGACTATTGTGTCACAAATGTGGCCCCCAACCACAACTTAGACCAAAGTCTGGAGCTGCAGCACCGGTGGCTGGTTAAGTGTCTCAAAAATGATTTTTAACATGAGAAAAGTTGGGTCCAGCACAAAGCAGCTGCTTTTAGTGTTTGCTCTCCTGTTCCTCTTCAGGGGAACCGGACTGTAAACATACAGCAGCTTTCACCCAGACTCAGGCGCATCTTAAACCTGGATAAACTGTGTTTTCCATCCAGATTCTTACTGCTGAGCAAGAGATGAAACAAAAATATAGGCTATAAAAAAAACAAATCAAGCCCAAAATGTAGGAGATGAATTTGCCTTTTCAGAGAAAAAAAGCAGAAATGTTCCATGTTTAGTTTTATCGAGTTTTATCAAGCCGGTAAAAATAAACCTCAGAGGTCTAAAATCTCATAAATGGTCGTTTGTTGTGATGTGGGGCCTGAGAGAAACTCTCACTAGACATAAACCACAAGCAGCCTGTCGCTCACATAAAATCCACTTCGTCTCGGCCCACAAATATTACTTCATCTCTGTTCAAATCAATCTAAAGTTCTCAAACTGTTGTGTGAAAATGATTTATTATAACGACGCTCAGTTCATTGTTAAACGTTATCCACAGAGAACGTCTCTGCAGCTGCTCTGCTTTGAAGAGGGTGAAAATAGCCTTAAATCCACTATTAATGTTTGAACTAAGCAGGCAAATAAAACCAAATCTACAAGTTTAGACACCAGGAACCGACATGTTTCTGATGCTGCTGCATTACGCTGCTAACATAAATGTAAATGTAGCTTTAAATACAAGAAGACAGAACTGTGACCACTTTAACTGTAATCTTAATCAAGCCTCTGGTTGTTCTTCTAAAAGCTTCATAAACAAAAAGAACACAAAGATTGGTTGGAATAAGCATTTTGTCACCTGTTTTATGAAATTATTGTGAGATGTTACATGTTTACTTTTAGTATCTTGCATAATTGTTGCTAAAAGTGTTATCCTTGCACCGGTTATTTATGTACTGCTGTTTTTTTAGTTTTTTTGTTTTTTTTGTATTTCAGGAAGCAGCTTTCACTTCCTCAGAGGGCCACAGAGCTCCGTCGGCCTCTTTTTAAGGAAGTCCAGCATCCTCTTTGGCACGTCTGTGCACAAATGCATCTTGCTTTAGATCTGGTTCTGCTCCACTACCATACCACACCATACCACTTTTATTTATAAAGCACTTTAAACACCAGCAGGACCAAAGTGCTGAGGCAAAAAACAGTCAAATGCGATCAAGACTACGATGCTTGGAGGAATGAAATACAAAACTGCTCCCTGGTGAGAAACTGATAAGCGGGGTTTGTCTCTGAGACAGAACTGACTTTGTTCTCTGAACGCATCATTCAGTCGTAGCCAGAATGAAGCAATAGAATGAACCCATTGCTCTTCCATGGTTTAGGTTGTTAGAGAGGCGGTTCAGTCAGCAGAAGCCGTTAAGTTTACCAAAACACCGAGACCAGTGGTGTGACTACAGGGAGCACTGATACTGATCACTCTTCTCTTTACACATAATTATTACTGGGTTAAATTAATCTAAATGCTACAGAAAGCTGGTTTTGACCTGCATTACGTACTGCATGTCATTAGAAAAGCCAGTTACACTGCAAAAATGGATCTAAAAATAAGTAAAATGTTCTTAAAATGAGTGTATTTGTCCTTGATTTGAGCTGGTAAATAAGATTATCTGCCAATGGAATGAGTATTTTAACCCCTAAAATAAGATAATTAGACATCCTGCACTTGAAATAAGATGATGGAGATGAGTTGTTCCTATTTTAAGTGCAAAAATCTTATTTCATTGGCAAATCATCTTTTTTACCTGCTCAAATCAAGGACAAATACACTAACTTTAAGAACATTTTACTTATTTTTAGATCCATTTTTGCAGTGTACCACCCAGCAAGTTTATAAAAAAAAAACACTCTGGCCTCTGCTAGTCTGAAAATATAAGCAGTATTTTTACTAACTTTGTTCCCTTGATACTAAAATGTTCTGTTGTCTTTGTCAAAATGACTCTGAGTTCCAGGAAAACCTTCGTTTCAACCCGAATAACAAGGTCCAGGTCACAGGAAAGGCACCACAGAGGAGTCATTACTTCCTGAGTTACAAGTACGTCTCAAGTTAAGAATGGTAAGTCCTAAGGTTTACATTTCAAATCATTAACAAGTCATAATCAGCTGTCCCTGAAACTTTAGTGTCGGGAGATGATGCAGCTCAATGTTTGATTTTAATGTTGCCCGGTAAATCTTTGACTTTTAAAGAGATCCTCCAGTAATTTCAAGTTAAAACGCTCATGTCCAAGTCATCAGTATTTAAGTCAAAGTAGAGTCTTTTCTAATAACCAAGTCAGGTTTCAAGCCATTAAATCTGTGGCTCAAGTCTGACTTGATTCAAGTAATCAAGTCAAATCCACAACATCCCGATGAAACGTCAATGTTTTTTTTCTTCTAAAATGATTTGATCAAATAAGTTTAAGGCTTGGAGGACTTGGTCCCACCTGCTTGGGTATGGTTGGTAGGTGTTTACTCTGTAGGCTACTGCTGATGAATGGAAGTCAGTACATAGTCCCAATATGGACAGAAATACAAACGTGTGGTTGCTTTAATGTGTAATATCAGGAAAACCTAAAAGAAAAAGAGAAATAAAATCATAAATGTGGCTCAGATAGAAGAATCCACCTGGGTCCCTATGCCAGCAGCTTCTACTTGGAAAGGTGCTTCAGTTGTTTTTCAATGCAAAAACTGAACTAAAAATAAGTAAAATTCTCCTGAAATGAGTGTGTTTGAGCAGGTAAATAAGATGATCTGTGCCAGTGGAATACAGACTTCACACTTAAAATAGGAACGACTCATCTCCATCATCTAATTTCAAGTGAATATATCTAATTATCTTATTTTAGGTGTAAAAATACTCACTCCATTGGCAGATTATCTTTTTTTACCTGCTCAAATACAATAATTTTAAGAAAATGTTACTTATTTTTGACCTGTCCAGGGTGTACCCCGCCTCTCGCCCAGTGAACGTTGGAGATAGGCACCAGCAACCCCTCAGGACCCCATGAGCGATTAAGCGGGTCAGAAAATGGATGGCGAAAATAAAAGAAAATGGATGGATGGTTACTTATTTTCAGATCACTTTTTGCAGTGCAAGTTAGTAAGTAAAGTAAATTTATTAAGCGCCTTTCACAGACCAAGCAACCACAAGGTGCTGTACAGAAAACCAATAAAACAACAATTAAAACACTAAAAACAAGATAAAATGACAATAAAATCCAAGTAAAAATAAAAATTCAACTGAAGGCCTCTTTGAAAATAAAAAAACTGCTTCTTAAAAGAGGCCACAGAGTCAACTAGACGAGGCTGCAGACGTAGACGGTTCCGCGGCATATTGTGTGAGAGGATTGCCTAAATCATCTGGGGCCTGGTTGTTCAGCGCTCCGTGTGTCAGTGTGGGAATTTTAAAGGGGGACCTGAACTCTATGCAGCCAGGGTAAGGAATATAAAACTAGGACGATGTGATCTCGCTTTCTGGATGGAGTCAAAAGTCTGGCCGCAGCATTTTGTACGGGTTTTAGAGGCGTGAGACTGAAGATTTATCCGACCCAGTAAAACGAGCCTTAAAGCAATCTAAGCACGATGACACAAATACACAAATGCATGAATTTCCAACGAGGAGAACCACATGTCTCAGTCTGGGAAGGTTCTTTAAATGAAAGAACCAGGAGCGAGGCAGAGATCTCAGGCCCAGAGAAAACTGAAAATTACACCAAGATTTCAGACGCTGGACAAAATGAAACGAGGCTGATTTTAGACTGAAGGGCAGGAGGCGTTACAATCATTGTGTTAATGTTAATTTTGGTGTTTAAACCCAGGTAATAGCAGGAAAGCCCATCACTGATACACATCTGTAACTATGGTATCTCACAAACAGCCTCCATTCATTTGCTTCTTTAACAAAGACAAATCTTTGGCTTCCAGTGATTTTCTTTCATCCAGTTCCTCAGGTCTGGTTTTCCTTTGCGTACAGCATTACGTCAGCGTTGGGTTAAAGCACCTCCTAACGATGGTGAAAAATGAGCTTTCAGGACTTTGTCACAGTGTTGTCTCTGGATCCCATCTGCTTTTATGTTCCATGCAGGTACATGTGTGTCATTTATTATAATGCATAAACCCACATCTGCACATCTATGAAGCTTTTTGTTGTTGTTGTTGGTAAAAATGGAGCTTCTCTTCTGTCTGAAGCCTGTCTCTGCCGTTCTGGTCATGCTGTAAACCGGAGGTCGACACTTGTGACACCGGCAGTTGAAACACATGAGCTGTGTGGCAAGAAATGTGACAAACCCGTGTGTCAACAAAGACACGTGTCATGAGCGGGGAAGTTCCTCCCGGCCGCCGCGGTCGCTCCCGGCAAAGTCCCCTGAATGTGTCACCGTGTTGGTCCCCCGCCCTGATGGAGGAAGGATTTCCCTTTCGCTTTCAGCTTTTATCGCCTCATAAACACTGAAAAACCAAACAACTCGTGTCTGTGTTTGGTCATTCTCACTGATATTTGTATTTGTGTTCCTACGTTAAGGTCTCGGTTGTGTTTCTATTTCTCAGGTCTTTTTTTTTTATTTGACTTTATCCCCAGCCATGCGGTCAGCGCTGGCTTTTAAAAAGCGGCTTTCTCTGGTGCCAAAAGCGAACAGAATGGATCTGCGTTGGCCTGACTCACTGAAGGATTGGTGACACACGTGTGGAGAAGAGTTGAACAAATCAGATGACGAGAAGGTGAAGTAAACAGGAAGGTTAGGTTGATGGGAGGAGAGTTGTGAGATACAGGCTGTGTTCCTGGTCTCCTTGTGACACACGGGGTGCCTCCTTCAGAGAAGACGCCACAATGACTGGTGAGTATTTCTCTAAGCTATAAATAACAGCTAACGGAGAAACTTTTTGTTTTATTACTAACAGAACTCTGTCCGGTCTGATCTCTCATTTCCATCATGCCCTCAGATCCAAACACGTCGTCCTTTTTCGGAGACTTCAGCTCCATTTACGACGAGCTGAACCTGACGTACAACTACACGGAGTTCTTCCTGGACCCGGCCACGCAGCCCTGCAACACCTACAGCCTCCCCAACGCCGTCACGCTGGCCGTCTGCGTCTTCTACGTCTCCATCTTCCTGCTGGCCATTCCCGGCAACCTGGTGGTGGGCTTGGTGATCGGCCTGGGCAAGCAGGCGCTCACCCCCTCCGACCTCTACCTGCTCCACCTGGCGCTGGCCGACCTGCTGCTGGCCGTCACGCTGCCCTTCTGGGCCACCTCCGTCACGCAGGGCTGGGTGTTCGGCGACGCCATGTGCAAGATGGTCACCGTCCTGCAGGAGCTGAGCTTCTACTCCAGCATCCTGTTCCTCACCTGCATCAGCGTGGACCGCTACATGGTGATCGTGCGGGCGATGGAGGCGCGCAGGGCCAACCGGCAGGTGCTCAGCTGGGCCGTCTGCGCCGGCGTCTGGCTGGTCGGGGGCCTGCTCTCCCTGCCCGGCTTCTACAGCTCCTCCTTCACGCCCGGCAACTCCACCAACGTGGAGTGTGGCGTGCGGTACGACCCGCAGAGCGCCGACGAGTGGAGGTTGGCCACCCGGATCCTCCGCCACGCTCTGGGCTTCGTCATCCCGCTGGCCATCATGCTGCCCTGCTACGGCGTCACCATCCGCCGCCTCCTCCACGTCCGCGGCGGCTTCCAGCGGCAGCGGGCGATGAGAGTGATCGTGTGCGTGGTGGCGGCCTTCCTGCTCTGCTGGACGCCGTACCACCTTGCCGTGATGGCGGACACGTTTTTCCGGCTGAAGGTGGTGGAGTACGGGTGCCTGGAGAGGACGGCGGTGGACCAGGCCATGTTCGCCACGCAGAGCCTGGGGCTGCTGCACAGCTGCGTCAACCCGGTGCTGTACGCCTTCGTGGGGGAGAAGTTCAGGAGGAAGCTGCTGCAGAAAATGAGGAAGATGGGCATCATGGACAGAGCGTCGGTCTCAAGAACCAGCAGGTCGTCGGTGTCGTCAGAAATCACCTCCACCGTCATGTGAAGACAGAAGCGTCTTGTAACTTCTGTTATCTTGTGGACTTTGAAAGAAATGCATATTTTTGTACATCCAGTTGCTTTTTAAAATTCCTCGACCTTTTGTAAATACCTCTTTGTATGTATTGATCCAGTTTTCATCTTATTTATATTGGTTTAACTCGTTTGCCCATCAGGAAAAAGGCTTTAAGTTAAGCTGGGAACAGTCGTGCTGCCTGTTTTTTTTATTTTTTTTAGCAGAACTGAGTAGGTGACTGGAAAGTGGAAAAAACAGGTCTGTCAAAATTTGGGGTAAGTTGTGAAAATGTTTCATAACTAGCTTACAGCGTCACAATGTCTAGTCTGTAACTATCTGGAGGTGTAAAAAAAAACACCTTCAGATAGAGAAGATGTTAGATGGTGAAATAACTACTGTGACTGTGGAACATAGGCATTTTTTTAATGTCCTAAAGATCAAAATGTTCTTCGTTGAAAATGTAGTTAAAGTGTAAGACTTTGAGCTGAAGTGTTTGACATTTTAAAAACTGTGTGTATGGCTAAAGGTTCCCATTAAAGTTGAAAACAACGGCTCCCTTTCTGCTCATGTGATCAACAAAAGCAGCTCTGAGTCACATCATCAATCAGCTGAGAGAAGCAACGTTATCCTCGACGTTCGGTCTGTCGGCCCGGCCGGAGACACCAGAAACAGAAGTTATGATTCTGTGGCTGTTTGAGGAAAACGACGCCGCTGTCAGACATCAGCGGGAACATTTTCTCCCCCCGTTTGACCGAAAACTGATCCCTCAGAAGAGAAAGTGATGTTTTAAAAGCAGCAAAAGAAATGTCTTCTTTTTCTCTTTCCTCTATAGTTTAAGAATCCAAATCCCAGTTGGTCAGATTTCACCTCATCCCTCATATGTCCCTCATCATTTTAAAGAAAAAAGGATTTTCTAAAACTCACCAGGGATAACGAGGAAATTATGGTGTTGCGCGGTTATATGTTCGGAACAAATGTTGTTTCTGGTTTTTATCCCCATTGTTATTGTTGCTTCACCTTGATGTTGCTGTAGACGCTGCTGGTCAGATGCTAACGGGAGCTGGGCTTTAACACAGCAGGGCATCCCAGAGGTGTACAGTGAACTCACTGTAATGCTGGTGAAGATTCTCAGTCATCCAGGTCATGGTCATTCCAATAAAAGGTAAAAAACAAAGCAACTGGACTTGTTTTCCGTAGTTTCGGTCCAATCTGCTGGCTTAATAACTTTAACGACCGCCCATTACTAAGGGGTGGACCTGTTTCTGTTGAATTTGCATGTTATCTAAGCCATAGCAAGACCCTTGTTTGCCAATGGTATAAAGCTTGGTACTCCACATTACTCCAGACTTTTTGAATTGACAAAGCTTCCTGGAGAGGAAGCGAAACGTCTTCAACTATGGAAAACAAGTCCAGTTGCTTTGTTTTTTTACCTTTTTTTGGAACTCACTGTAATGTGCAGGAAACCAGTCTGAGATTATTTGTGTCATGGTGCGTCATCCTGCTAGAAGCAGCCATCAGAAGATGAGTCCGCTGCGCTCATGAAGGTCCAGCAACAGTACGCAGGTAAGCTCAGGTGTTTTAAGCTCAAAGTTACAGTAGCTCTGGGGAAAAAGAACATATCAGCCACACTTATAGCCTGAAGCATCTTACTTTTATCTTGTTGGGCCAATTTCTGACCCGACCTTCCGGATGTTCCTGTTGAAATGAAGTATCATCAGATCAGGCAAATCTGTTTTTGTCCACTTCTGGTGAATCTGTGGAAAGCGCCTCAGTTTACTGCTCTTAGCTGACAGGAGTGGGACCCAGATCGGTCTTCTGCTGCTGTAGCCCATCCGCTTCCGATTGCGGATCTCTGCTGGTCTACGGCTGTAAATCGCTGTGGATCAGACATTTCTAAAGTGTTTAGCCCTACGACACCAACAATAGGGCCAACAATAAGTCACCTTAATAACATTTCCTCCCCATTGTGATGCTCATTTAGAGCTTCAGCTAGTTGTCTTCACCACATATCAATGCCTACAGGCACCGACCTGCTAACGTGTGATTGGCTGCTTCAACAAGTGAGTATGTGTATCTAATAACATGGCCAGTAAGTGAATAATGCAGTCTAGTTGATCTAATTCCTTGTCTAATTGGGACAGCAAGGAGAACTGGCAACTTTATTAAACCATAGTAATTGTCATTCTGCAGAAAACCGTCCCCCATTAAAACTTGCTGCACGTTCTTAGAGCACCTGGTTAAATGGAAAATGATTTTTGAGCTCCTTGACACAGCTAAGAGGTCAATGTTTGCCCCGACACACGATCGACAATTAAACATCTCGTTTTTTCCACCCTTTCCAGCTTGCCAAGTGTTGCACCATGTTCTACTGACCTCAGGTTGGCTAAAAATGACAAAGGGGGCGGGAGCCTTGCTTTGAGTGGGCAGACAGACTGAGCAGCTGTCACTGTGTGGTTTGCAGGGCTCTGACCGTCATTTCCCCCTCCACACCGACTGGCAAAGGTAGGGGGAAATCATGAGTGGGCTGATTTAACTTATGGGACGAGGAGCCGCGAGGGGAGGGGGGTCACGCTGCAACTTGGGTAGGATCTGCTCCGTGGATGATCTTCGGATGAAGCCAAGCAAGAACCAGTCTCAGGGAAGCTCAATGAAGACTTGTCCACCTTGTTCTGGGAAGAAGTCCCATTCTCCGGGGAAGAGGTAAAATCAAGAGAAGATTGGGGTAAAAAGAAGCCGGAGAATCAAAGCTGCCAGTTCCAAGAGAGGCCAAAGGAGCTCCTGTTAATGCAACACGATCTGCTGGGTCTTATCCTAAAAATACCTCCGTCCAGGCGAGTGGTCGCTGTCTCTGTCCTGTCTCATTACCTGCTCATCAACTTTTTTCAGACAACTGAGGTCGGATAGCATTGCTTTTAGAAGATTTAACAACTGCACAGATGTTACCAAGAGTTTGATTTCGCTGCGCTGAGCTAAATGGACGGATTATCTGAATATAACTGGAACTTGCATGTTAAACCCGTCGAAGGACTTTCAGGCCCTGCCAGGATCTTGGCTCAAAACACAACATATTGCCATTTCTTCATGAAGTCTGGGCATCCCGGTAGATAATTAACCGGAGAACCCTCCTGTAAGTTCAACCATGAGAAAAGCCGACGTACCGATGACCCTGAAGAAGGGGGCAGATGAAACGGCGGCGCCCCCAAGTCCCATCATCCCCCCCAAACGGTCCAAAACAAGCCCGGAGCAGAAAGCCCCCAACCCATCTCCACCCGTTTTCCTCCGCAAAATGAGGAACGCCGCCGTGGGGACCGGCTGCGACATCCGCCTCAAGGTGACCGTGGCTGGGGACCCCCAGCCATCGCTGTACTGGTACCACAACGACGAGCTTCTCAACATGGAGAACCAGGAGTACGGAGGCCTTTGGATTAGGGACTGCAAACCCAGCGATGCTGGCCTCTACACCTGCATCGCCAATAACCACCTGGGAGAGGCTCGGACCAGCGCCGTGCTGGCTGTCTTGGATCTGGGTGAAGGTAACGGTTTAATCTAAACTTTTTATTCTTTGTCTTTGGTCAGACTCCAACATGCTCCACCAATCCATGAGCCGGTACTAGTGTCCAAGTCACTACGACTACTAATCTCTACTATTCAGTGCTAATCAGTGTATCTGTTTATTTTACTCATCAACTTAAATCATTGCCAGTACCGTTAAATGATTTGATGCTGTTTAACCTGATCTTTAGCTAAATCAGAGCAAGTATTTCTACGTTGGATAGAGACACGTATTTACACACATATTTATGCACGGGGCATACTGACTGTGTTGATTTCTAGTTCAGTTCCTCCATTTTGGTACAACAGGTATACGACGTTACTTTTTTTATCCTTCCAAATCTAAATTCAGCTACATGTTTTGCATGTTTAGGATGTATGTCTGCTTGAGATTAGCATGCAGTGCAAAGGTTTGATTTATGTGATGCGTCCTGGAAAAAAAGATCATTTTTTTAAACCCCTGATTCATCCCCATCCTTCAGTGTCTGACCAAGGATGCTCTGGAGGCCAAAGCAACATTCATTCTGATCAGCACGTCACCTCATAGCGTTGATGTAAATAAAAAATCTGGGGGCTTCTTTTGACAAATGATATTCCCAGCTAACACGCTGCTCATTCATCAGCAGTTCAGGTGATGGTTCTGAGGGCCTCAGCCTGAGTTTGCTGCTCTACATTTGAACCACTTGTAGATGCAGATCGTTCCAGCTAATGTCTGATAGTAATGCTCCAATGACATCGCATCTACAAACGGCAGGAAGCCAGTGTGTGTTAAACTGCGAAAAATGCACAATAATATAATTTAATTTTATTTAAATCTTAGTTTTACAAGATAGTCAGAATCAATCAACCTCTTTTAAAATGCTCTTGGTTGACTGTTCTGCAGTCTTTTTGAAGGTCTTCATAGGCTTTTCTTTGGAATTTGGACCCAAATTATTGGGTATTCTGAAGAATCATGGGGATAAATAATAATTTGAATCCTTAATTTTGTGCATAAATTATTGCATTTTACCATTTTCAGAATTTTACATTATATTAATTACACCTCATTTCTATTGATTGTAGTTCTGATTCTTTTTCAGAATTTTACATTATATTAATTACACCTCATTTCTATTGATTGTAGTTCTGATTCTTATTTGAAGCAGTTAACCTTTGTGAAATATGACAGATTATGACCCCTGACCAAACTAAAATAACTTCTGGTGGTTAAATATTATTTAATGCCAAAATGCATTACTGTAGAACATGGGTGGATCATTGAAAATTAATTTCATTCATTGTCTTTCAAAATTGGTGCGGAAATATCACCTAAGCAGTTTCAAACGGATAGTTTGTCGGTATGAAAAGTACTGCTGGAGCTTTTCTAACCCTGAAAGGATAACTGAATGAAATTACCAGCACGTCATCTGACTGTCAAATTAACTGTAATCTATGAATAATTTAGTCCAGGGGTGTCCAAAGTGTGGCGCGGGGGCCATTTGTGGCCCTTGGAATAATTGTGTGTGGCCTCTGACTGCAGTTCAACAACATTTGGTCCTTCAGCAAATAGAACAGGTGTAGATGGACACTCTCTGGAATTTACTCAGGAAGATTTTTTTTTCACATAAGTGTAATGTCTTAAATGGAAACTGTTTTTCTTTTCTTAGCCATAATAATTCTAATATAGTTAGTAAGGCAACAAACATCCACTGACATTTTGTTCAAAACAAGACTCGGGTACACCCACCTGTTCCTGTCCTGAGTTGAACTGAACATGGCCTTAAAATCTAGCAGATGGAAGTCGTGTCTTTAATACTAAAGCGTCTGCTCCTACGGGAAACGTTTTTAAAGCTAAAATATAACTTTTTGTCCATCCATCCGTTAATCCGTGGTCGGGTCACGGCGGTAGCAGCCTCACCAGGGAGGCGTCCAGGAGGCATCCTGACCAGATGCCCGAGCCACCTCAACTGGCTCCTCTCGACGTGGAGGAGCAGCGGCTCTACTCTGAGTCCTCCCCGGATGACTGAGCTCCTCACCCTATCTCTGAGGGAGAGCCCAGACACACTACGGAGAAAACTCATTTCGGCCGCTTGTATCCGGGATCTCGTTCTTTTGGTCACGACCCAAAGCTCGTGACCATAGATGAGGGTAGGAACGTAGATCGACCGGTAAATCGAGAGCTTCGCCTTTTGGCTCAGCTCTCTCTTCACCACAACGGATCGGTACAGCGCCCGCTTCACAGCAGACGCTGCAGCAACCCGCCTGTCAATCTCCCGCTCCATCTTCCCCTCATTCGTGAACAAGACCCCAAGATACTTGAACTCCTCCACTAGGGGCAGGACATCCTCCCCAACCCGGAGAAGGCACTCTACCCTTTTCTGGCTGAGGACCATGGTCTCGGGTTTGGAGACACCGATCCATATCCCGGCCCCTTGACACTCGGCTGTGAACCGCTCACTGGATCGGTTAGGGCGGGTGTTAGGGTTTTTGTTTTGCAGTTTGTGTTATCTTTTTTTGGCTGTGTCAGGAGACCTTATATTCCTGACTGATTCACGGATCAGAGTCCAGCAGCTCAGCAAACTATAAATGTTCAGTTACTAGCCGTAAGAGCTTGTCAATAGGGGGCGCTCAATAGCCGCCCCCATCAAAATCACTGGAATAAAGCGTGTAGACACACGTTCTCTGATAAATTCTCTGATAACTTTTGATTTTCAGCATTCCCATTTCAATTTGGGTTTATTTCACTTCTTTTTTGTGTGTCAGCCTAATTAAAGACGTTTCTTCAAAGGCGGGTGGCATTGTCCAGATGACTGTGCATGTTCTTAAGGTTTGTGCTTCCATGTGACTTCATGCTGGTCCCTAATTGGTTACCAAAAGATTCTCCTCAGACCCTGTGGCCAATCAGCGCTTTTTGTGTAATTCTTCAACAAATCAGATTAATTCCCAACCCTGGCAGCTCAGATGTGCAGATGTGAACGTCACTCACACATATGGATCCAAGGGAAGAGTCAGACAACAACGATAAGACAGGAGAGGTTGTTATTTACAAATTAATCATTTCTCAAGGCTTTTGCTGTAGGAAAGAAAAGAGGATTTATTGTTTATTGTTGGGTCCTGATCCCAGACCTAAAGACCTAGAAAGAAAAGCTTTAAAAGACCCTCTGAAAGCCCAGACAACCACTAACCAAGACCACTACAAAGGATTAAAATTAAAAAGTAAATGTAGAAAAAAATTCGGGATGACTCAAGATTTTTACAAAATTCTGTAAATAATGGGAAGAGAAATGAATAGTTTCCCTTTAATTTTCCCTCAGTAAAAAAAAGCATAAACCTAATCTTCTTCCACTGTGGTCTTATGACCTTTTTGTCCAGTCTTAACAAACATTTTATTTTTTTTGCTTTTAGAGCTCAGTCTTCGGGTTTAGATTTGACTAACAGATTGCGTTTTCCCATCAGGGGCCCTTCCACATTTAGAAACACGCTACAATAGAGAAGTACATTTAAAGTGCAGTTTCACAACAGCTGTGCGACGCAGCCACTCTGTTGTCACGGCTCGGGGCCGGTTAAACCTTTAAAGCTGCGTTTAAACGTTTGATTTGATTTCAGTCTCCGCTGTTTCGCCGGCAACGTACGCTCCAGCTGTCCCATCACTCAGGGATGCAGCCTGAAGCCTCTCTCTCCGTCTCTGCGTGTGTCTCTCTGTCCCGCCCCTCTGGTCCACCAGCTCCCCCTGGTTATTTATACCCAGGAATGTGCCTGGCCTCAGATTTTTGTGATGTTAGCAGGCCAACGCCTCTCCTGTTACACAGCAAGACATCACTGCTAATTTTAGTCAAATTTCAGTCCAGTGATTTGTCCCGACCCCTGAGCGCGCTCTCTGACGCTCGGGATTAGGGCCCGACTGAAATAATCGACAGCATGCATCATTCTTCAGCTGAAACTCTGTTTTACTTTCAACAGTTTCTTTTACAGGCTTTGCATCTAACCTTGCCGGGTGCCATTTGATCAACCGCTGCATATTTATGCATCCAGATAAACAAAAAGATCCAATATGGACATTGTATTTCGGAAAAAAAAATCAAATTATTTTCTACTTTCGGGATATATTTATTAACTATGCATGCTTTTTTGCTAGTTTCTTCTTTTTTATACCGGCTGTTGACGAACAGGTGAGGTGGATTTTTCACAAGAAGCTTGGCGCAGCATTGGTACAATCGATACCATTTGTTGAAGCAGCTAATTTAGGCCATGACATCAATACGAATTCCAAACGCTGCTTCCTCAGATAAACCTAGAATTTTTTAGCCGTTCCTTAAATCCACGTTGAGCGCTGAAAAATGTCACAAAGCTGAAGGAAACAGAAAGCGAGGAGCTTAGCTGAAGGACTGGCGGGGCTTTGTGAGGAAAAGCGCTCGTCAGAAGCTTGTGGAGTGATTATGCAGTCGGGCCTGAGCTATATTTGGTGCTTCAGACGGAGTCACCTAGTGTGACCATGGTCCCTGTCCAATGTGGACGCATGTTTTCCCCAAACGCGTTGTCCTCTGCCTGGATCGTGAGCGAACAGGTGGACCCTGAGTTGTCCTGTGGAAATCCCCTACACCAGCCTGTCAATGCACGACAAGTGCTGATCCACGTTCATTAGAAAATCAATCACCGAGGGTCATTATCATGACAGTCACTGTGCTATGCTTCTAAATGTCCTGGAGAAACAAAGGTTTCCACGCTAGGTCTGCTCTTTATAAATAAACGGCTCATGAAAAACAGATAAAACAGAGCGATAAAGAAACTGACATCAGTAATTTGGTCCCTGTTAGTTTCCCACAAAGCGGTAACAGTTGTTTTCCCCTCTTATGGACATCTTCAGTTTCAGTCTTTAGTCACACCTGGTTATTTTTTTTTTCACATCATCAAACCAAAACTGGATCTCTGTGAAAATGTAATTCCCACATGACGCTTGTTTTTGGTTCACTTTTATTGCAGCTATCAGGTCCGTTCAATGCTTGACTTGTAGAGTAAAACAAAATCCCTTTAATGGAAGCTACCTGACAGCATGAAGTAGGCTTAGAGACCTCAAAATGAAACACATCTTGTCCTAATCTCTGAGATCAGCCTGTAAACAGTTACATTGTTTCATTACTTTAATCTAAAACGGAAATGCAACAGTTATTCTTACTGCTGGTAAATGAATCTGACATACTAAATACTAATAGTATTATTTATAATATTTAATGTAACATTAGTTTTGATACATAGACTTTTTTCTGGATAAAGCCATTTCTAAGGCTTTGGAACGCTAGTGAACAACAATGAGAGTCATTATCCACTAATGGAGAAAATATGAAGCAATGGCCAACCTTGGCAGGAGTGTGCGGCCCAGAAAAGTCACGGCAAGAGTGCATCAGTGACTCAGACAGGAGGTCGTAAAAGAACGCAGAGCAACATCTAAAGTTCTGCACACCTCACATGGCTAATATGTCTCTCATAGCCACTTCTGCTGCATTTGGCATTAAACCAAAACAGCATTTATGACAAAGAACGTCCTATCTACAGTCAAACATGGTGGTGGTAGTGTGATGATCTGGGACTGCTTTCATGCTTGTTCATGAATTTAAGCTCAAGTGCAGCAGGACAACCATCTGAAGCACAGCAGCACGATCACCTCTGAATGACTCAAAAATAAAAGAAGCTAAAAAACAAAATGAAAGTTTTGCTGCGGCCTAGTCAAAGTCTCTGCAAACACTGCACAGAAGGGTGGGCCAAAATTCCTCCACAGTGATGTTAAAGATTAATTAGCTAAGTTAACTTGAGCTAAACTCCCTAATCAGATTGAAATGTGTTTGGATTGAAGAAAGAATCATCTGAATATGTTTTAAAAGGTACATAACCACGTTATTTGACTTTTTTATTTATTTATACATCAGTAGCTCACTCTGTTTGCATACAAAGTGTTAATGAAAGATTATCACGTCCTGCTGGCTTATTAGATGTTACCTCTGTTTTTCACAATAACAACAGAGGTACGCCACTGCACATGTGCAGCAGGGGATAAACAAGGAAGCAGCTAACAGCTATTAGCATCTCCCAGCAAAGTAATGGAAACAGTGAAGAAAGGTCCAAGATCCACTGTAAAAAAAAATGCAAAAAAATACATGATTCCAAGAGGGAAGGGACTGGAATGACGGTAGAAATACAGTATGAATGTTTGTGTTTATTTAAGCAGATGCTAAAGCTTCCCAGGCTCAGATGTGACCGCAGAGTTGACAGACGTGCGTAAACGTCCTTATTAATACTGTGATAATGGTGATAGCAATGCTCTTCTTAGCTTCTACAGTCTTAGTAATAGTAATATAATAATCAAGTATTAAGTACAAACAACATTACAAATAGATCAGTTTATAGACTGGTTCTTACCTTGATTCTCTCTGTCCCTGTGTCCGATAATTAACTGGAATTTTCTTCCTCTGTGATGTTCTGATGTGAGGCTCTTAAAGTTGCTGTTAGATAATTTTATTTAATAAATAACGGTTGGTCTTCGCATTGCAGAGGGTCAGGCTCGGTCCGACATTATTTAGTAGTCGCCCTATGGCTTTCTGATAGTTCTGCGGTACTGCCTGTAGATGGCGCCACGTCTGTTTATGGCTCAATTTTATACTGATTGAGCTTAATCCGATCACAATATTCAGATCGGCGAGTTTACACGACAAATTTTTATTCCAGTCAGCTCTTTATTCTAATTACTTATGTCTGTGTAAACATAGCTAAAGACAGCTATTGAACATGTTTGAGGCTGGTCATGTGAAGCTAATATCCACTTTTTAGACAAACTCGTCATTTGAAAACTATTTTTTATCTACTCAGGTAATATTTGATATGTAACAAAAAAAGGCACAAAAAAAAAACATGTGTGAGGGGAGAAATACTTTTAACTGGCTCTATATTGTTGCAGGGATTGACTTTTTAAGTTATTGTAATGGACTGGTAACCTGTCCATGGTGTACCCTGCCCCTTGTCCATTGACCGCCGGAGATGAGCACCAGTCCCCTCTAACCCTGCACCGATAGGCAGTGAGACCTCCCACTGAGAGGAGATCTTTGATCCCTGTAACTTGAACCCTGATAAGCAGAAAACAACTGATTGCTGGATAGCTTGAGATGACGATCACCGGTAGTCCTGATCTCAGAGGATGAGAAATGTGTTGCTATTCCACACAGGCTATGAAATAGAAACACATTTCAATGGAAGAACATTCTGAACATGGCTAAAACTGTGCCGGACAAACAGTACTGACAAAACCATTGGACCATGTGTTTTCTTCCATTTTTTTCCCATTTTTGACTATTGACTATTCTATTCTATTCTATTCTTCCATTTTTGACTATTTTTTTGGAGTCATTGACTTCTTTAGCTCCCGTTTGTAGTTTAATGGCGGCAGAGTCCAATCAGAGTCATTGGAAAAGATGACTCTGATTGAAGCTGTGAAGCTGACGATCCGGCGTCAGCTTCACAAGTCTCCTCCTTACATCTAGGCCGATTTCTTTGGATTTTCACATGCTGTCACGATACAAAGCCATGTGTTTGAGGCGCTGCCTTAACATACTTCCACAGATGTGCCTTCATTTACCACATTTACCACAAATGTTGGGCGTTAGAAGCTCACAAAGCCCTGACATCAACATCTGGGTGTTCCCAAACTGTTTAAAGGCATAAATCCTAGGGTAAATCAGGAAAATATCCAAATATGAGTAACGTAGGAAAGAGATTTTGTCTCTATGTGTTTAAGCCATCCCTTAGGGAGCCGCGTGCTTCCAACACTCAGTGGCACAGAGGGAACAAGCTGCGGTCGAGGGTCTTGCTCAGGGACCCAGAGTGGCAGACTGAGTTTCAAACCTGTGACTTTTCCATCGTCTCCAAGACCTCCAGTCCCTTAGCATTCAACCACCACTCCTACATAATACTAATGTTTCTCATTATTCTGGTAATCAACAACTAGAGATATGTTATTTTTTTACTTATATACATTTAATTATACCTAAAAAGTTTAGTTTGATTGGTGTCGCACTGTGAGGGAAAAATGTTTATGTGTTTTTATACAGTTGATGTAAGCAACTGGTCTCAGTACCTTAGAATATATTTTAATATGTAGGTTTCTGCTCTGTCTTCTCTAAGCCCCAGTGGGTGGAGGCAGATGAGCGTTCACACTGAGCCTGGTTCTGGTTCTGCTGGAGGTTCTCCTCGCTGTTAAAGGGGAGTTTTCCTCTCCACTGTCGCTTCATGCATGCTCAGTATGAGGGATTGCTGCAAAGCCATCAACAATGCAGACGACTGTCCACTGTGGCTCTACGCTCTTTCAGGAGGAGTGAATGCTGCTTGGAGAGACTTGATGCAACCTGCTGGGTTTCCTTAGAGAGGAAACTTTCTCACCAACCTGGAGGATCTGATGGAGTCTGACTTCGGAAAGTTCCTTGAGATGACGTCTTTCATGAATTGGCACTATATAAATAAAGATGAATTGAATTGGTTTCATATTTGCACATATGCAGCTGTTCTCCAGCGTGCTTACTCAAAAAGTATTTACGCCGACTTTACTCTTTCTCCTCGTTAATATTTTGCTATCTCTGGGAGCCAAAACTCCTCCCGCTGTGTTTTTTTCACGCTTTGCTGTAATGTTTAGGTTAGAAACTTTCCCCGAAACAATTATTACTATAACCAAGAAACAGAATTTCCTCCTGAGGCTCACGTCCGTGTCAAACACAACACGAGGAATGAAATCCTGCTCATGAAATACAGTTTCCAAGGAGACAATAGGACTCACCGTGCGACCTGAGATTACACAACCAGCAGACCATGAAATGAAACCTGTTGAAAACTAATTAGTTTCCCCTGTTGTTCTCTGTGTCTGTGGGCGTTTTGTGGGAGTTGTTTCTCTGTTAGAGGAGCGGAGCGTCGTCTTACGGTGCTGGTCCTGGACTTTCTGAAGCACAGATGTATTTATAGAGGAGAGCTCACCCAGCAGGCTCGCTGAGCTCCTCTGCTGTTTGCACATTGTTATGCTGTGTGAACCCCAACGTCACCGCGAGCGTCACTCTGTCTGATTTATGCCCAGTGCTGATAATTAAACATGGAAGGAAGATCTGGTGGTAATAATTATAGGTACAGAGGAAAATTCTGTAAATATGATGAGAAAAATAGACGCAGCATCAGCATCATTTCTTTGTGAGGAGCAGGGAGCTTCTGTGAGCAGCCTGCAACAGATTTACTGAGCCTCATGCAGAGGAGTGAGGAGCACCCCTTTGCAGCCGCTCTCCTCTTTTCTGCCGACTGCGCTGCATCTGCTCATCCCAGCGGTTTGAGGATAAAACACGGCCACATGTGGAGGAAAGGGGGGACAAATGAGATGCTGCAGGTAGAATCCTGATCTGGAGAGGGCTGGATCACTCCCACTGGTTCCTCTGCCTATCGGTTCGCTCTGCCTGTGGGGGGCCGGTGGGGGTACACAGTGGGGGGGAGAGATGCTCTCTCTGTTGCTGGCTGCTGTGTGGACGAGGGGGGCGGGCGGGGGCGGGGGGGCTCCTCAATGTGGATGAGATGCCTTCAACAGACATCTGCACCTGCCAATGGAGGTCTGCTCTCAGTGCTTTCGACAAATGGATTCCCTCACAGGAACCGCAGAGACTCTGACTGGTTATGTAACGGACGAAGTGCCTTTTTCTCCTGGTTTTATTTTGCTTTTTACTGAGAGGATTTATTTATTTATTTATTTTTTTTTTTTTTGCCTGGTTGTCAGCAGAGTTACAGCACATAACAAACTGAGTCTTGTGCACCGACGCTGCTGATGCCTTCAGTGGAAAATTCCTCAGTTAGGAGCAACGTAAAAGCTCGGAACCCCCCCGAGAATCTCGGGGAATACCCTGCTGTTGAATGTAAGCCAAGGCAGAAAAATACCTGTGGATGACAAATCAGGAACGGCCATGAAAACATATCAGACCAAAGAAAAAAATCAGGCAAGTGCTAATTATTTTATTTTTATTCTTGTATTGGAAGAATTATTAATCATTTCAACTCTTTTTTTAAATGTTCTTCCTAATTGTCCGAGGCATTAATATCTGCCGGTCAATACTGGCGTTAAATTGAGATACGCTCATTTTAAGAATAGTTTGTGAATTTTGTATAAAAGCCAAACAACTCAAAGCCTAACTGGTGGTCAGAGATTAGCAGAAAACCTCAACAATGAGAACCGTTCTAGTAAAGTTTTCCTATATGTTGTATGATGTTTACTCAAGGCTGTTATTTGGTATTTGATCTTACACTGTTGCATAAAACCAAAATCCAATGTGATGTTGTGAACCAGTGCTGAAAAGCTTTGACTAGATGTGAAATGTGGAGAAAAAAAAGGCAGACGATCTAAATTTGAGTTACTTAGGAGTAGCCAAAATATATATTTTGAATTGAAAATGTATTACTGAGAAATAAGTCATACTAGCGGTGTTTTATGTCAAAACTAATTATTTCATTTTAAAGAAATTCAAAAAAACGTTTTAACTTCTGACACACGACACCCTGATCATGCATCTAGACTTGGAAAAAAGAAGAAACCTGCAATATTTTGTAATCTAAGACCCTGGGTAAATTCAAGTTTGTTGATTTACATCAAAACAGTTTTAAAAGTTATGCCCGAAATGAAATACTCATCCAAAAATTGTTATATCAACAGTTTGTAATGTACGGTAATGAGAATTTAAGCACATGTCTTCAGAGGAGTGCCTTCCTTTGCCAATGATGAGATTATTGGTCGCCTCCTTATCGCCATCAGCTGTGAAACAAACAACATAATATGAAAACAACATGCTTGTGAGGTCAGGACCTCGCACTGTGATAGGCACGTTTACATGGACATTAAATGCATCGCACGTAAAACTCTAAACTTTAAACTCACAAACTATTTGGTTGGTTAAAATATTCCTTCAGACCTTCAGGAAAATGTCAGACAGAAGTTTTGATATCCTGCTGTGACAGTCCTTAAATTATTTGTGCGGTGGGTATTGCTGCGGAAGAAGCCAGGTTTGAATATTGGTTCCGCTCTTTCTGTGCGGCGTTCTCTGTGTTGCATGACTTACTTTTTACCTACTGCGTTGCTGCATGCTCAGTTCCTTGTTGAGTTTAAATTGGCCTGAGGTGTGAGAATGTGTGCGAATGCATCCCTCCACGTCAGCTCAGAAATCCCACCCTGCATGAAAATATTCTAGCTCCCGGTGGGGGATTGCAATGCCTCCCAAGTCCAGGAGGGATATAAAGCAACTCCAGCAAGCTACGGATCCACATTATGGTCTTCTCCCAGGAGAGTGTCTGGAAAAGTCTCCAAAGGGACGAAACATGATCGGATCCCCGAGCTTCTTCAACTGATTCTGATCCAAGAACTCACACTCAGAGGGATTGATCGTCGTCCCAGCTGCTTCACACTTAATCTGTGGAGTTAAAGTGCACACTATTATATATTTATATATTATATATTATACTACATGGGACTAGACCTTGTTCTAGGATTCCCTAGCACTCCTACAGACTGCCTCTGGGGACAGGGTCATAAACCTTCTCCAACAACCTCAGATTTGCCCAGACTGTGGAGCACTGGAACAGATCTTTACCCTCACAAACTCGTCTCTCTTAAAATAAAACATTTTCCCCTGAATACAGCTTCTTCTTTTTTTTCGCATTAATTATATGTCAATAAAATGCTTGAATTAAAAAAAAAATTATTTCTTAAAAGAAAAAAATGTCTACAGCAGTTGACGCTTGGAGTATTTTACCTTGAGTCAGGAAATGCAGGCAGCTCCTGTTCATTTTGCATGACTCTGCAGCGTAATGTGTGCAGCGCAGCTGTTTGAGCGGTAATGTTTACTTTCCAGATCTTCACTGTTCACAGATGTACAGAGCATCACATAGATGGGAGAAAATTAAAAAGAAAGGATGTATCACCTTCCTCCCCTGTGATCCTGCAAGAATAACTATAACCAATGGCTGGATGAAGGAAGCACTGTTAGATATGAGAAAAAAGTAGCAGCTTTTCCCCATACTTTAATGATTTAAAAAGAAAAATTCCAGGTGATTCCACGTACTGGGAAGCCAACACCCCATGAGAGCCGCTTGGATGTCAGTGACTCAGTCATGCTCTCTATTTTCACCCCAGTGACTGAATCTTCTGTGCACGGTAAAACAAAAGGCATATCTTCAGAGGATGAACACTTTTAGGTCGGGTTTCTGTCCGGAGAGACTCTGCTGACGTTAGGCTGCCCTAAATTTAGTCTCCACTATCTACCTTGCACATTCTAATATTTTAGATTACCTTTGCAGCACACTAAGGTAGTTGTCTGATCATCTACTTGGCCGTTTTTTGTGAGGGATATGCACAGAATTAATGACGCTTGTTTCTCTGCCGGTTTCCAGACTGGATCAGAATCAGAATTTGCACCAAAACAACCACACAGAGCAAAGCTTTTGTTTTGAAGTTGTTCTTCGCCAAATATTATTGGGAAGACTGAGACAATGATGCTGTAGTAAGCCCGTCACCATGGCAACAGTGTCCTCTCCTCATGCTTTGAATCAACTTCATCGTCTTCCATGTTACCAGAATGTTAAATGATCAGATCTTGGAGTCAGGCTGTGCTTGTGCTTCTCTCAAAACGTCACGCTTCATGTTTTGTTTTTGCTGATTGTTCATTTTTAGACTCTGAAACGACTGAAGATGAAGGTGGAGACCAGTACGAGAGCAGAGAGGACCGCGGGGATGTTGAGGACCAGGCCTTTCATGGTGGTAACCCGCTGGTGTTTCTGTCTGTTGTGTCAAGTCTGGTGTGAATCCGCTTTTGTTTTAGTGAGGAGGATTACATTGGTGCAGCCTTCATATGTATACCTTCATAAGAAAAAAATAATATATCAGGAAAATGATGGAGCTCAGTCAGATCCCCAGCTTCAAGTATACTGGTCCATGACCTTAAATTCACACTGCCCCAAATTCATCACATCTTAGGTGACTTTGCATAAAAGTATTTGATTATCAGGGCAAGCTTTTTTATTTTATTTTTTTTGACACACAAAAATTGAAGGCACCAGTTGTTAAGATCTGGGCCGAAAAACCCGACTAAAACCTATAAGAAAAGATCAATTTTCTGCATAACTGTATTGTTACTGGAACATTACGGTTTTGATCAGAAACAAAGATAATCCTGACTGATGAAATAATACGCAAATCTTAATTAGATACCTGTTTAAAATGCATCTTTTCAGACAGTTTTCCCACACTGATGTGGATTTATAGTGGTGGGTTCATGAGGGTTGCTGGTCACTCAACCTCTTTGTATTTGAGTTCCTACCAGCCAGGCATTAGTTTGTACCTGCAGAGGGGGACATTTGTTCCCTCGTTGACGACCATCAACTTGAGTGACTTTCTATAAGCTACACACAGCCTCCTGTGACGAAATGTAGTTTTATGACTCAACTAAATCATACCAACCAGAGGAAGGTCAGTCAGAGTTGTTTTGTTTTGACCAGCGGTCAGAATCTGTCATCTTTCAGAGCAAACGGGCCTTTTCTTTTTTTTGCAAAGCTGTAAGACGATAACACGTCACTGGATCAGATTGTACATGAAATTTGAGCATTTTCGTGATCATGTATGTCTATTGTTCAAGAAAGAACTTACCTTACAATGAAAGGTATGCAAATTTCACCTTTGGTTGTAAAATTTCAAGTAGAGGTGATGTTCAGAAAATAAATCAAATCTAAAGCAATTGGTATTTGGACATTGCTTGTTTGGATCTTCCAAGAGATCAGCAATAAATCATGGCAGAGGAAGGATGCCAAGGTTGTTGAGACTGTTTGTGGTGAATGCTGTTAATTTGCTTTACAGGTTTGGCTGTGCCATAATCATTAGTTGAGAAACCACTGCATGGTTGCAGCTCTAAATTCTGAATTATTAAGATGAATGCATCACTCATTATGTTTTTTGAAATGCCCTGCGTAAATTTCCACCTTTTTGTTCTTTTACATGATGGATAGTGATGGACAAATGTGGAGAGGAAAAGGGTGGACCACATGGACACAAGGATCTCTCTACCAGGCAAGCCAGAAGCACATTATAACAGCTAAAATGTCTTCTTGTGTCTACTAAATATCTACAATCAATCCCCATTTTAAAATGCAGGTATTGGCATGGAATCATGACTGCCCACTGATTCTAATTGCTTTTGTTTTAAATCAGAAGCCAGCCAGAAGATTTCGCCAGAGAATCTCCTCCCCAAGTTCTTCCACCGCCATCGCCGAGGCTGGTCAAACGTAGTCCGTCTTCTCCGATGCCAAGTCGCTCTGGCTCAACCACTCCTGTCAGCTTGCGTAAAAAAATTGTCGTGCCAACTGAATACCAAGACACAGTTCCAGGGGAGTTTGAGGAAAAGACTAAGCAGCCTAAAAGTGTTTCTCAGGGAGGGGGGCAGGACTCCAGACCACAGACCCCTCTGAGTGAGTCCTCCCGGAAAGAGTTTACCCTCCGACCTTCTCCGAAGCTTTCACGGGCGAGCTCAAAGGTTTTTGAGAAGGTCCGCGGCTTAGAGGAGCGCAGACGAAGCCTTGATATTCCAGAAGGTTCTGTCTCGGGAAGGTCCTGGGCAGGGTTCAACCGTGCTGGGTCCGTAGATTCGGACGACGGTGGAAGCCGGCTGGGCATCTCTAGAGAAAGCTCAAGGGAAGATCTTAGAGAGGCTTTGAAAGAGGATGCTGCCGAACGGAGATCCATGTTCAAACAGAGAGCCGCTTCGCTGGAGGAGAAACCTCGCTACTCTCAAAAAGTTCAGGACATTGAAAACAAGTTCACGGAGGAGCTCCAGCGCATCAAGAAACTCGTCGGGAAACCCCATCTGAAAAAGTCCTTCTCCACTGAACAGCTCACCCTGAAGAGCAAGCAGCGCCAGCCCCTGAGGAAGATCGAACCAATTCCTCCCCAAGTTCTGCAGAAACTGCAGGAAAGGGAACGCTTGCAGTGGGAAAAGGAGCAGAGGGAGAAGGAACCGTGTCAGCAACAAATGCAGCAACAACAGCAGGAGCTGCATCAACCTCAAAAGAAAACAACAACTGGTTCAACGGCAGGGAGAGTTAGAGATGTCCTAGGACCCCCAGAGTCGGTGCAGTTGTCAGACCTGCCAGGACAGCGGTTTGTCAGGGAATTACATAGAGTCAGTCCAGTAACAGAAATAGCTCCAAGGTCATCTTCCCCAGCACTGCATCAACAACAAAGGGCAGAATCCCCCAACGTCACAATGACACTGCGCAAGGTGGAACGGAGGCCCCAAAGCCCGCTTGTTCAAAGAGTGTCTCGAATGCAAGAATCCCCACACATCCAAGAGCCCGAGACAGGGAGAAAGACACCAGTTGAGGTAGCATTGAGGAAAATTGAAAACAGACCCGAAAGCCCTTTGGTACAGAAAAGGGCTTTCGTTGTGCAAGATCTTCCCCTTCAACCTCATCCAAAATCCCCAAGAGTAACGTCTAGTACTCCAACAGAGGACGTGACGGAGGTGTCCAAGTCAGCCTCAAAGTTAAAGGTCCCCACAATTATCGTCGAAGATGAAAGAATGGAAGAGGATGTCCCTCCAAAGATAAAGGAGTCCAAGCAGACAAGCGGCAAGGAGGGAAAACCTCTGAAGACGAAGGGAAAGAACCGCCGTCCGCGTCCTCTGTCTCCAGAGTTAGGTTCGTTGTGCTACATGAAGTTCGCTGGTTCCGTTTGTTCCAGAGTGGGAGATTATGATGTTTAATACCAGATATATTTCTTGTTGAAAATCTGCAGATTCATCAGATGATTCTTATGTGTCTGCGGGTGAAGACCCAATGGAGGCGCCCATGTTTGAGTTTACCCTTCAGGATACCACAGCATCCGCTGGTGCAGATGTGCTACTAAAAACCATAATTGCTGGAACCCCGTGTCCTGAAGGTAAGATGTCGCGTCTCGAGTTAAAAATCACTAAATCAAAGGGAAATTTAGGAGGGACAGTTGAGTTAAATGTCTTACTGTCTTGTCTTTTCAAGTTACCTGGACAAAAGACAACGCAGACGTCACAGGCATGCCAAACTACCTTGTCAAGGTGGAGGGTGAACGACATAGTCTGCTGATAAAATCAGCAAAAACCACTGACAGTGGAAAATACTGCGTGACTGCAGTTAATCAGATGGGAAGAGCCACCAGCAGCGCCACTCTTACAGTCAAAGCAGGTACGGTCAGACTTTAAGGAGTGTCCTGATCACGGCTCGTGTTTAAACTCCGTATTTGAATTTTACTGGATGCTTATTTGGATTGTGAGCTGTCAGTATTTCCCCTGCCGTAGACACTAAGTTGTCTTAGTGGAGACTAAGTTAAAACAAGTTTTAACAAGTTATTTTTCTTTGATTTGTCTGTTAGACCTAAGAGGTGCCAGGATAGTTTGTCACTAAAGCAACTTTGCCTTTGGAATGGGAACCTGGGAGACAAACTAAACAATCACTGCAGCAAAATCAACACCAACAATCATCTTTACCATTCATAGACAAAATTAAACTAAATCCATTTTGTCCCTATAGGTGGATCTATGTGTAATCCATTGGCGTGACCCTAAAAGTTTTGTTTTGATCATTAGCCTGAAAATCGGTGCAGCTTTACCTAAACTTTGCGGCCAACTTAACTTCCTCAATTTCCAAAATATCACTATACAGACCTTTTGTTTTTCATTACAAATGAAAGAAAACCCCGTAACTGTTTTCAAAAACAGTAAACGTGAATCAGGTCAGTGTACATAACCTGTTTACAGACGGTGCTGTTGATGTTATAAAAATCCATTGTTCTGTACTTTGTCTTCCCACACGACATCGTGTTTCTCTGCCGCTACCTCAACGCTCGCGCCCTGAACAAAATGAGTGTGCGTGTGTTTGTGTAAGTGTGCGGCGTATATTCCAGCTGAACAACCACACTTATAGTCACCATAGAAACTAAGAGGGGAAGCAGAACCTATAAATTGCCCAGCGAGTCTCAGTAGCTGCACTCACCGTGAATCCGCCATTGTTTTCATCCAGCACCGTTTTCTATTTCAGATGGTAGTTATGGCTCTGTGTGTGTGTGTGTGTGTGTGTGTGTGTGTGGGGGGGGGGGGTTAGCTTGTAGACCCCTTGAACTCCTGTGTTGTCACAGAATGGTGCAAAAAGCAAATAATCCATGTTTACTGAGACAGAATGAAAAGCAGGACGTGTTGAAGTGATGAGGCACGGTTATTGTTGTCCGGTTGGATGGCTGGAAATAAAACAGGTCTGTCAGGAAGCAGCGAGCTTTCACTTTTGTTTGCAGAAGCAAGTTTAATCAGTTTAATCACAATCTTAGTTTTCTCCTGAACTCCAGAAGTGTTTTGTATGTGTGGATGAATGTTTGTAGCTGACATGTAACCATCCTGTCTGTTTTGGCCCGGGACTCTTTTTTAAAAGAGAGTTTTTAATCTCAATGAGACTTTTCCTGGATAAATAAGCCAGGAAATGTTTATTTAACCAGGAATAACATCATAATTACAAGAAAGAAAGGCCTGGGATATATCACTTTGTGTAAAGATTCTATATAAAATATGAATTCCACTTTCTGAAATGACTGATAAAGATGATTGCACTTTTACTCAATATTCTGATGATGATTTTTTTTTTTTTAGATGTACTTGTATCCTTTCTGCACTGGGAACGTTTTAAGAATGAGCTTTGGAACTGTTGCAGGAGCAAGAGATGTTTGATTTTCCCTCCAAGACATTTAACCCTTGCAGCACGATCTCAAATAGGCAGGCGATGGATGGATATTTTCTTTAATTTATTCTAACACAATTTTACTGCAACGTTTTAGACTCTGTGCAGGAGCCAAAGGGAAGTCTGGGTGTGCCGATGGAAATCAGCAGCCCAATAACGTCTGACGAAGAGTACCTCAGCCCTTTGGAGGAAGTTATGGACTTTGGAGTTCAGGAGCCAAGACGGACAATCGACACGAGATTCAGGGAACCTCCTGCTTTTCTGGTTAGACCATCGAGGAAGAAACTGAACTCAAGCTAGTTTTACTTTTAATTTAAACATTTCTTATCATTTGCATTTAATAGCGTGTTGGAAAACTACTGCGTAAAATGCAGCATGTCTTTGTGTGATGGGCATTGTATTTTATTTATTTATTACATTTCCAACAGGAAACAATTACAGATCAAGCCGTGATTGAAGGACAGGAAGTCACCATGTCTGTTCGCATTACAGGACAACCCAAACCCATGCTTTACTGGTAAGCTCATCACATTACTTATCCTCTCTGGTTGCATAGACAATCTCCAGAGCGCAGAGTCACGTGAGTTCATACTTTGTTTTGCTTGAATTGTCTTTAAGAGGGAGGATTAAGATGTTTTCTGGGCTTCCTGGTCTAAACATAGGCAGAAAGTTTCTTTTATGATTTGTTGCCTTTGAAAACTTTTACAGATGACCCAGAATTTGAGAAGTACCATTAAGATGATTTGCTTGTGTCCGTGTCAAAGATCCATAATGAAAAGAAAGTACACCCTCATTCAGCTCTAGAGTTTTAACCTTTAACTGGTCAACGCTTTACCGTGTCCTTTACCGGGAACGTTTTTTAATATAACCTGAAATAAACAAATCACTATTATGTAGTAAAACAGAGATGAAGGCAAAATTATGTTTCAGGAAAACTAGATGTGATCCATGTTTCACCAACTTATAGACCCACTCGCCGCTGGCATAACTTTCTACAGCTTTATTTTTAATTACATTTTTGTTGATGTGGTTTGAGCCAAGCTTCTGTTGTCAGACACAAGAGACTCTAGAAAGGAATTCATGGTCCACTTAATGGCTGCAAGGTTCCCCACATCATAACTGCTCCACCACCATGCTTGACAGATGGTAGGAGGTCTCTGACCTCGGGACCTCCACTCCTGGCTGGGATGTTCTCCTCCCTGCAGGATGATGGTCTTCAGATGTTTTTTTTTTTTAGACGACCCCATGACTATTCCCAGATTGATGGGCAGCAGCAGTTGCTTCTCTAAGATAAATGCTGTAGTTTTGCTGCTCCGGCGTTGCGTTAACACACAGCTGCATGCCCAACAGCAGCAAACTTCCCAAACACCTTCGTTTACAGAGCAGCTCCTGCTGATGACAATCAGTTAATAAATGCATCTGATTGGCTGATCAGTAGCTGATACTTTCCCCTTTGAATCATGTAGAAGCAGAAATAATTTACCTATTTTAATAACTGATGTCAATCTGCAATAAAGTGTTACTCCTCCCTTCAAGTTAGTTTTAATTTATTTTAGAGCCTGTTATAGATCAGTTTTTATGTTCTAACATTATAAAGAAATGGTAAACATTACAAACGTTTTCTAACAGAAGGGGACAGCAGTATAAAGGTTTAGGAAACATAACCATTTTATATCAGCTAACTTAGCTGTTAGCTGATATGTTTTTTGTGCAAATAATTTCTGAACAGCATCCTCGGTAATGTGTGGATTCATGGTTACAGAAGCTGTATTTATGTTTCTAATGCATTTATTGCACAATATTTCATCAAATGAGGAATAATACAAACTAATATTCAGATTTTTGTATTAAAGCTATTGTATCAAATGCCCTTTTTTCCCTCTAAAGACTATAAATTGAAACTAAAAGTTGATTCCAAATAGAAAATGACACTCGTTGTTCTGTCTTCTTTCCCAGCATTATGTAATGATTAGTGCTGTAACATTTTTAACGTGTCACATCAGCTCAGTGCTCAGAATAAACAGAACAGGCTGAATCATGCACGTAGGTTCTGCAGAAGAGCGCATCATGAATTTTAATACCATAATGGCAGAAAATAAAGAAGTGACGAATGAATGCCACCCACCACATATCTGTCAAACCCAAAATCAGGAAAATATGAGAAGCTTGTTTTCACGTCCTGTGTATGTATTTAATAAAAAGGGGGAAAAAAATGGTTCTGATCTCTAAGATGAAGGTTTGTTCCACCTGTTGACTCCCTGCAGGCTGAGGGACAGAGTCACGGTGAAAACGGACCCCCGTCACGTCGTACGTGAGACCTCGGACGGCACCTTCGAGATGACCATCAAGTCTGCGGTGAGATCGGACTCTGGCGTCTACACGTGTCGGATCATCAATGAGTACGGCACAAAGCAGTGCGAAGCGAGGCTGGATGTGAAAGGTGCGCTAGATGTTACTTTTATTTCGCTCAAGTGAAAATGAGTCAGACTGTAGGCAGTTTGATAGGGTCGATGTTTTCATCCTTTGTAAACGTTTCCATGGTGTCCAGTTTCCTGAACAATAACTGAAACCGTTTGATAACTTTCAAAAACTTTTATTTCTTTTTACAATGCTGGGATTGAACGTGATGGATGGTGAGTGGTGGTGACCCATCCTTGCCTTCTGGGTGTTTGGAGAGAACCAACCAAATATTCCCAATGGGGTTCTGATCGGGACCACAGGTCCAAAAAGTCAATGTTCTGATCTTTAAACTAAGTTCGCTCCATCGTGCTGGAAAATCCACAGATCACCACCACACTGCTGGAAGTTCAGCCTCTCTTTGTCCAGGGCAGAATTATAAAGCAGGAAGTGGGAGGAACCCCACTTCCTGCCTTCCAAAACCAGACACTCCAAACAGAATTGATCATGGTAGCTCTCAGCCTTTCTTCTCTAGATGTCCCAAGCAATCAGAAGGAGAAGGTGTGACTTCTTCTGGTGGCCACCCATGTGCTTTCTGCAGAATTTCAGTCTATCCTTGATAGTTTTCTTGGACATAATGGTTTGATTTCTTGCCCTTCTTGTTTGCAACTGTTGAGCAAACTCTGCAGTGGTGGCATCATGATTCTATAGCTCCGTCCTCTGGAGGAAATGAAAAGCTGAAGCTTTTCTTAAAGGTAACAAATGAACAAAATAATTTCCCATGCCTCCCATTCTAAAAGTAGAATGGGAGGCAGATCCTTTAGCTATCAGGCTCATCTCCTGTGGAACCAACTCCCAGTTTTGGTCCGTGAGGCAGACACCCCGTCTACTTTTAAAACTAATCTTAAAACTTTCTTTTCTGATAAAGCTTCTAGTTAGAGTGGCTCATGTTACCCTGAGCTATCTCTGTAGTTATGCTGCTATAGGCTTAGGCTGCTGGAGGTCATCAGGGTCTTTTTCTCTCACTCTGCTGAGTTCTCCTACTGTTCTCCAATTTGCATTGTTTGTTATCTCAGCTTTTAACTTTTTGTTCTCTGTCATGTTTGTCTTCATAGAAGGTACACCTGGTCTGGTGTTCTGTTAGCTGTGACATCATCAGGAGAGGCAGATCATCCTCTATTACCATCTAACATAGAAAGTACTCCTGGGTCAATGTGAGCTTCTGTGCTTTCTGTGTCTCTGCTCTGCCTTCTCTAAGCCCCAGTGGGTGGAGGCAGATGAGCGTTCACACTGAGCCTGGTTCTGGTTCTGCTGGAGGTTCTCCTCCCTGTTAAAGGGGCGTTTTCCTCTCCACTGTCGCTTCATGCATGCTCAGTATGAGGGATTGCTGCAAAGCCATCAACAATGCAGACGACTGTCCACTGTGGCTCTACGCTCTTTCAGGAGGAGAGAACGCTGCTCGGAGAGACTCGATGCAACCTGCTGGGTTTCCTTAGAGAGGAGACTTTCTGACCAACCTGGAGGATTTTAAGGAATTTGACTTTGTAAAGAGCCTTGAGAGGACATGTGTTGTGAATTGGTGCTATAGAAATAAAATTAATTTCTTCTTTAACAACGGTCAGTCTGATCATTAGATTGATTTCAGGGATTTCAGCTGGATCTTTGATTATCATGTGAAATTCTTTTTTTTTATTTATGTTCAGCTCCTCCAGTTGAGCCGGGTCTGTCCGTCACCCGCCCGGTGAGGGACATCACAGCAAAGGCCGGAGAGACGGTTTTATTCGAGTGTCACGTCATTGGACCAAAGGACACTGATGTAGACTGGCTCGCGGATGGAAAACTGATCCAGCCCGCGTTGCTGAACTGTAAGATGCACTTTGACGGGAGGAAGTGCAGACTGCTGCTCAATTCTGTGCATGAGGACGACAGCGGGACGTACACGTGCAAGCTCAGCACAGCCAAAGGTGGGGATCAGAAGAATATTAATGATATAATGGCTGATGGTGGAGAAAAGTACTTACTGTCGTTGTGTTTTCTCTTTTAGAGGAAGTGACAACAAGCGGGAAACTGAAAGTCATTCCATCACTGGAGCCTCTGTTCACGCGGAAGCTGGATGTTCTGGAAGTGATCGAGGGTCGAAACGCTCGGTTCGACTGCAAAGTCAGCGGGACTCCGCCTCCTAAAGTCCTCTGGAGCCACTTTGGTACAACCAGACTCCATAGCAGGAACTAGTGATGTGAAACATTATCCCCCCAGTCCAGACTTCTTTTTACTTTTTTGTTACACTTAAATGTTTCTGATCATTAAAGAAACTTTATTATCAGACAAAAAAAAAGAATAATAAAATGGTTTTTCGAAACTGAGGTTATTCTCTTTAGCCATAATGATTTCTGTGAAAACTGTATAATAATTCCCTCAAACAGAACCTACCTGACAACATGAAGTAGGCTAATTGATCCATAGGTTACACACCATACGTCGAATAAAGAAACTGACACTTGGAATAGTTTACAAAGCCTTTTCTAAATCACCCTACTCAGTTTTACACTTATTTAATTGAGTATGCAATTATTTATAACTTATAGGTGTACAGCATTTTTTTTCTTGTGCTGTAAATCTGCTCTTTGCTGCTAGTACACCTGAATTTGACCTCTGATGGACTTAGTCAATTCAATTATACAACCCCCAAAGAAATAAAACAAAACATCTTGATGATCTCCAAGACCTCTAGGAGAAAAAAGAAACAAGCGGAACTTTTTTTAAGGTCTGCATTTAAGGTTACATTTGATGGAAAACTGACCCAACCAGAAACTGCTGATGGAGAATCAATGGCTAATAATTGGTTACCTTTAGCTAAGGTTCTCTTGTGTTGTACAACACAGCAACAATCCAGCACACACCAGCAGGTCCACCTGAAAAAAAGCAAGGTTTTATAGTGGCCTAGTCAAAGTCCAGACTTAAATTTGATTGACACGTTGTGGGATGGCCTTAAACAGGCTGATGTGAACTAAAGCAGCAGCAATTTTTGAATTCACTCAGGTTTTCTGTGTCTGATATAAAACCTGTTTGGTGAACTGAAATGTTTAAGTTTGACAAAAACAGAAGGAATCTATGAGGGGGTAAATACTTTTTCATAGCTTTGTCCGCCACAGCCTCCATGTTGTCCTTCCAACCCTCTCTGTGATCTCTTGTATGAATGCCTCCTGACTTTTCTCTTCAGACCAGCCGCTCATCGAAAGTGAAGACATCAGAATCGTCCAGGAGGGCGGCCGCCATTCTCTCATTATTTCCCACGTGACCAGCGAAGACGAGGGTTTCTACACCGTCAGAGCTCGGAACGGTCACGGAGAGGCCGAGGACTCTGCTGAACTCTACATACAAGAGCCGCGACCAGCCATCTCCTCTCAGATGTAAGACAGGGGGACATCTTCCTCGAATTCAAACCTTTCTTAAAGCCGAGAATATTCTCCCGTGAAACGCGTTTTTTCGTCCGCTCAGGGCCAAACTGGAGAAGATGCCGTCCATCCCAGAGGAGCCTGAGGTCCCAGAGAACGAGGTAGAGCGCTTCACCATGCCCGACTTCATCAAACCTCTCTACGACCTGGACGTGATCGAGGGAAAAGAGGCCGTGTTGAAGTGCAAAGTGGCCGGGTTGCCATACCCGACCATCGCCTGGTTCCATAATGGCAAGAGGATAGAGAGCACGGAGGACAGGAAGATGACACAGTGTAGGCGGACCAACATGAGGCTCAACGCTGTGTTGCTTCTGGAAAACCCCTTCATTGGGTTTTTATGTGAACGACCAACTCAAAAAGGGACATTACTGTGAAGAAAAAACGAAAAATGGTTTCCAATAGTTGATCAGTATAACAATTACAGTTATAGCAATCTGAAAAGTGGGGCTTGCATTTGTCTTAAACCTCAAACCAATACTTTGTAGAATCGCTTTTCGCTGAAAAGTGAAACTGAATCTCAGTTGGCTTTAGGTCCAGACTTTGACTAGGCCATTCTAACTCATGGATCTGCTTTGATTCAAGGCCTCCCACTGTTTCTCTAGCTGCATGTTCAGGATGGTTGTCCTGCTGGAAGCTGAACCTCCACCCTAGGCTCAAGTCTTCTGCAGCCTAAGGAAGGTCCTGCATTTACCTCCATCCAACCTCAGCTATCACATCAGACCAGCTCCCCTGTCCATCCTGCAGAAAACCGTCCCCTTAACATGATGCTGATCCTGCCATGTTTTAATTTGGGGATGGAGTTTAGGGGTGATGTGCAGTTTTGGTCTCATCTGACCAGATCCCCTTCTTTCTCATGTTTGCCATGGCTTGTGGCAACAAACTAGGACTTAATGCAAGTGTAAGCCGCACTTTTCAGATTTTTATTTGGAAAAAATGTTGAGTCGTGTTCCTTTCATGCAAACATTACGCACCACATTCTGTTGGTTTATCTCATAAAATCTAAATAACTTAAACTGGAGTTTGTAATGTATGGAGTCAAGTTTGTTCCAATATGGTTGCAAGCAAAGAGCATGTTTTGTAGATGGAATAAAAAAAAAGCAATTCGTAAATTAAACTTTGAAAAACTTCTTAAACAAAAAAGGTTTTGACAGTAACTTTACTGTTTTCTCTAATTTTATTTTATGAAATTGTAATACTTTTTTCCGCATTTAAGTTTTTAATGACATTTTACCACATTTTTATTTACAGATTAAATATGTATTAATAATTTTTTTTTATTCCTCTATTTCAGATTGAGTTTTACAAATTGCAGTATTTTCAAATTGCCTTTTCCAGATCTCATTCTCTTCACTTCTGGGGGCGGGCTTTCCTCTGAAGCGAGGAGCAAAGATGCATTTCTATTGGTCCGCACGGACGTTAGCAATAACATTTTTTGTTAATGAGCGTTAATGAGCAAGAGTGAGAAGTGAAGAGAACATAATCTTTAAAACGTGACTTGAAAAGAATGCAATTCGCAGAATTCAATCTGAAAAAGAAAAATTTTAAAAGAATAAAATCTGTAAAAATAAAATCTGAAAAAAACATGAAAGTTACTCTGAAGACCTTTTTTTTTATTCAGAAGTTTTGCAAAGTTTAATTTCTGGATTTAATTTTTTTTTTTCAAATTTCCATTTACAAAACGTATTCTCTGCTTGCGACAATAATGGAACAAAATTTACTCCATAGTGATTTCACAAAATCTGCTAAATAGTGTGAATGCTTTTGTAGAAAATTAGTGCCACCCAATATGAAATTTGCAGTTTCAGAGACTCCACACAGGACTAGTTAATTTGGGGCATCATGCATTTTGTTAAAGAACCATTTCAATAGAAACTGGACCCACTATTCAGCTCCTTCTCACCCCGGTTTGTTCTTCCCTCTGCAGTCCGTGACGTGCACAGCCTGGTCATCCGCTCTGTGTGC
This sequence comes from Fundulus heteroclitus, assembly GCF_011125445.2. NCBI lineage: Eukaryota > Metazoa > Chordata > Actinopteri > Cyprinodontiformes > Fundulidae > Fundulus > Fundulus heteroclitus. The sequence goes on from NC_046367.1 coordinate 40,232,114, forward strand.
CACGCTCACGGTGGAGTTTATAAGAGCGTGATTTCCAACAAAGTGGGAAAGGCCACCTGTTATGCACATCTCTATGTTACAGGTAAGTTCATCTTCTGCTTTTGGCTCAGGAAGGAAATCTCAGGAAGAGCTCAATACAGTCCTGTCTAAACTGTCTTGGGTTTATATTTTCAATCCAAGCCGCCTGACGTCTCTATGATCTTTGAAAGTGGTCTTCATTAATAGTTGTCCTGGCTTTCTGAAGGTCGGTCCAGTCAGTGTACTTTATGTTTTGCTGCATGCGCTTTAGACACATACCAAACCACCAGAAGACGTTTCAGGCCTTAAAAACTCCAGCAGATAAAAACCACGGTAAAATCTAAAAAAAAAAAACAGGAAATAGTTATCGTTAAGATCTGGGCAATGCCTCATCAGTCAATGGAGATTCATACTGTGCAATTTTCAGTTAATTTATGTGTTGATGCAAAGATCCAATGTTATGTTTGATAGAGTCATGAAAGAGGAACTCTTTGTGTCTTTGTGGTTTTAAAGCTCCAATCTAATGCTAGTTCTTTAAGTTGGCTGACTGTGCCGGCACATGTCTGGGGCTTTGGAGAATTTAAACACTCGGATGGTTCAGAGGTCAGAATTAAGTCTCTCAACAAACCAAAGCCACCAAAGGCGCTCATGAGGTATTTAAAGAAAAACTCCTTCAGGCCTTCAGAACCTGTGTAGAACAGTTGATGAAGACCACTTAAGACTGTGATGACAGGTTTCCTCTATCATCACAGTAATTTGCTCCCTGGAACCACGCCTTGACCTGTCTTCATTTGCAGATATTCTTCCTGATCCTCCCGATGGAACTCCAGTGATAGAGTCCATCACTGGGAGAACCATCACTTTGAGCTGGAAGAAACCCAGAAGGTTGGACCCTTCCATTGGTACGTATGAGATGACTTCAGACCTGAGTTACAGCCAACCTTACATTAGGCGCAGTTCCACTGGCACACTCGTTTTCGCCCGGCTGACTCTGCGCCTCCCTGGTTGGATCATCTTCGCCCGGTTTAGTGATTCGACCAGCCTAGAAAAGCCTGGATTATAGTAACGCCTGCTGGGCATTGCTTCAGTCCCCGTTCCCCCGACGCCTCACACCCAGTTGACATTTTAAAGAAATCTGTAAAAGATGGATAAATGATAAAAATACATAATTTTAAATGAAACATAAATAAAAGAAAAAATATAAATATTGTTTCTATAGCTGCATATGCAGGATTGTCTTAGATGTTTTTAAGGAGTAATCCAATGAGATACATATCTGGATCACGCATCTAATGATAAAATAAAGCCTGTCTGAACTCTGCTTTGAAACTGTGTGTTGGAGCGCAAAACGCTCCTTCTTCAGGCTGTTTTCAGCGACAGAATTAGTATTTACAAAAAGATTTTATTTATTTATTTATTTTTTTTTTTTCTTTCATTTTTTTTCTTTCTTTCTTTTTTCTTTTTGTTTTTTCTTTCTTTTTTTTGTTTCTTTTGTACAAAAAGATTTTAACCGCAGGGAAATTGTAATTTTCGGGCTTACTCCCTGGCAGTCTCAGCGGTGTGGGCTGTCATCTTTTTGCCTCAGCCATGGCAGGATCGAGGAGTACACGGTTAAAAGTTTTTTAACCAATATTATTTTCATCGGTCTGACTGCGTGCTGACCACCAGGATGCAGGCTGCTCTGTCAGCAGAGGGAGGGCGAAGCTCGACCGTATGTGAGCTCCTTTCAGCGGCCACCTCGGCAGAATCACCCCGCTGCTCCCCTGGTGCTTTATACAGAAACAGAGGCGGGCAGCAGGGAAAGGCAGACAGCCACCGCCTTGAGCCACATGAGGTGGATGGATGGACACTTCAGAGACAAAACTTAACAGGTTTGAGTGTGAAATGAGAGAAAGCCTCAATAAAGCCACGGATCTGATGTGGTGTGTCTTGGTATAGGAAACTGAACTGTCCTTTTTCTTTTTTTACCTTTCAGGCATGGTTCATAGTTTGAAAATAAAAATTATATTTCAGTTTGAGCCACTCTGTCCATAGTGGTGCTCAATATCAATGTTGTCGCTCTTCAGTTATTCTGGACTTCGTCAGAGAAAACTCGTTTCTCCTCGTGTTCACCCAAAACTCCTCTCGAGTCAGCTCGGTTTGTTTCGGCTCTTCGGCAGATCCACAGGGACCCCGGCTGGCCCTGAAAAAAACCCAAAAACTGCTCCTGAAACACTCGAAAGTGAGCGGAGCCGTGCGGTGCGAGGCAAATCCCAGCCGGTGGAACTGTGCCTGTTGTTTAATCTGGAGAAAGCGAGGTTCTACTGAGGTTTTGCTCACTTCCAGATCCCGGTTCCCTGATGTATGCCATCCAACAGCAAGCCCTCGGCTCCATCCAGTGGATCATAATCGCCTCCGGCCTGAAGGAGACCACCTACACCATTTCTACCCTCTCCAAGGGTGTGCGCTACGCATTCAGGGTCCTGACCATCACCTCAAAAGCCTTCAGCAAACCCTCCCCCGCCACCGATCCGGTTCAGCTCTTGGACAGAGGTAGAGTCCATCTCTCACGGCACCTGCTGATGCATCAGTGAGCGGTACTGGTTTAAATGTTCTGTGTGGTTCCTCTTAGGCCCGTACCTTCAGGAAGCTCCAGTGATTATCGACAAACCGGACGTTGTGTATGCGATTGAAAACCAGTCAGTGACGATCTCCATCTCTCTGAATCATGTCAACACTGCCGTCACCTGGAAAAGGTATCAGTTTAATTCAATTCCATTTTATTTATATAGCACAAATTCATGATACAGTTATCTCAAGGCACTTTACAAAGTCAAATTCAATCAAATCCTCTAGATTGGTCAGAAAGTTTCCTCTCTAAGGAAACCCAGCAGGTTGCATCAAGTCTCTCCAAGCAGCATTCACTCCTCCTGAAAGAGCGTAGAGCCACAGTGGACAGTCGTCTGCATTGTTGATGGCTTTGCAGCAATCCCTCATACTGAGCATGCATGAAGCGACAGTGGAGAGGAAAACTCCCCTTTAACAGGGAGGAAAATCTTCACCAGAACCAATGTTTAATGCTTGACTTTCTTTTAGACTACAGGGAAATCACCTTCATGCTTTCTGCACATTTTTAATCATAAACCGTCTGTCATTCAGACAGGAAAATATACATAGTGACTGTGCTAGTGCAGGTCTGAGTCTCCTAATGCTGACTGAAAACAAACTTGACTCCAGGAAAGGAGTGCCTCTGGCCAACAAGCCCGGCCTGTATGAGATGGGGATGCCAGACGACGACCAGCACACCCTGAAGCTGCTGAAGGTGAAGAGTTCTGACGTGGGCGAGATGACCTTCGTGGCCACCAACGAGTTTGGAAGCGACAGCTGCAGCTTCAGCGTGGAGACGGCCGGTAGGAAAGACGTCCACCTGTGTGGCCGTAGAGCTCTCTGTGCCCTCCGTCCCCCGGCGTCATTTGTAACGTTGAGTTTGACGCTCTGTCCACAGCTCCACCAACGTTTGAGACGATCATGGAGGACCTGGACATCTGTTCAGGCGAGACTCCTCGCTTTGCTGTGGTTGTGGAGGGGAAACCGGTCCCTGACATCCTCTGGTTCAAGGTTTTTATCCATTCATTTTTTATGTTTGGTGGATACAACAAAATGTAAAATTTATGTATATAATGTGATTATTTTTTAATTTGGAAACTGAACATAACAACCTTTATTGTTGCTGAAAGTCGATGGTGTTAGTGTCTTGATTTGGGGCTTTTCTTAGTCAAGCCACGAGGATTTATGATCATTTATGGACCTGGACTTTAAAAACTGCAGCAGAGATTTGCACAACTTGTCCAGCCTTAAGTTACAAATAGAGACTTCAAAAGGCAAATGTTATTAATTTCATGGTCTGCCCATAGCGATGATCTGGTTTTTATCAGCAAAGTTCATTTAAATCTAACCGCCAGCGTTGAAAAACAACAGATTCCACATGGTGATCGTTTCTGAAGCAAAGATGATGCCAACGTGAGTTTTTTTTTTTTTTAAATAAAATAATAAGTAAATCACAAAACCTTTGGTGGCAACAGCGTAGGTAAAATTTAAAGTGTGTCTGGGGGGGGGGTATTTTGTTTTTACCATGAGGTTATGTAATGTGTTGAAGGTCAACTATCCTGTTTTTAAGACTCAAAACATCACGCCTTAACACAATAATGAAGCAGTAGGGTAAATCTGTTTCTCAGGTCACGCTGGAAAAATGTAAAATATAAATAATCTAATAAACGAACGTGTTAATAATAAGCACAACTGCTGCACGAGTGGTTGGGAACAGATCGTGAAGATGAAGACAAACTTCGTTCCGTCACAGCGTCCTCCACAGTCGCTGGCTCTCCCGGTAAAGATGTCTTAAAATAAGCTCCACCAGTGAGCCTTAGAGATGTTTTCACCTCCATCACCATCCTCCTCACCGTGCGTGGTGGAAGAAGAGCTTTGGTCCTCATCCAGCCTAGTTTGTCACGCTTCCTGTTGGTCTAAACTTTTCTTTTGTTGCTCCGACAGAAGATGTTCAGGGCAGGTTTTTACTTCTGGCTTTCCCGTTTTTAGAGGCAGTGAAGAAAAGCGGACATTTGTGCCGTCATACGATAGAAAGTCACACGTTACTGTTTAGAAGTGCTGAAGCTTGGAGATCACCTGAAAAAGTGAAATATCCGTTTAAATTTCAGCAAAGCGGTGCGTTCTCCCTGTACACAAGACCCCAGCCTGGGATTTGAACCTAGGACCTTCTTGCTACTTCTTGCTGTACCACTGTGCAGCTCTCATGTGTTTTTCCCAAATAAAAATGCAAAATAAATTCATTGCAAGTTTTCTTTTTAACTGCTCAGCAATGAATTTAACGTTCAATGTTTAAATAAAAAAAAAAAAGTAGAAATTATTCTAGGTCGGAAAAAGCATCTCAGCCTTAATACAACGTTATTGATTTTTTAATACTTGTTATAGAAAATGTTTTTAGTCTGCTTTTGAGTAAAAATGTGCATAATGGTTGTGGCTCCTCTATGATACTAAAAGAAAATAGGGTTAATATATGGAAAATGCTGACATTTCTGATTTAAAAAGATAAAAAGCTGTCATTAAAAATCGGACCCTGAACAAAAAGTGTCCATATGCATCAGGTTCGTTATCTGTAGGGCCACATCGTCACCGTTCTGGACCTGAGGTCGGCCGGACTTTGGACGCGCCTGTTGTTAGCATGAGACGATGCTGCTGCAGTAAAAGTCGAGTTATATTTAAAGCTTTTTACAGCAGCTCAGCAGAGGAGTCATTAATTGTGGCTGGTGATGTCAGGATATTAGAATCTGCATATTTCTGATCGATAAATAGGAGCCTAAACTAGAAAAATACTTCCTCTGTGTTAGTTTTTATTCAGGATTTCGTTAAAATGAAAGCTTTTGACTTCAGGGGGACGTCCTGCTGTCGGAGAGCAGTCACTACACCTTCGTCTATGACGACAACGAATGCTCCCTGGTGGTCCTGAACGCCCACCCTGAAGACTCGGGGGTGTACACCTGTACCGCCCGCAACCTGGCGGGATCTGTGTCCTGTAAAGCTGAGCTCACAGTTCATGAGGGTAACGGCCCAGACGCACACCACCTGTAAAAACCACACCTGTAGGTTGTCTGGAAGTGATGGCATGAATTATTGCATCTGCAGCTAAGAGGAAGGAGGAGCCCATGGATGATGAGGAGAGCCTTCTGAGGAAGATGCGCAGGCTGACTGATTACTATGACATCCATAAGGAAATCGGAAGGTAGAGTGAGCTTTTCATACGACACGTCTGCGTTTGAGACAGAAGTCTTGACCCGAAGCGGGAGATGTTTTCACTCTGGCCGTCTCTCGCCACAGGGGAGCCTTTTCCTACGTGAAGAGGGTGAAACAGAAGGCGACCAAAACGGAGTACGCCGCGAAGTTCATCTCGACTCGAGCCAAGAAGAAGGCGTCTGCTCTGCGAGAGATGAGGCTGCTGTCCAAGCTGGACCACGAGAGGGTCCTCTATTTCCACGACGCGTTTGAGAAGAAGAACGCAGTGATCATCATCACAGAGCTGTATCTTTTTTTAAAGAGCCCAAACACACAGATTCAAAGATTGTTTAATGCCAGTTAGATCTGCTTTATGGGAAAAGGCACAAAGAGCAACACAACCAAACCTTAAATCATGTCTACAGATGCCACGAGGAGCTGTTGGACCGATTTACCAGGAAATCCACCGTCCTGGAGTCAGATGTAAGTCCTGCGTCGGTCATTAACTGCAAAAACAGAACTAAAAATAAATAAAATTTTCTTGAAATTAGTGCATTTCTCCTTGATCTGAGCAGGTAAATAAGATTATCTGCCAATGGAAAGAGTATTTTTACCCCTAAAATAAGATAATTAGATATAATGCACTTGAAATAAGTTGATGGAGATGAGTTTTTAAGTGCAAAAATCTTATTCCATTGGCAGATTATCTTATTTCCCTGCTCAATAAAGTACAAATACACTAATTTCAAGAACAATGTACTTATTTTTCGTTCTGTTTTTGCAGTGCACCGCTGTTTAAAATTTGTTCCTGCAATTAACTGTTTAAAAAGGCGTGAGAAAACTTTATTGTCCTGACTGCCCGTTCAATAAGCTTGTCAACCAGAGATTCTGAGTCTGGTTGTTTCACAAAATCCCCAGACAGGAAGTCAAAGCTGTCCCTGTTGATGGAGTTTCTGAGCATTTATACCAGCGATCCTGCATGTGTGCAGAGCAAACCAGGATTTATGTTGAGTTACAGCAATGAAAAAGTGGTTCTGATCCTGAGAGGCCAGGGTAATATGGCAAGTGTGGTTGGCACTAAATATTTACCATCTCATGAGAGCTGCAGGTCATTTATCTTTGCAGAAGAAACAACAGAAAGAGACTTTGAGGGGTTAGGAATTTAACTAACGCTAGATTCTATCTCAACTGACAGCGACTGATGCTGAGGATTTCTCTTATCAACAGATGATGAATACAGAGTCTAAAAATTCAGTTTTTTTTCATTGGTCAGAATGCAAACTTTATAGTCAGAGAACAAGCCAACAGATGGGGCTTAATTTGCAGACATTATTAAACCTGACTCTGTTCATTTGATTCACTGACGTTCAGCTTTGGCTCAGAGTCACAATGAGGGCAGAAAGCGCCCAGTGAGCTTCCCTGCCTCCCTCATATTTTCCCATTCATTTAACAAAAAACCCCCGATTTAATAGCAGTCATGAAAAGACAAGGTTTCCTTTTTATTATATTTTTATTTACTGATTTGCACTCATTCCCCACCTCACTGGATCATGGCCCAGACTGATATCCTGCCAAACCAGGCTGCAATTTCCTGCCAATCTTTAAAGTTTGTCTTTGGACAGTTGCTGCTTGTTTTGTGATAATTTTCCATTGAAGATAAAGAAGAGCAGAACTGAGCAGAGATGAAGAAGTGACAGCATCTGAATGCCCTGCCCACTCAGCGGCCGTGTGAAGCAGAATTAGGTAATAAATAGCCGTGTGTGTCCAACAGGTGCGATCGTGTGTACGGCAGCTGCTGGAGGGAGTGGACTACCTTCATCACCTGAACATCATTCACCTCGACATAAAGGTAGATTATCTTCAACCTTCCCACAGAAAAAACATTTTTAATGAGCTCACTGACTGATTTCTTCCAGCAGAGCGTCATTTCATGCATGTGATTTATTTTCAGCCTGATAACATCCTCATGGCCGACCTCCAGAGCGATCAGATCCGTCTATGCGATTTCGGCAACGCCGTAGAGGTCACCCCCGATGAGGCTCAGTACTGCAAATATGGCACACCTGAATTTGTTGCACCTGAAATCGTCAACCAGACGCCGGTTTCAAAATCCACTGACATATGGTAGTGATTCTGTAACGTAAAACATTTTATTTTATCATCATTGGACTTTTAAAAACAACAACTTTGATTTATTTTCTCAGGCCTATAGGAGTCGTAACGTACCTGTGGTGAGTAAATACTAAATTGGGTTTTATTTTTCTGCCTCTCTTCTTCACACAACCTCCTGATATCCAGTATTTACTGCAGCTTTCTCTCTTATCAGCCTGACCGGCATCTCGCCGTTTGCCGGGGAGAGCGATCGCAGCTCGGTGCTGAACATCAGGAACTACAACGTGGCTTTTGAGGAGAATATGTTTGCTGAACTTTGCCGAGAGGCCAGAGGCTTCATCATCAAGCTGCTGGTAGCCGACAGGCTGTGAGTTTCACTAACAGATGAAGCTTTTGTCTCAAACTATACTTGTGTGTTATGGTTTTGCTTTATTGTTGTACAGCAGCAATTAAAAAGGAGCAAAACTTAATAGAATGCACCAAAAAGATTAGGCTGATTTTAGTGCAGCATGAATATTTTATCAAACAATAAATGGCGCTTGTAATTGTTTTTAATTAATTTCTTGCCCTTTTACTTATTGTATGTTTATTTTATCTTTTTCACTTTTTTATTTTTCATGCTCTCCATGTGTTTTTATTTAGCACTTACCTGTTTTACTATGTAGCACTTTGGGATTTGTATAAATATAAAGTGCATAACAAATCTAATTTATAATAATAATAATAATAATAATAATAATAATAATAATAATAATAATAAAAATAATAATAATAATAATTATTATTATTATATATAGCATTTAATGTTATTCATTTATTTTAAAATAGTTTAACATTTTGCTGCTATTTCAAGGCTGAGATCAATGTTCTATTGCTCAGGACTGACTGGTGATCAGTTCAATAGAAAATATCATCAGTTTTTTCTCCATTTTTTATTTTTTTTTAACTCAGCCAGCCTTTCTTTCGGTTGGTAAATGCAGCAAGCAGAATGTACTGTGGTGCGTGTTTCTGAACTAAAAATTGGATAATTATGAGGGACGTGGGCTTTCATGCATAATAGAGGGGAATCATGTACACGGGCATTGATTATGTCATAAAACATGGGGAGGATGTGGAAAAAGACACAACACATTTGATGTTTACATGCACACCAGATGAATTGAATTTATTTGCCGATGGCTCACGAATGAGCACAATATGAACACTTCATGGCGACAGTCATGTATGATCACTGAGGATGAAAACACAAGAACATCAAAAGCTTATTTCTTCTCTGATCAAGATACCAAACATCCAATTTTAACATCCAAGAATAAAACTAAAACAATACGGATTAAAAAGTAATGGAAAATTGCAACGGTAAGAAGAATAGAAACAACCATTTAAGTTATTCACAAATCATAGAAATATTAAAATTAAAGCCACAGTTCACTCTCAGCAACTGGAGGCATAGAGCTATATTTATAGGTTTAAGGGTTTAAAATAACTCTAATCATTACTTTTTATTTCCTTTAACAATTCACTCCACTACATAGCTGTGCTCTTTAAAAAGCTGTTCTCATCCATAAGACTTTTTAATGTGAATCTTTAACCTAACCATTCAGGTAATTTAAGGTTTTAACTATTAAATAGTTCTGGCGCTGATTAAAGTATGTAGTTTTTAAGGACAGGAATACAGTTTGACCCCTGGCCTAGCTTATTTTTTAACAAATATGCTGTCTCAGATATGCTGGTTTAACAGAATAATTTAAAGTTAGGTTGAAAATAGTCACTGGGTTCTGGTTCTATAAATAGCAGAGAGCTGTTTTGCAAGAGACACATTCTGCAAGATAAGTGCATTCGTTCCCACGCCACAGCTGTAGATTGGCACAGTAAGAGAGATGCAGCTCATAACAGTACTACTGCTATTATAACACTTTAACAGGCTGTTTGAGATTCAGATTTTCTCTACATGACCATAAACATCCTGATAGAAAAGATCATGTTGAGATAAAGCGACCTTTATTTCACAATCAGACTGCTGCACCAGGCGAGTTCGACTAAACCAGCGATGAGGTGAAATGAGGCAAGGCAAATATATTTGTATAGCACATTCCCGTACAAAGACAATGCTTTACATGATTAAAATATAGGAAAATAAAAACAGAATAAAAGCAAGTTGGAAGAAAATTTAGAAAAAATTAAACAAAATAAAACATGGGAAATGGAAACTAAAAGCATATATTAAAAATAGTTGGATGACAAACTTAAACTAAAGATGTTTCAAGTAGAGTAGGACAAAAGTTTTGTAGTTATTTCTAATACTAATACTAATACCAAAACAACCAATTACTCAGAGTCTTAAAATTCCTTTATTTTTTGCAAGTTACAAAACTACTACCTCTATAGCAAAACATGAGGCATGTTTTTAATGTCTAAAAAGCTTTAAAAACTAAAATCAGAATTGACAGGTGAGAGCTTGAAATAAACTAGAAATCTGTGTCCATCTAGAAATACCAAATTGGTGAATCTTTACTTCTGTTTTCTAGCATGCAACAAATTTTTTTTCCAGGTAAGGTACTGACATAAACAAATTCTGAGATGTCCTACACGTTTCCCAGATACCGCTAAACCAAAATAGCTCTGTTATTATTTTAAAACGTAATGTTATGCTCAGACAGTAAATTGGAATTAGCAGGAAAATAGAGCACTCTCACATAATTTTACATAATTTGCTTTTAGGAGACCTGATACTCAGGAATGCCTCCGACATCCTTGGTTCAAGGTGAGAAAAAGTCCATAATACATCCTGTGAGTTCCACCTGACAATATTAGGCCTCTGTCATTTATTAATAATTACTTCAAAACCTATATTCAATGGGTTATACAGATACTAAGCAAGGGGAAACCAATCAGCACAGATGGGCTGAAGAAGTTTGCTTCTCGCAGAAAATGGCAGGTGAGGGAAGTTATTTTTCTTTCTTGTGTTGCATTTCCTGCAGACAATATTTTAAAGTTGTAATATTTTGTTACTTATCTTTTGTAGCGTTCCATAATCAACTATAAATCAAAAATGGTCATGAGATCCATACCAGAGTTGCTGAATGATTCCTCGAGTCACACTTCCATTGCAGTTCCGAGGCACAAGAAAGAGGGCTCACCTCTCCCGTCGTCGTCTTCAGACTCTGACGAAGACATCGATGAACTTCCTTTTATTCCAATGCCACTTAACATGGACTTCTCCGGATCAAGAATGTCACTGAATGACATTCAGACCAATGAGCAAGGAACAGGAAAAGGGAATGAAAAAAGCCAATGGTCTGGCCCACCTACCCACGGCCAGGAGGCAATGGAGTGCGACTCTCAGGAGCAGGAAACACCAAGAGGAGAGCCAGGAGGGAAAGGCCGCCTCCGGAAACGGTCATCAGAAGACAACGACAAGGGTTTCTCTGAGGAATCACCATCTGAACCTATCCAAAAATCAGAACTATCAAGAAAGCCCCTCCGAAGAGGATCAAGCATGGAGTCTGAAAGGGTAGAAGGAGGCCGTAAAAGAGGGGAACTTCGGCGCGGTGGTTCGGCTGACAGCGCTTTGCTGCTCCGGATTACACCCGAGGAAGGAGCCGAAGAAGAAAACCCAGAGGAAGGACGGAGAGTCCTGAAAAAAGCTGTTTCCATGGAGCTACCTAGGAGGAGTGCCAGTCCAGGAACGGCAAAGATGAGCCAAGAAGACTATGCTCTTAAACTGGAGCTGATGAGGCAGCGACTGCTCCGTGGCGGTTCTGCAGACAACAAGATGAGTGGCCTGAGAGGACCTCTTTTAGAAACATTAGGGATGGGAGATGAAAAACGAGCAATGCCCTCAGATCGCTACTCTCGCACAGCTCGTGTGGGCCCACCTCCACTTACCAGAGCTGCCTCAAGTGACTTTGCAAGGGACGAAGTTCCCAAACCTAAGGTTCTACGTAAAAGCACTTCTTTCAGTCAGGGGGATTCAGAACCAATAGCTTTACATCGCAGGTCAGGAGCACCTCTGGAGATTCCTGTTGCACAAGTAGAGGAAAGGCGGCTTAAAGAAGCCATTTCCATGTCATCTCTGACAGAGCAAACAAGGTTAGACTCCCGTCCAGAGACTCCCAGGGAATCTTCCCCAAAGCCACGTACCCCAGACCCTGTTGTGCAAGAAAATCAATCCAAAACAGAGAGTCAGGATTCACTGATGGAGAAAGAGATTCGAACAGACGAGACTGTAAATGAAAAGATGGATGGACTGACTGCAGACAGTAATTTTGATGAAAGGTCGAGCACAAGTGGATTCTCAGAGAAGGACATGAGTATTTCAGAGGAGCCATTGACTGAAACAGATAACGTAGGCCAGAGAATGCCTACACCTCCTGATATGGCCCATAGCTCTGGAGCAGAAGAGAAAATGCAAGAGGAGAAAGAAAGAGAGAAAAAGGTGCAAGAAGAAAAGGAAGAGTTCGCAAAAGAAGAGGATGAAAGGGTTGAGTTTGCAGTTGAATCAAAAGCTAAAGAAAATGGAGAGGTGAAGACAAGTACGCCGACAAAGTCTTCTGAGATGATCATAAGCACAAGCTCGGTTATGGTAAAACCAACACAGGAACCTTATCAGCCTCCAGGAGCTGTAGCTTCAACATATATAACACCTTCACTTCCGGCCCGAGTTGTCCTCCCAGATGGAAGAATGTCAGCTTATGCCAGTATAATGCAGACCATCTTAGTGCCTTCCCTTCAACCTGCCAACGAGGAAGCCCTAGCCCCCTCGACCCCAGCTGATGTTCAGGTTACCTCTTCAGCCTCAGTTACAGCTCAGACATCTTTTCCAGAGAGCACATCATCCGGATCAGCAAAGTCGATCATCATGTCCACCACAGAGCATCCTGCCGTCTACTCCAGGGTAGCATCACCAGAAATGATCACCAAAGAACCCAGTCCACCGAAGACCTTTACGCAAACGTCACCCCAGCAAGAGCTTTCTGCTGGAGCTGACTTGGAAGATATGACCTCTGAAGAGGTTTTCGAGGCCCGCTTCAAAAAACGTGAATCTTCCCTCTCAAGAAGTCTGAAATTTCTCTCAAGGTCAAAGGATGAAGATAGATCAGTGACCATCCAGGCTCCAGAAGATACCTCTGAAGAGATATACAGACCTGGGCCTGTTGGTGCACCATTACAGTTGGCATCCAGGAGACTTGAGGAAAAGTCCAAGTCCGTCCAGGACCTTCGTGAAGCCCAAAAGGATCAAGGCTTCATGAAAAGGCTCTCTATGCGCTTGAAGAGAACTCCGTCAACAGAGCGTACTGATGAAGTGGTGAAGGAAGATGATTCGGTTGGCTCAAGACGTAGGCTCTCTTGGACTCTCGGCAGACGGGGCTCTCAGGAGAAGAAAGAGGTAGAGATGACGAGGATGGATGGAGAAGGCGACAGGCCTGCGGAAGAAAAGGAGCTGAAGAAGCCTAATGAATCGCCGGTGTTGGCGATGCGCAGGAAGATTGAATCAACTGTGGCTGGGATCTCCACGAGAATTCGCAGCTACTCGGAGGAGAGACGAGCCTCGGAAGATAAGGAAACAAAAAGGACACCGATTCTTTCAATGCTTCGTCGGTCAACATCAGAGAGTCGAGCCATGAAGCCCATCACTGTTCCTCAGAACCAACTGGCATCTCAGGCCAGTAACGGAGCCTCATCGGAGTCACTTGACTCCATGTCAAGCCTAAAATCAGAAACATCTAAGGGTATGGGGTGGTAGTTGTTGCTTTTTTAGACTTATTAGATCATGTCATACAGCAATCAATCAAAGCTAATCTATGCTTTTTATATTTGTGTTGTTAACAAAGGCATTGAGGTTGAGCGGAGATCCAGGTGGGATCGATGGGGCTTGACAAGAGGGAAAAGAGACAAAACCGTGTCACAGCCTGACATACCCACTGCAATCTCACGAGACAACAGTTCCTTACGCTCACGCCAGTACTCCAAATTAGCTTCTGGTAAGACGGGGATGCTATGTCCTTAAATTTAAAATGTCCTTCCTCGAAGATGAATGACTTTCTTTGCTCCTAGATTAAAATGGCAATTAGATTAGATCCTGGTTTTGCAGTTAGATGGCACTGAGGGCTAAAAGATAACCACAATATCAAATGTCCATCGTTTCTAAAAGTCTAGACTCCTATATGTGAAGGTAAATCCTTGGAGTGGACAGAGAAAAGTGTTACTTCAGCCAACTTAACTGTTGCACAGCATTCTTCATCCAAATTAAACAATGCAAAGATGTACAGATACACAGGGTTACAAAAGTAGAAGGGGTTTTCTAATTGTGTAATGGCTATGATGTCAAAAAACAAGTATATGTATATTTTGCATGCCTGTTGGTTTATATTAGCATCAATTAAGATACAATTTGATTTCTTGCACGCTGCATAAATTCTTGTTTTTGTTCAAAGTTGTGATTTGACTCCTGTAATGTCAGGGTAAATTGAACCTTACACGTTACAGCTGGAATATCATTTTGCAGTCAAGGTAATATTTTATTGATGTTCTTTCTTCTGGACCAGATTTTCCTCCTGTATTTCATATCAAGCTGAGAGATCATGTCCTCCTGGAGGGGGACCCTGTGACCCTCAGCTGTCTGCCGGCTGGAAGCCCCCACCCACACATCACCTGGTTGAAAGGTAAGGTCACAAATATCCAATGAAAACATTGATAAGAAGTTGTAATTACCCTAGACTCTATGTGAATATACATTCCAATAAATATTTCCACACACTCCCGTAAATTTGTGACTCAAAACAGAACCACACGTCCTCATCGTCCTCCTGATATATTTCTTCACGTTTTCTTTCCCAGACAAAAAGCCTTTAGAAATCGATGCCAGAATGAATATGATTTCCTGCCCCGATGGCCGGCAGCTGCTGATGATCATGCAAACCACCAAAAAAGATGCCGGGGTCTATGAATGTGTTGCTACTAACCCCCTGGCTTCCGTGTCCAGCTCTTGCACCATATCCCTCGCTCGTAAGAACGGTTGATTACTTCCTGAAGGAATGCACAACATTTGAGTCGGAGCACCCGACACAGCCATAAGTACATCTTGCATACTGGTACACGATCTCATAATAACAACAGTGTTTATGCTTTACAGGCCTACCCAATCGTCCTGGGACCCCAGAGGTTCCTCAGAAATACAACAACACGGCTTTGGTGGTGTGGCGACCCTCGGACACAGTGGCCCCTTGCACATATTCGCTTGAGAGAAGAGCAGAAGGTTTTTTTTAAGCTTACATGATTCATTAAATTCTTATTTTTATTTTTTAGATAAATACAACAATTTCTTAAGGTTGTTAAACATAGAAATAGTAAATCTAGTCAAAATTAATGTTGTCTTGGAATAGGCTTGTTAGATTTGCTCTTGACGTATACAGAGAAGATACCTTCTGAGAAGCCAACACCTGCTTGGCCCTTAACAAAATTTACCTTTTTCTGAAAAACCTAGTTCAATATTGGAAGCCATTTTATACTTTAACAAACAATTGGCCTATCTGAAGTTATTTTATTGATTTTTACAGGACCATACAAATATGAG
Source organism: Fundulus heteroclitus (assembly GCF_011125445.2). NCBI lineage: Eukaryota > Metazoa > Chordata > Actinopteri > Cyprinodontiformes > Fundulidae > Fundulus > Fundulus heteroclitus. Next base: position 40,247,586 of record NC_046367.1, read on the forward strand.
CAAAGTATTACAACCTTTTTACCAAATGATACATTTCTTTGTCTTCTGCTCCGTCCGAAATCTTCTAATTAAAGCTCCTAACTCCTGTTCCTTGACCAGTTTTGGACTGCTTTGCCGATGTTTGGCCAGCCTTTAATACGTCATTACGTAGCGGAAACGCAGATGAATGATTCTAGTCTAATCCAGGCCTACAGCCTTCTGAACAAGAACTGCAAAGTATGCGTTCTCTTCTCACTGGACATTTTTGTTAATTTCCGTGTGGTCATGTTATGCAAAGGATTATGGGATTCCTTATGGCTCCTTAGCGCCAGTGAGGGACATCACAAGCTCCCCATGGTAAAGGAACTATGATAGGAAGCATGCAGGCTCCTTTTCCTACTTCCTTCCTTACTGACTGCACTATTCAGACAGCACTTATCATGGCGAACGCTGACGCTGTTCCGCTTTGGCTGACAAGTCCTTACCAATAGGACATTTTCAGACAAAGCCATTGTCATTCTAACTATTGCCTTCACAATATGCTGGGTATTAGTTGTCAGTAGTGAAGTAAAACCTAAGCAATACCTAAGCTGAAGATATGAATAACTCTCATGCCTAAATATTCGCCACATTGGGAAAATATGGGAAGGTTGAAATTACTACGTTTTCAACTTCTTGTAACTGTGCTGCAATTTTACCGCCAACTTGTTTGCAAACAGAAACAACAGATTTGATTTCAGCTGTTTTTATTGGTGTCATTCACTACAGCAGCACTGCTGCTATACAGCTACCTTGCCAATTTCCTTTTTTGGAAACCTGGGTTGCCATGTTAGTCCTAGTTTGCACGTTTCCTTGAAGATTGACATTGTTTTTAACATTTTTCAAGAAATAGGTTTCACAAATATTTACAACAAGCTAATTCATTTTGAATCACAGTAGTCCCATGGAAGCCCTTATTTATATGTTTATGTTATGTAAGTTTAAAAGTGAAGAAAAATCTACCTGTCAGTAGTAGATTTAGCTACTTTGGTACTTATAAGTCCAACTTTGTTACCTATGTTACCAAAAAGATGTTTGGATTATATTAAAGTTGTTTAAATACTGCAATGGCTCCTTGTTTCAGGTGAGCGCAACTGGCTAATAGTTGCGACCGGAGTGGCAGACTGTTATTACAACGTGACGGAGCTGCCAGCAGGAGGCTCCTTCAGGTTCAGGGTGGCTTGTGTTAACAAAGCTGGTCAGGGCCCCTACAGCAACCTGTCAGAGGTTGTGACTCTGGATCTGGCAGGTATCTCACCATATCATGCTCTAGGTGTTTTAGAAATATTTTCTGTAAATAAATCAAGTTAATGAGGTGCATCTTCTCATCATCTTCATTAGAACCTGCAAAGTCCAGCGCTTCTGCGGTTGTCAGGACTGTTCCTGCCACAAGTCCCCCACCTGCTGTGGTAATGATGTCGTCCATGAAAGTGCCTCCCATTAAAGCAGCTCCCAGTAAATCCACAACCGTGAATTCAGTGCCAGCTCCTGTTTCGTCAGTGGCTAAATCTCCCTCTCCTGTAACCGTTAAGCCAGTTGTGCAGGTAAGCGCTGGTCATCCTGCAGGAACTGTGGCCATCAGCTCAGCCTCTGTTGAACCAGCTCCAGTTCAGACCACAGCTGCCCCAGTCACAGCGCCCAAAGCCAAGACCTCGATCAGCATCAGTGTGAGCAAACCCCAGACCAAGCTGGCACCTCCACCCGTTGTACCACCCAAACCCCAGAGTCCTGTACTTACATTCCCCTCCATGACCAACAAACCACCTTCTCCTGTCTCAACATCTGCTCCTCCTATTGGAAAGCCCATTTCCTCTGTGCCAATGTACGTTCCAGCTGCGACGGCTCGTTCCACCCCTCCTTCTCAAGTTGCTCCCGCTCCAGCGGCTCCAGCGGCTCCAGCACCATCGGTCACTACTGTGACGATTTCCCCTCCCGTTGTGATAGTGCAGAGCCTCACCCCAGTTCTACAAGGAGGGGACAGTCGCAGTACCCCTTCTGGACGGATCACCCCATCCGGACGGCTCACGCCTTCTGGACGTAGGACGCCGCTGGGCAAGCCTGGGGAGGGATCTTTGCGCCAGGGAGTTCCACAGAAACCTTACACCTTTATGGATGAGAAAGCAAGGCAAGACTTTTTATCATGAAGAGTCAAATTATGTTAGAAAAACTGCACCTAGCATACCGAAGCCGTTTTGGCTTTTCTCTTTCTGGTTTTAATAAGCTCTCTTTCTTCCACAGGGGTCGGTTTGGAGTGATCAGGGAGTGCCGTGAGAACGCCACAGGCAACCTCTTCATGGCAAAGATTGTTCCCTATGAGGCAGACACCAAGCAGGCAGTGCTTCAGGAGTACGACATCCTCAAATCTCTTCATCATGACAGGATAATGGCTCTACACGAGGCCTATGTCACACCGCGCTACCTGGTGCTCATCTCTGAGTACTGCAGTGGGAGGGAGTTGCTCTACAGCCTGATAGAAAGGCCAGTAACTGGCTCCTGATCAAACCTGACATTTCTTAAGTCGTCCCACCCAGAGAGATTTTAATAAGCTGTTTTCTGGTTCCTCTCAGGTTCCGGTACTCTGAGGATGACGTCGTGACTTACATCGTGCAGATCCTCCAGGGTCTGGACTACCTCCATGCGCGCCGCATCCTGCACCTGGACATCAAGCCGGAGAATGTCATCGTCACACACATGAACCTAGTTAAGATAATCGACTTTGGAAGTGCCCAATCATACAACCCTCTCTTCCTCAAGCAGTTCAGCCCTCCTATTGGAACATTGGAGTACATGTGTAAGTCCATATTTTCTCTGGGTACACCAAAAATCCATATTTTATACAGAACAGAAGAGATATCTCGCTTATCTCCCAGAATTGCTCGATACTTCTTTCTCCACTGGTATACTTCCCTCCTTTTGAGCACATACAGCTGAAACCAGAAGTTTACATACAGCCAAATAAAAAGACACAAGTGTTTCTTTCTCACTAGGCATGACATTTCAATAAACATTTCCTGTCTTAGGTCCTTTTAGGATTATTTATATTTTCTAAATGCCAGAATAATGAGAGTGATAATGTTTTAGACATTGTTTTATCACTTTGTTGAAGGCCAGACATTTGCATACATTTTTGTTAATATTTTTCGCCCTTGCCTTTAAACTGTGACTTGGTCAAACATTTTGGATCTCTTTTCATGAGTTTCTCACATAAGTTGTTAGAAACTTTGACCCATTCCTCCTGACAGAACTGGTGGAACCGAGCCAAGTTTGTATGCTGCCTTGCTCACTCATGCCTTTTCAGATCTGCCCATAAATGTTTAGTAATGTTGAGATCAGGGCCGTGTGATGGCCACTCCAAAACATTGGTTTGTTATCCTTGAACTACTTTTAACCAGTTTAGCTGTATGCTTCATTGTCCATTTGGAAGACTCATTTGCGCCCAAGCTTCCACTTTCTTGCTGATATCTTGAGATGTTTCTCATGACACCATCTATTTTGTGAAGTGCACCAGTCCCTCCTGCAGCTCAACAGCCAACAACATGATGCTGCTGACCCCGTATTTCACAGTTGAGATGCTGTTCTCAGGCTTGAAAGCTTCCCCCTTCTTTCTCCAAACCTAACAATGGTCATTAAGACAAAAAATAAATTTCCTTGTCCCCGTGTGCATTTACAAACTGTAATCTGGCTTCTATGTGTTTCTTTTGGAGTTACGGCTTCTTCCTGGTGTTTGTACTTGTGTATAATTGTTTGAACGGATGAATGCAGGACCGTCAGGCATTTAGAAATTATACTCAAGGATGAACCAGACCTGTGCAAGTCCATAATTCTCTTCCTGGTGATTTCTTTCGACTTTTTTTATCATGTTACACAAATAGTGTTTAAGGTCTGCCTTTAAAGCATACACAGGTGCATCTCAAATCAACTCAAATGTTGTCAATTAACCTGTCAGAAGCTTCCAACTACATGACATCATCATCTAGGCGTTCCCAAATTGTTTAAAGGCATAGTGATCTTAGTGCATCTAAACTTCCGAATATGAAGAAAGTAATAAATTATAGTCAAAAAATAATCCTTATCTCATTATTCTGGCATTTAGCCAATAGGATTACCAAAACTATTTGCCTGACAGTGAGAAAAATAGCTTGTCTGCTTATAAAGTGTATGTGAACATCTTGTGTAACATCTACTGGACAGGGAAATAAAAGAAACAGATTATAAAAGCAAGATCTTTAAAAGACCTTCAAATAAACCTTTAGGGTTATAAACCAAGAACACTTTTAGAAGTAAGATTACAAATTGGCTCCTTGGAAGCAAAGCATGAATAGAGAAAATATGTCCTGATGCATCTAAAGAAAAAAGAAATATGTTTTACAGGCGTAGATATGTGCTCAATGAACAAACAGGTGTTTGTCTGTGTAGGATTAGATTTTGTCTCATTGTACTGTTACTAATTTGTTTAACTTTGATGTATCAGTCTTTGTGTAATTCCACGGTTCTTTGTAGATAAGACCAATTTACTTCTATTCACAGCTCCAGAGATGTTGAAAGGGGACGTTGTTGGTCCTCCAGCTGACATCTGGAGCGTGGGAGTACTGACTTTCATCACGTGAGTACCGCTTTCACAGCTTTCCTCTTGGTAAACTGTGTTTAAACAGAAATGCGTTCCTCAGATACAATGCAGTATTCTGATTAAAATGGCTTGCTACATTAGAAGAGTCTTGATTTCCAGCCTTCCTTAACGGCGCAGTCTATGCCATGTGACAGAACTGAACACTGATTCTCCCGGTTCATCTTGGTTTTCCAGGTTGAGTGGCAGGTCGCCTTTCATGGAAAATGATCCTCAGGAGACTGAAGCCAGGATCCTTGCAACCAAGTTTGACCTCTCTAAACTCTACCAGAATGTGTCCCAAAGTGCCTCCTTGTTCCTAAAAAAGATCCTCTGTAGCTACCCCTGGTAAGCTGAACACAAGATTTGTTGTCTGCAGGCAAAACGATTAGCTTGAGAAAGCTGACCATGAAATTTCTAAACGTCTAATGATGTGCATGTGTTTCCTTACCAGGGCCCGTCCGTCAATCAAGGACTGCTTCAGTAACTCCTGGCTTCAAGATGCCTACCTGATGCGCCTTCGCAGGCAGACACTCACCTTTACAACCACTCGTCTCAAGGAATTCTTGGCTGACCAGCAGCGGCGGCGGCAGGAGGCGGCGACCAAGCACAAAGTCCTACTTCGGTCCTACCAGAGTTCGCCGCAAACGCCCACCAGCCCCACCACGCCAATTGTGCCCGTGCCAGCCTCCACACCTGTCACACAGTGAAAACAGGCTTCCAGATATCCACTGGCAGGACTTTCCTGGTGGAGAGGGTCATTCTCGGATCGAGGCAAGACTTTGGACTGGGAGATCCGTCTTTCGTGGTTCCAAGCGAGAATCTAAGAAGCTTGCCTTCACAGCTAAGGGAACTTTGTGTAAAGCTTAAAGGGGCTAATTACTACAGGATGAACGTCGTCAGGCAGAAGAGGATGCTGTCATCAAACGAGTACCTCAAAGTTAGCAACTTTTACATCGGTTTTGAATGAAATACTTATTTTCCTACCATTACATTTACCATGATGAGAGAATCACATCACATTAGCTGGTCATGGACGGCTTCATGATGCAGTCATAGCGTGTCAGTGTAAATAACATGGTGGTGTTTGGACGTATTGAAAACTAAACTGAAGCAAATCCCATATTAAGGAGTATATCTCCGCAACAGAATCCATATTTTAAAAGGTTTGATGTCAATGAATTAATACAATTAATTTTATAACAATCTATAAAAGTCCTTTCTATCGTATCTCTTTTAATTTCTCACATTCACAGCAACCCAGAGTGGTTAATATAGTTCTGGAAAGTCTCTGCTGTGCTACACGTGCCCCGATATAGCTGTAGCTCCTCAGTGAAGATCAGGAATGTAGCAGTTCAAGAATTAACTACTTTCCTTTTTTTTGTTTTTTTTTTGTTCAATGTCTTGAGTTCAGAAGTTACATCAGTGGCTTCCACACAAGGGCTGCACGGAAAGAATGATGTAGATCTGTACATCCGCTCATCATACAAATAAGAATATATCTGACTGTCTAATTTTTGAAAGCTGGCTAGTTTTTTAAACTGTTGTGATATGGTAATTATCTTTACTCTTCCATATGAAACTCATTTCTTCCAGCAGGGATGTTGACAGCAGAGGGGTTTCCCTGCAGGCAAGAATGCAGGATAACAACCTATCTAGAGGGGCTTTAGGCTGCTTTAGCAACTTACAAGCCCATTAGCCACAGCACATTTCTACACATGTTTTGAGCAAGGAGGTAAAGTTTTAGTTTCAAACTTGGAGTGTATGACAAATTTTTATTGTCTTGTTCATTTCTTACTATTAGTTAGCAAATATTAAGCAATGCCTAAAACCCCCCCCACTATAAACTAACTGCCTTAGTTGCAATATTGGAGTAATCCTTTTAGTTGTTAAACTGCTAATTCTCTAACTTCCTTTCGCAGCTAGCTAGCTGTGTTGCAGTGCTAATACGTGGAACAGAAACAGGATTTTGCTTGTGTCTCGTTTACAAAAATTGTTCTGTTATAACACATAATAATAAACGGTCTTCAACGTTTTTGCTTTCAGTGAAACTGAAGGTGTTTTGAAATGCTATTTTTTTAGCTTCCTTGCTAGCTAAGCTGCACAACAGTGCTAATGTTGAACTGTATCGAAATAGAAATAACATGAGATTTAGATTCAGCTTTTTATTTTCTATTTCTGTCCTTCTCTTTAACAGCTAATATTATAAAAGTGATCCCACTGAGACTAGGCTAGCATCGCTGCAGTCCCAAACACTCCGACTGCTATTTTTAAAACTTCCTGAAGCTAATAACGTTGTGGTTTTCCCATTATTAACTTGTATGTTAAAGAAACAAGTGAACAATCAGTTTTATCTTTTTTTCTTTTAATTAGTTAGTCCAATTAGCATTTTTGTTAGCATATCACCTGTGAAAAAAAAGTTTTCTTAGCCAATGCCTCCTGCACAATTTTTAGTTGCTATACCCTCTTAGCCCATGCTAATGCCTGCAGGGCTTCTGGGTACAAAGAAAGCTAACCAGCTGCCCTATCGTCACCAGTTCATCTAAACGCTTTCAGGCAACCCAGTGAGAAATATTTAATCCAGATATATTTACAGTTTTTCAAAAAGCAGCTCTACTGAGACTGGTTTCATTTAACCAGAACAGGACAGTAACTGCATAATTGGATCAAAGTTTTGACACTGAGTTGCCGAATGATCAGGAATTGGATCTGAATACATTTATGGACTGTCTGGGTTGCTACTAAATGCCCTTTAGGAGCAGCAGTCAACAAATAAATTGGTAAGAGAGGATGCTGACAAAGAGCCGAGTTTGTTAGTTCCTGTTTTGGCTTTCAGTTTCAACTGCCAACAGCCAATGCTTTGAAAGGGGGGGACTGTTTTTATAATGCTGTTTGTACAATACAGTTTCTGAAAGGCACAGTTCTTCTGGCATATTCAGGTAGCTCTTACATCTAAAAAAAATACATTCACCAAGGTAACGCATATATTTACAGCATACTGTAAACTGTTGGCTGAATGCCATTACCAGATATAGCATACTCAAACTCACAGGTAACAAAACATTGAGCCCAGCAGTTCGTAGATTCACAGTTACATATTTTCATCATTTAATTATAGATAAATGGATCAGCTGATTTCATTTAATGGATCTCGCTCTTCCATTTGGGCACATATTTGATTTAAAGAGCAGCATAACATTTTTCAGATGTTGAGGCCACATGAATTGCAATCAGGGACATTTTAAAGCTCTTCAGGAAGAGAACTATCACTTTAAGAAATCACCAGGAAGGTGTTGCTGCATCATGTTTTCTGGTTGGTTGTATTTAAATATGTTTACCAATAGAAAGTAAGTTTCTGATTATTCTGTGAAGTCGTTCCACTGGTTTATTTATTCTGTTTGTTTTGGCCAGCTAATTGTGCCCCTCAGCTTTTCTTTGTTTTCATTGCTGTCATTTTCCTATGCAGAAAACATATTTCAGCTTGGATGAAAACATGCAAGAGTCTGCATTAATTTAAAGTGCTGTGCAGTACAAGAACTTTATTCCTTGATGAAGTGACACATGTTTGTAAGCAGCAACAGGGTTTTGCCACATTTTGTAGTATAATCAGAAGACATTTTGTTGCAGTGCCTCATTATGAAACTTAAACCCAGAGAGTAAAATTACTGCAGTTTTAAGAATGAATTGTTTTATTTTTAACGTGACTGCTTTGCGTGTGTGTTTTGGCTAAGATTGTTCATCTATCGAGTGCCTGTGTTTGTTGACACAGCTGCAGCTTTATATTTGTGAAGTCTCTGAGTCTGGCATGGAAATGGCATGACAGGTGTTACAGTTACGAAAAATAAAGGAAATATGATGAAACATGCGGATTCACAGCGCCATGTTGTTGGGGCTAAACGCTATGGGAGCTAACTCATGCAGTGTCTATAGACATCTGAGATGGTACTCTCAGACAGGAAATGCAATGGTTAGGGAGGAGTGGTCCAGTTTGGGAATGAACGGAACTACAGGAGCAGGGAGGAGAGCAAGAGAACCAGGACAAAACAAGGGGAGGGATTAGTAGCATGGAAAACATGGGAGTGATTGTCAGCTTTGACATTAACTACATTGTTACATCCTCATAAGTTGCTGACAAATGGTGCCAAAACTTTGATGAACAGCAGAAATCAGACGGCTCACTAAAAAGGGGAGATTGTTCGAAAATGAATACATATAGAGACTAACTGTGTATATAGAATAGTATTAGACGTTATTGTCTGTCCCAGATGATGACAGAAATGTACACCCGTGTCATCTAAAGTTGAAAGGAAACGTAGACTGCTTAGGAGGATAAACTGAACCACAAATGCTGGGATCATTCAGCCAGTAAGAGATGTTTGGCAACCCCCATAACAAAGCTCCATCTTTAGTTCAATGTGTATCTGAAAAGTCCCACATCTATACCAGGGAGGTAGGAACATCCCTGTCCTTCACTTGTTCTCTGCCTGTATATACGGGCCTTCCCCTTCCTGCAGTTGGCAGATTATTGAAGGCTTCATTGTTAGTAGACGTCAAGTATTCCTTGCCTGCCTAGGCTGTTTTTGACCAAGATCTTGTTTTCCTGGAATCCCCTTGTCTCACCTTGCCCACGTTTGGAAATCCTATCGGCTTCTGTGTTTTGGACACAATGTGGACTGTTCTCACGACCACAGTCTTTGCCACGCCCCTTTATCTGTCTGCCCGTCAGATGTCACGCCAGCCTTGCGGACCTGCCTGGAGCTTCAGCCCTGTCGGCCTTGCCAGACTGTTGCGCATGTTCTGCCTTTCTGCACCAGGGCTTTGATTTTTAATTTTTTTTAATAAACATTTTTTTAGTGCAACACTGTTTCTGGCTCAAATACGAGGTTCTCCTCCTTGTCAGCGCATTACACCTGGTGGATGATACAAAACAAAGAGAAGAGGTTTTATTGCTTTGCCGTTTGGATGAGGGACACTGAAGGTTAAATGTTCAAAAGAATTGTTGTTATTAATTGTTGGGACCATTTAATAACTCAGACTGAAAATATGTTTGCTACTCCTTCTCCTCATCCTGAAGTTCTGGGAATGTGGAAATTTAAATAATTAGAAGGAGTTGACCATTTTTTTTTTACTTTTTTTTTTTTACTAACACAGTCCTCTTGCAGGCAGATTCCTGTGAGATTAAATGAATAATAATCCAAAGTGGGATGGATGCCGTCTCTCCGGATCAGACCGGGTTTTCCCCAGAAAGTTCCCCAGTTATCAATGTAGCCCACGTCGTTTTCAGGACACCACCTAGACAACCAGCAGTTGAAGGATGACATGCGGCTAAACATGTCATCACTGGTCAGATCAGGAAGGGGACCAGAGAAAATTACCACATTGTTTTAGCAAACTTACACACCAAAGCAACACTGACGTTACTGATTTCCAAAATCACTCCACAAACTGACAGTCAAACAGAAAACCACAGCTGAGACTTATTGCTGCTGAAGGGGGTTCTGCAAGCTACTGGATCACAGGGATGCACTTCGTTTTTCACACACAGATTTGGTGTTTTTTTTTTATTAAATAATTAAACTGTGAAAGGTTCTGTTGTGATGTCTGGTTAGTCTTTAGGTTAATTTGAAATCTTTTTGGAACCTGCAACAGACCAAATAGGTTTCATAATGTCCAGGATGTGTCAAACTGAAAAGGCTTCTGGGGCGTACTTTCTTTATATTGCAGCTTTAAATTTGAAAAAACAATAACCACCAAACTAAAGCAAGCTTTAAGTCACAAGATGGCAGTGTGGTTCAGCCAACAAGTACAGGAGCTTATGTTCTTACAGCTGAAAAGCTGAGAGCACCAAACATGGCTGCCGTCCAGGGGTGAGTGGCCAGAAAGGAAAGAGGGGGCTTAGCTTCACAAGTAGCTGCAGCTATTAAGGTCATCAGGAGCCCAGTTGTCCATAATCCCTTACACGCTACACATTACATCAAAAGAACAGCTCACCGTGTTTAACTGGAACTTCAGAGGGCAGAAAATTAGATGTTAGATGACTTCTTTCTGATACACACAGGTTTATACTCTGGCTCTAATTGGTCAGAGCGTTTTCTCTGCAAGGGCTGTGGAGAGATCTGTCAGATCGTAACAAAGATCAAGTGGCAGAGTGGCAGAAAGTCGGCCGTAAGGACCCCTTGTACTCTCTGCACTCCCTGGCTGAAATATCCCGTTATGGCGCAAGGTAGCCGCTGCCTCCTGGAAATGCTGTAAGCTCATTATCGGTCACTGAGAGCACCGGACTGGAACGTGTGAGGATTGTTGCTCCGGAGTTTGCTTCTTGCGTTCCTGCTACCTAATTAAAGCACATGTGTGGCTGATTTAGAGATGGTGCCGCTAGGGAAATAAGCTGCCTTCGCAGGTGTGCGGTTAATAATGAATGGAAAACAGCTCAGCCGAAAGGCATCTGAAAACTTCTTCCCCCTTTCATATATGATTGCAGAGGATAGCCTTACTGGGCATGTGTGAAAAGGTTACGTCTGACCCACCTGGTGATCAGGAAACCTCACTCAGCCGTGACAAGTTTTGTTGGAATCTGCTTCAGGTTCAGGATCCTTTTTAGATTTAGTGGGAGGAGAGTATTAATTAGTTAGTAAATCTGTTGGAGCCCCGGTCTCCTGTCCTGTGCTCCCAACAGGGTGGGCATTCATGTGTTCAAGGGACTCTGCGTCTTATTTTGTAAAAGCATATTTCAGTCCTTCTAAGTGTCGTTAACTCTGGCATTCTGATGCATCGAGGAAGTGTCGGTAAAGATCGGGTTTCCGTGTTATTTTTAGCGATGTCAGTGACAGGCAGCTGAGACGTCCCTGAGCCGCTTTCATCCAGAATGAAACACTTCAGCGGTTAGTGAAAAGCGTTGCTCAAGATGTAGACGCAGGCGTTCATGGTTCCCTCTAAATGAATTGGTTTTGGCCAATCAATAAGCTGTAGATTCAAATAACTGATCTTATTTCTGAAAGTCACCACAGCATGTTGTTTCAAAGCTGTTAAGCAAATATGGATATCTGTGGAGCAGCTTTGGTTCAGTGGGACGAGCAATTGTCCGCTAAATTGGAAGGTTGTGAGTTTTAATCCATCTTAAATATCCAGGTGTGTGCAAATAAGTCAATAACCTTGGAGCAATTTTATCTCAATCTTTGTTCCTGCAGTTCAGCAAGGTGTGCGGACATTCAGCCCTCCCACCAGACCAATGAGACTGAGGTTTGGACTTTGACTAGGCCACTCCAACCCCTTGATCATTTTCTATTTCAGTCACTCTGTTGTAGATCAGCTGCTGATTTAGGGATCATTGTCCCATCGATGACCCAGTGTGGAGCAACATGTGTAAAATACTTTGGTAAACAGAGGAGTTCATGACCCACTCAATGCCTGCAGGGTGCCCATGTCCTGTGGCTACAGAATGAGTCTGATTCTTTAGCCCTGCACCCCACTCTTGTTTTGTTGTGATTTCTTTGAGCCCCTCATTCTAACAACAATGGCTTTTCCCCTTCTTGGTCGCCTGCCAAAGGATTTGGAGTATTTGCAGCATTTTAGTTTATTATAGTTGGTAATGTTGCAGAACTGGCAAGATTTGAAGATTTTTCTGCCTCCTTGTCCTGAACACACCCTGGTTCTGGACCTACACATAATTTTATTAAAGAAGGTAAAGAATCTTTATTTGGAGAAATCCTTCCTGGGCAGGGAAACCATCACTGCACCACAGAACAAAAAAAGCTAAAAATCATAGAACATCTTCCACAACATTAGCATTCAGCCATTTCTCCACTCCCCAGATTTACTGATTTGAATTGTTAATGAGGGACAACTCTGTACCGTTTCTCTGATTTCAACAGCATTGGGGATTTAAAACATGTCCATCATCATGTTGTCTGCTTCACTAATGATTTCCTGAGAACACACTCCTGATCTGACCTGAAGGCCTGCCTGCCAGTGATTGTGTGTCTTTTTATTTCCCTTCTATTTTGCAGCAAAGTTTCCGACGCGGCAGGAAAATCCAGGAAGTGTGAAAGCTCCTTAAAAGCCGGTCAGCGCAGTAAAATGTCAGAGAGATGCGTGAGCATCAGCGCAGCCCAGCACGATCAGCTGTTCCTACTCTGACTGTTCGTCTCTGCAATACTTCTGAGCCTTTTTCTCTTTGTCATACCAGATTTTATTTCTGCAAGTGTCCTGAAACGTTTGTCTTTACAAGCATTCCTTGTGTTAGATTTACCTTTGTGTGTAGAGACCGTTTCCTTGATCTTCTTTGGGAATGTGCCGTAGCAAAAGCTGGCATGGAACCCCTTTCCTGTTACCCGCTTTTATAGGGATACGTAATCCTGTCTGTTATCCAAGGGACTTAATTAACCCAAATATTCAAGCCTGTTGAACGGAGTCCTGTCTTTACTCAGAGCAAACCAGACCGGTAACTGGTGACAAGGGCTTTGAGAGAGGTAAAGAGAGGTAAAGCAATTTATCCTGGTTGCAGCTGAGATCCCAAGAGAAAGAACCACTCTTTCCAAATGGAAATGAAGTGAGATAAATTCAAAGACACTATACTTATCTTGAACTGAATAGGAACGACTGCGGCAGAGATAACCCTTAAATCCTTAAAACGTAGATAGAAACCAGGTAAAGCAGAAATCTTCTCATACAAAGTTTGATGAAGACTAGATAACGATGTGAGGCTAATCGTAGGATTGCAGAATAGTCTTTCATCACTTCATGCACCATTTTTCCGTAAATGGTGTACATGTGTACATGGTATGTTTAGGTGGATGATCTTCAGGATGGGCACCTCTTTACACGACAAACATGCTCTGACACATCAACCAGCAACCATTTCAGCTCCAGTGGTTTATCTACTGGAGTGGACCACACTGGTCAGCCTCAGCTCCCCACCTCATAGACCCTGTGGCCAGTTCGCTACTGGCAACAGTATCTATCTTTGATACTGGAAATCGAACCTGCATCCTCAGGATCGGCCATTTTCGGTGCGATGTTCGTGACTTCTGTCGGTGGTCATAATGATATGCCTGTTCAGTGTGTGTTTTGAATATTACACAGACTTATCACAAGTCAAGTGATCCAAAAGAGCAAGAAGAAGCATCAACGAGACCCAGGAGCCGTCAGATGGTACAAAGAAAGACTTCCACCACCGCATTAGAACAAAACTACAACCAAATCTAAGTTTGTGGTGCAGGTATACATCTATACGTATATCGATGTCCACTTTCCTTTAATAGAATCTGATCGTTCACCACTTTCAGGAGCTGCTCTGACGGCCTATTTTAAGCGCTCATCAGTGTTATCTGAGATACGAGCTTACTCTGGGCATCGTGATGTTTCCTGCGCCAGCTTGGAGCTGCGTGCTTCACCCAGCCTGGTTCCCTCACACGCATTATGCTCATAAATTTCTTTCATCTCAGGAACACCAGCGGTATGTCCCAACAAGCCGGCCCTGACCAAAATGACCGCCCCTCATAATCGGAGGCTGCTTCGACCCCTCCCCCGGCTGAACGAAGCAGTCAGCAAGGCGAAGCCGCCGGGTTTATCCGCCCAAAGTAGGTCAGAATACGGAGACGAGGGACTAACCTTTCATCCTTCCACGTTAAACTTCTAGCATCTGTCCAACAAAGGTTTGCATTCATTCATAGCTCAACAACGCGGCCTGTTCCCTCACACCCCTCTCACATCTACACGCCAACACAAGCCGGCACGATGAGCCGCCCCGGTTCCAGGGAAACAGATTTAGTCCGGTGTGAGCGCGGCACTAATGCTTGGGTTGACAGCTCTGAGCGGCCATCACGGCTCACCTAATTTGTCTGCGGTTTTTCTCCCTTTCTCTGTAAACACTGGCTCTCACCACTCGGACGGCAGCTGATGGGCTGTTTTGTGCTGCGTGCCTGTAGCTGTTCTTACTTGTGTTCGGGATGTTGGCAAACAGAGTATGAGATGTAACGTGGGAGGTAATAAATTACGCGCGCGACATCGGCCGTATCTTATATCTGCAGCTGAAGCAGATGGAAGTTTCCGTTGATAATATGGTAACTGTGGATTTTGCAAAAGCCCGCCCTGACAGCTTTAAACGCATCATTCTGTCAGACGGTTTCCAAACAATTTGGGAGTCATCAGTACTATTACTTTTAAGCCCATATTTTATGCTTACCCGAGGGTTTGAATATGCATTGTGAACAAAGCTATGCTTCAAATATGGCTGTTAGTTTAAAATAAAGCCACTTTTTTAAACATAGGGCCATGTGTTTAACTACAGCAGTGATCAGAACTTTACATCCACTCATGACTGCCAGAAATGTCTGAAATGTGGGGCTTTTAACGACTTCTTTAAGCCGTTCTTTTTCCAGGTTGGAGAAGTGAAATAACATAAACTGTAAGGATTTGTTAAATCAACAATTGGGTGCACAATTTTAGATTGATTGAGGATTTTCTCTTATCCTCAAAGGGTCAGAATTGTACATATTGACCCAAATACCTCGATGCATTCAGCTAAAACCTTCCAAAACTCAGGAAAGCCTTTTCTGACCGACTGCAGATTCCAAAACTAACAATTCAAACAACTTTGCAATTAGATGTATCACTTTGGCAGGGTCTGGAAGAAGAGTCAGCAACTATCTCAGATAAAAGGGAAACTGATTAGCTTAAAATGGTTTGACCGGAAAAAAGACCAATTAAGAAAGTCGTGAACTGCCACCTTTCATCTGACCGAAAATTTGCAGTTCCTTAAATGAAGAAAAGTTTGATGGTCTGAGGATTGAAAGGCTGAACCTCGCAGGAAAGAAGCCCGTTTGGAGAAGTCAAGGTGAGGCTTTCATACCTGAGAACTTCTGTCGGAAGGAGGCTCAAAATCTGTTAATGATGAAGGCGCAACTTGCTCAGCGACCTTTCACCAAATATTAGAGGGACTTTCTACTCATGCTTGAGCCTGAATGTATAATTATTCCTGTCATACCACAAGAATAAACAAGAATTGGCTCTCTTCCTGTTTCCTTAAATTCATGACTTTTAGTGAAACAGCACGGCATGTTTCTGCAATAGAGATTCACATTAAATTTAACTGTGTCTAATTAAAATAAACTTATTTCTGAACCCAAAGAGGCTCAACTCTTCTTCCTCTGGATCTTCAGGAAAAAGTCTCAATGTTCTTGCACAGCTTCCTCAGAGCAACTTAGAGCATTCGATGTAAACAAAACAAACAGCAAAAGACATGTTCCAGAATAAAAAATCTCTACAGATCGCTACAGATCATGGCTTGTTCATCGTGCAGAACCTTTAACCACCAATTTCACAGAGATTAATAGAGCTATTCGTTACATATTTCAATCTCATGATGAGTGAAGGAAAATATGGGAATTAACTTCTCTAGAGAGAAGAATAATTGCTTAAGAGTATTTAAATGTATTTTGTATTATGTCTTTGTTTCTCTCTCTTGGCTTCCTCTTTGCATCTAAAGACAGTTACAAGGTCGGCTTTCTATCACCTGAAGAACATTTCTAGGATTAAAGGACTGATGTCTCAGCAGGATCTAGAAAAACTAATCCATGCGTTTATTTTTAGTCGAATTGATTACTGCAACGGTGTTTTCACAGGCCTGCCTAAAAAGTGGATCAGACAGCTGCAGCTGATCCAGAACGCTGCTGCCCACGTCCTCACTAAGACTAAGAAAGTAGAGCACATCACCCCAGTTCTAAAGTCCTTACACTGGCTCCCTGTAGCTCAGAGAATAGACTTTAAAATACTTCTGTTAGTCTATAAATCCTTAAATGGCTTAGCTCCTAAATACATCACAGACTTGTTATCAGCGTATAAACCCTCCAGACCACTAAGGTCTTCTGGCTCCAGCCTGCTCTGCATACCTAGAACCAGAACCAAACATGGAGAAGCAGCATTTAGTTCCTATGCTCCAATTATCTGGAACAAACTTCCAGAAAACTGTAAAGGTGCGGAAAACCTTAGTTTCTTTAAATCAAGATTGAAAACACATTTGTTTAAAATTGCCTTCAACTGTCCTAGTTAACTGAATCACCACTTTTTTGTTCTATTTTCTATCTATATTTTATTCCTACTTGCTTTTATTCTGTTTTATTTTGCTATATTTTAATCATGTAAAGCACTTTGCATTGTCTTTGTACTGAATTGTGCTATATAAATAAATTTGCCTTGCCTTGCCTTGCCTTTAATATGGATTCTCCTGTGTTTACATTTCCTTTCCGGCTAAACATTTGTCCACAAACATCACATCAGAGAGGTTTCTGTTTAATGTGGATTCCCTCATACATCTTTCCAGTTATGCTTTTTAATGCAGTGATTGCGACTAATTGGTAAGGCTGAAAGATTGGAAACATCTCAGTTATCTTGATTCTTGGTGGTTTCAGCTTCTTATGTTGGGACGGTTGCTTTAAGTGCTGGGAGAACATCTTCTCTAACCATCTGCGGGACATTTGAAAAGAACCATTGAAACACATTATGTAAAGCCATGTATCCATCCTTCCATTATCTATACACGCTTATCCCTGGTGGGGTTGTGAGGGGTGCTGGTGCCTACCTCCAGCTGTCAAAGAGCGAAAGACGGGGTCCACGCAGGACAGGTCGGCAGTCTATCGCAGGGCATAATGTTATGCATATGACAATTTTTATTTTATTCACTGCAAAAAGGGAACTCAAAGTAGGTAAAATCCTCTTGAAATTAGTGTATTTTTCATTGATTTGAGTTAGTAAATCAGACTATTTGCCAATGGAATAAGATTTTTGCACTTAAAATAAGAACAATTCATCTTCGTCATATTATTTCAAGTGCAGGATGCCTAATTATCTTATTTTAGGGGTGGAAATTGTCATTCCATTGGTAGATAGCCTTATTTAGCTGCTCAAATCAAGGAAAAATATACTAATTTTAAGAAAATTTTACTTACTTTTAGTTCCCTTTTTGCAGTGGCATGCATACAACAGTTGTATTATGTTGGTGAGATCAGAGGAGACGCCCGCTAAAATAATTGCGCTGAGATGTTGTTTATGAAGCCTATATTATACCAATGTCATTTATTTATCACTTAATCTTTTTAATTTTTTCCCCCACAGAAAGTTTATGTTTACTCTTTTTTTAAACAACTCCTACGTGTGAAATAAAACCGATCCTTTCATCATCTTCCTATTTTGGGTCGGAAATGTGATTGGATATATATTTTTTAAAGTTGTCTAGATATCTCTTATTATTAGAGATGAAACTGAATGAAACTAACAAACTAAAACGTGCGATCTAGATCCATGTCTGCTTTTTGTACTCCCGATATCTCGGCGAAGCTGGGTTCCTGTGCCTGAAAGACGCGTCGTGGCAGAAGTATTCACAACGGTCTCCTCTGCCATCTCGGTCACAGACACAGAGACTCCTTCGGTCAAAAATAACGTCCCCCCCTCTAGGTAGGAGAAAATCATGTTTGTTTAAAGCCAGATCCTGTTTCAGTTTTGCTTTGGGAAAAGCTTTTCTCCCGAGTCTTCCTGCGCACCCTCTTCTGAACAGCATGTGATTGTCCGTGGTCTGATGAGTTTCTCAGCTCGCAGCTTTTCATGTTTCCTGAGGCATGTCTCCTGGAGCGTAACGGATGGCAGTGATGAAAAGTACTCCATGTCCAGACATCAATCAGGCAGTTACAAGAAGGACGGAAATGGCACAAATGTTACAGAGGTGCATATCTGAAGTGGTAGACCTGTGCGGGTATCTAAGAACAGATCCTGTTGAGGAGTCGTCCAGCTTCAGAAATGACAGCAGATACTTGCAAACTAGTCAGAAATACAGAACTGCAACTTAAATATCCACAGCATGGATATTTGGCTGGAAAATGGACATGATTGGGTGCTTGTTGAGCCGATGATGGATCCCTGACCCTTTCATATTGCAGCGATTGCTCTGGTCGAAGCGAGTTTTCTGTGGGGAAAACAACATGCCTTCTGTCAGCTTCAGTCTGGAGATCAAGTGCTTAAGGCCTTCTCAGGTGTCAGTTTCAGATTTATGCCTTACTTCAGCCTTTTATAGAGATTTGATATTCCAGAAGTTATTTGTCACGTCTTTCCAAGCACCCAAAAATAAATTGCTCGCTGTCTGGCAAAGGGAGGGTCGAGTCTCCGTTTTGGTTGTGACAGCCTGTCATGTCATCCTGAAGGCTGCTGCTCCTGTTGCTCTTACGCTGCCGAGCCAGACGTGCCATTAGCTTTGGGAATCTTCTCTCCTAATGGACTTCACCGCTACCTGGTGTTTGTGCGCTGCATGGAGTAAAGACTCTTGAGAGCCGAAGTCCAGGCCGAGAAATTAATTTTGCAATGTATCTGGAAAACTCCGAGCAGGGGAAAGTGGGCGGGGAGGGGGAGCTTTCCGCCGAAGCCATTCTCTCCGGACAATGTGCAGTTTCTAAAGTAACGGGAGCTGCAGGTTTAAGCAGCTCTTCAAAGGGAAGTGCTGAGCTGGACATAAAGGCCCTTGTGGAATACACAGAGCAGAGTGCCAGCGGAGGAGCGGACCCTCCTCGTCTTTGTGTGGAGTGTTGCAACGTGAACACAGAGCAGACTGAACCCTGCACGGATTGTAAAGGACTCGCTGAGAGCTTTGAGGAATATTCTTCCAGCAATGGGCTTTTTGAATCGGACTGCCCCCCGGCAGAGACTGGGTGCACAGGGTTAAGCCAACTATATGATGAATGTCTTCAACCCTGTGAGTGTTTTAAAGCTTGCAAGTCCTCTGAGCATTGTGCTAATCATAGCTTAGCCTCTAAAAGTAACCTTTGCTGTGAACACTTTCCAGAACACCTGTTGTTATTTCAGCCATGTAAGCCCTCTGATCAACAGTCAGAGTCTTCTGATTATGAGCCGGATGAATTGGAAGTGACCTCCGACAGTTTTGGGGAATCAGAAATGCCTGTTTTTGTGTCCGAGCGCGCGGAGAACCTCGAGTTACCTCTGGACCGTCGGTGTGAGGACTCGGACTCAGAGCAGGACCGGTCAACAGAGGACTCAGAGCAAAACTTCACACAAACCATCTCTGACTCGATGGAGTCTCTAACCTGCGCTGCAGTCTTCTCTGAGTACGACGAAAGTCAGGCTGAAGCCGAATACACAGACAATGACGGCGATGAAGAGGATGAGCGCTATGACCATAATGAGATGGAGGCCAGTGATGAAGAGTCTTCCGCGTTATTGCAGGACGCCTCTGACGACGCCTGCGAACGTGACGCTGCTGCAGAAACGAGCTGTGAGCGTCTTTCTGCGGCAGACGTCTCTGTAGACGCCGGGGAGTTGCATGAAGACGATTCTGACGAAGAACCAAGTCAGCATTGCGACCTTGAGGACAGCGTAGAGGAAGACTTGTCTTCAGACGATTCTAAATTCGTTATTAATGGTTTCCCGTCTGATCCCGGTTTCGATTCCTCCGAGGAATCTGACAAAGGAGCTCAGGATGATTCAAGCGATGAGCCGATGCAGTGGGACTCATTTGAAGAGAACGGCGAGGAACAACCTCCGAGCGTCGACGAGAGTAGCGAGGAGGACAAAAAGAAAACCCCCACCGTCGAAGCCGTGATTGAGGATTACTTTGATTTGTTTGACAGAGCAGACTGCTCCAAGCAGGTGTTCACACGGGAGCGCCATTACGTCTCCTGCTTCGACGGGGGCGATATTCACCACCACCTCCATCTTGAAGAGGAGGCTCAGAAACAAAGCTTCAAAACAGCTCTCAACCTGAAAGAGACATGTGAGGCCATCAACCAACCGGAGAAGGATGTCCACACCGAAGAATCAGCTGGAATAAATAGCCAGGAAAGTGATGAGCGTTCTGAAGATTCAGAGGAGGAAGAGTCAAGTCAGAGAGACTCCAGCTCTTGTGGTGCAGAGCACCGGCCTGATGACTGGACCCTGAAATCTGAATCAAGTTCAACAAAAGATGAAGCTGAAGACAAAGAATCTGAGACCTCGTGTCCTTATCCAGAGTACTACCAGGACTCTGAGGACGATGAAGAATATTATGACGAGGAAGACTGGGGATTTGACGGGCACGTCTATGATTATTACGATGAAGAACCTGAGTTCTACCTTGACTCATACGCAGAGGAAGGCACATTTGCACCGTGCGCCAGAGAAATCTCCATCGAGGGCGATGTCTATGAAGACAAAGTCTCTGCCGTTGAGAGCAACGACTCGGCTGGTGAAGCTGCATCCACAGCGGCTGCTGAGATGACCTTTGATCTCAAAGACGACGAGAATGACAAACAAGACCCTGAACTGGAGGGTTTTCCTGCCTGTTCAGAGATGGAGCCTTACTGGGCGCTCGTCGATGAAGAGCAAACTGGAGAGTGTTGCTTTTCAGGCGTTGAGGATTACTATGCATACCAGATCAAATGCATTCAGTCTTCAGCTACACAACCCTTGAACAGATTCATACTGGATAGCAGATTTACTGATGGAAAGGTTGAAAGTAATCTGGCGGATAAAAGGGAAGATCTCGCTCTTTCATCTGAAGTCGACCCAGAGGAGGAGTCATCGACCAGATTAGGAATTACTGTTGTCAAAATACTCCCCAACGAACAAGGTTCAGAACCTGACCATGAGCCGGAGGACATCTCAGAGCTGACGTCCCCTCTGGGTATTATTCACAGCGTTGTCTCCAAGCATGAGGCCACACAGAGCAGGGATTCAGAGGAGGAGAGTGACGACGACTCCTCTGAACACTGTGAATGTGAATACTGCATCCCACCAACGGAGCAGGTACTTATGTGTCACAATTACTGCTTTCTAGAACCTTTCAAAAAAGGTTCTAGAAACAAACGTTCTCATTCTGTCTTAGTTTGAAAAGAAATACCCTGTGTTTGTGTGTCAGTCTGCCGCTCTGCTCGGTCAAACACATGCATGAGGTCATAGGCAGCCTGTTTGGTCACACCAGTTTGTTTTTAGCAGCAGAAACACATTAGGAATCCAGAATCACTGAGTACTTGTTGAAGGAGAAGATATGTTATGATGAGACTTACGCTCTCCATCAACATGGCAGCAGCTGCAGCATCCAGTGTCTTGTAACCACTCACCTAAAACACCAAAACACATCTAAGGCTATTAAGTACTCCAAACAGGCTCCACCAGCAATGCTTGTTTGATACTTTTCCATGTTAAAAGTCAAACTCTTTTTGTTCACGTTTGCATTTTTTGAGCTTTAGGCCTCAACTTTCTGCTTCTCTGCAGGTTCCAGCAAAACCACTGCTCTCACAATTAGCATCCAATGATCCAGCAAAGATCTGTGTCGTCATTGATTTGGATGAAACACTAGTACATAGCTCCTTTAAGGTAAGCTGGCCAGTGTGACCCAGTTATAACAGGTGGTCGTCAACTAGCTGATGAAATGTTGATGAAATTGGTGGCTAAAGGTTCTGCACAATGAACAAGCAATGATCTGTAGCGATCTGTGGAGGTTTTTACTCTGGAACATGCCTTTTGCTGTTTGTTTTGTTTACATTGAACGCTCTAAGTTGCTCTGAGGAAGCTGTGCAGGAACAGTGAGACTTTTTCCTGAAGCTTCAGAGGAGGAAGAGTTGAGTCAGAGAGACTCCAGCTCTCATGATTCAGAGAACAAGTCTGAGAGTTTTTTTTCCCCTCATCTGTCTCTCCTCGTTCAGAAAACAAAAAAAGGAACATTATAAAAAAATAAGTAGGGTCCGTTTGCCGTTTGCAAGCAACAACAACAACAAAAAACAGGATGTGTAGCAACTATGAACTGGTGCAGCCAGTCCAGTTACTCAGTGCATTAGAGTTCATGGTATCCATGTAAAATAGTGTTGCATGTGTGTGTGTGTGTGTGTGTGTGTGTGTGTGTGTGTGTGTGGGGGGGGGATTATTGGTAATTTAGCAGATTGATGACGTCTGGAATGAAGCTATTGAGGACTCTGGTCGTTCTGCATTTATCTGGATTCCCCAGGACCACATTAAAGTCGTAGTAGTAGTTTAATAGAGAACATTCTTATGATTGATATTTATATTGTACCACATTAGTGTCAGGATGGACTCTTTGTTGTTTAACTCAATGTGAATGATCAAAGTAATTCATTACATTTGTATTTTATTTCACTTCATTCACACGAGGTCTCATTT
Organism: Fundulus heteroclitus; assembly: GCF_011125445.2. NCBI lineage: Eukaryota > Metazoa > Chordata > Actinopteri > Cyprinodontiformes > Fundulidae > Fundulus > Fundulus heteroclitus. The sequence continues at coordinate 40,270,357 of NC_046367.1, forward strand.
TCAGATCGACCTGGTCAGCTGTTTAATTAACTGATTGAATCTAATTGGATTGTGATATTTTATGTCATTTTTTGTACCACTGGGCCTCATCCCTTCATTCTTCTCAGGTGCATCATAGTTTTACCAGTTGTTCAGCCATCTTTTGACTGATGTCAAAAATTAGTCAAAATAGAGGTTTGCTACGGCTTGCAGGGTTTTCTGTGCCTCTAAGCCAGGCTGCAGAGTTTTAAATATTGTTTCTGGATGTAGTCGTGTTCCCTTTCTTGAAATTTCTGCATTTTTTCAAAAATGTTTTCAAAAAAGGTAAAAAAATAAATAACTGGACTTCTATTCTAGAGCTGTAGATGCTTTCGCTTCCCATCCAGGAAGCTTTTTCGGTTCAAAATGTCTGGAGTAGTGAGGAGTTCCAGGCTTTATAGACCTGCAGGCGAGGCCTCGTTAGAGCTTAGATTCACCTGTAGATTCACCTGGAACTTATCATCCCTACAATGGAGAGTCGTTAGGCTCATCGTTAGCCCGGCTCCCAGGAGAAATGTTGTGGTCACATGTATGGAGGTGTGACTTGGAGTGAAACTTGGCAGAAATGAAACCTATTGCTGTGTTGTAAGTTTTAGAAAGTTGAAACCTGAGCCCTCCACATCTGTTTAAAGTTGGGTTTTTTTTTCTCGCTTTACGTAAATGGCTTCCTTCACCCGTCTCTCAAACCATCTGTCTTCTTATGTCCACTCCAGGGGTGTCTCTTGAGTTTGACACCCCTGGAAGAAGCATTAGAATAAGCACCAGAATCACATTATGGTGCTTATTCCTGCAATCACTGAACAAGATGCAGGACATACTGCAAAAAAGGGAACTACAAGTAAGTAAGTCATTTCTAGAAATTAGCATATTTTTCCTTGATATGAGCAGGTAAATAAAACTGTTTGCTAATGGAATAAGATTTTTAAACTTAACAAAGGAACAATTCATCTCTGTTATCTTATTTCAAATGCAGGATATCTAATTATCTTATCTTACAGTTAAAAATACTAATTCCATTACTAAATGGTCTTATTTACCTGCTCAAATCAAGGGAACATGAAGTGATTTCAAGAAAATGTTACTTACTTTTAGTGCCCTTTTTGCTGTGTATATTCCGGAGAGGTCACCAGTACTTCACAGGGCCAACAAAGGCACAAATAACAGCTTTACACATGCAAAAGGACCTAACTGTCTTAACCACCAGATCCACCTGGGAGCCTCAGGGTACATACTCGCAACGTACTGTACTGTGTTTTTTTTAATTATTTCTAGTGTTCCATATGGTATTTCCCTCATAATTGTTTGATTTTGGATTAAAAAAACTTAAGAACTATTAATCCAGATGCTTTGATTCGACACAGCAGAAATCCCCAGAGCTAAAGTCTGATCCTCAATATTTTAAAAACAGGTTCTTCAACTATAAATAAATAATGTCAACATCTTGTAAATGCCATACTAATTAGTAGGATGGTTTTACACTGTTACTTAATTAAAATGGATATGTTTCACTCAGCTTTGTTCCTTTAATGGTAGCAGTGAGCGGAGGAAGTTGTCATTTCTCCGGTATTGGAGATAAATTATGTAATGAATCCCACGTGGTTCTGGTCCTTCTCAGGTCTCCGACTGTTCTTACAGGACGTCATTGGATATCGCTATCAGCTATGTGTAAACAAGATCAATCTCCGTTAACTCCATTTTGATACAAGACAGATAATAAAACTCAGTATTAACTTTACCACACCGTACTGAGCCATAAAACAGTTCAGTCACACACTGAGAACTAAAGTAGTCCGGTGCGGCTGAATCTTCTTTTGCTAGAATGGATGTAGATTCTTTTTTTAAATTTTTATTGGAGTTGTTTTAAGATTTCGAATTCAAAAACGGGGACACATTCTTTTCAGCTGTTTCAGTTAAAACATGCATTTAGATTAAATAAATGAACATTAAAAGTAATGCATAGCTTTACAAGAAAAACCTGTGAAGTAAAAATAAACTCAAGTAACAATATATATGCAACTGAAACACATATAATACACAACATAAGTTTAACTAATGAAATACAAAATCAAGCAAAATGCAATATAAGGTCATGCATTAAAACAATTAAATAAAAAAATAAATGCAACCACAATAAATTGTGCAAAGTGGAATAAAATGCAGTAATGTACTGTAAAACAGAATAGACTATTTGTATTTCACTGTAAAATATTAAATCATTAGAATCTAGAAAACCTCTTGGAATAATTTTAATAAACAATATAATTAATTAAAAGAGAAAACATAGACTTACTATCAGAATTTAAAGCTAAATAACTTAATAATACAATAACCAATGAAAACTAACTAAATAATCAATGTTTCTAGGTTAATTCAATGCCAAGTCAAAGGCTCGCCTGAAAATGTGTCACTGGATATCGCTATTAGCCGTGTGTAGAGAAGGTCAGACTCTACCAAGTCCTCATTTAACAGAAGAGATATATTTAAACTCATTATTGCTTCGACACAGTTACCGAGAAAAGCACCAGGTGGCACAGCACAGGAGCTAGTTGTGAGTAAAAAAGGCAACAGACACCTACTTAAAAATATTTCTAGCTGTTAGAAACACTTGTTAATGTGGTCAAAGATGAACCCGAAGAAATAAAAAAACGCATTTCATTGACTCTAATTAAATAACAGAGGCCAGAGAGGAGTGCTGAGATGTGCACAGCAGTTTAAAAGGATTTAAGAGAGAAGGCGCCCATTGGCTCTTGAATGCATGAAGGGACAGAGATGTCTGTTAACTCATCCTGCCAACACTTGTGACTGAAACACTCCTGCATGTATCAGTTACTGTATCAATCTTCCTCCCTTAAAGGAGCACAGTGGCAGGGAGAGAGGAGGGTCTCACTCAGCTCGGATGGCTGTCTGCAGAAACCAAAGTCACTCGTCATGTAAGCACGAGGGCTTGAATTCAGCTCAGGCAACCATGAGCAGAGTTCGAGGAGTAGCCAAATGACATGTGCCCTTCTCAGCTGCAATGTTTCTGGACTACCTGTCCAGGTTTCTCTGACGGAGGCATGTGTTCTGGCATCCTGGATATATGTCAGAAAGTAATATCAAAATATCCAAAACATCATTAGTCATCAAAACCAAGGGACTCCCACAGATTGGGCCACGGAAAGTACAGAGTGGCTTTTTTTTTAGTGTTAAAAATGTTCTAAATGGACGTGATGTCTTCTCAAGGCACTACACAAAGTCGATTCAGTCGATTCATACAGACAGCCTGGTTAAAAGTCATAATTGTTGATGCAGATTGTGTCGACAATCAGCTGTATGGTTCAATATTTTATAAAGTTTATCCTATAAATTACTTTTACTTAGAATTGAAACAAATGCAGTTTTTAAATATATCTATCCAGTCTTGGCCGACACAAGATTTAATGCCTGCATCACGCTCATGTATATCTGCTTAGTATTTCTGTGATATGCTGTTTTGATCAAAATATTCTCCAGCCTCGTCTTTTTATGCAACTTATAGACACAATTTAAATCACACAAAGGAGCTATTGCTGTGAAATGTATGTAAGAACTGCTCAAATATCTCAGCAATGACCCGATATTAACGGAATTTTGTGATACATTGTTCAGACGCTCTGTCTGCACCGATGAAGATTTACTCACCTCAGTATGAGGATTGCTTGGAATGGTAGACTATGGCAGGGAGGTTGGACATATAAATTTTAGAAATGATGATTTTTGTTTTCTGTAATTGTTACTTATGCATTTAAATATTCAGGTGACTTTATTTGGAAAACAAAAGCAAACTGAAGTTTCAATTTTATCACTTGGATTAACAAGATATTGAGAAATGTTTACCATTTTTTTACATTCCTGACCCTCAACATTGTTGCTTGGTTCACCTCCTTATGATAAACCAAGATCTGGCCAGTCAAGTGCCACCAGTCGGATTCTTGTATCAAAGTGGTTTTATGCAGAGATTGTCTTTCAGAAAATGTTCCTTTAAACCCAATTCTGACACCCAGAAGTTTTCAGAATATTGTTATATCTCTAAAAATGCTGTTTCTTTCTCTCAGCAGTATTAAGGAATGTGCCTCTGTAAAAAACATTTATTTGTTGCCAATTTTTAATCACACACACACGCTAACTAAAGAAAACTAAATTTTAATTGTTTTCACTTGTTTCTTTTTAATTAGGTTTACATAATATAACATTTTGCATATGTAACTTTTGAGACAGGAAGTGTAAAGGTTAAGCTAACGACAAAACAACAATTAACTGTATTTTATGGTATGAACAACCTACCGAAAAAAAATACGTTTTTTTAATGTATTTATTTTGACTAATTTCAACTTGTTCTGAGTAACTGGAGTTTGAGTATCGGTTCAGTCGAATCTGTGGTTGGTTTGTGGAAGTTTGTTGGGATTCAATGCTGTTATTTTTTACCCCTGTTGTCACACATATGGGTCATGTTAAAGAATGAAATGGCTGAACACGTTTGCAAACGCAACAGCAGTAAAATAAACAAGAAAGAAGTAAATAGTGTACAGGTTGTTCATGTTATTATTCAGGAAAGCATGTAATAAACAGATAAAGTAATTTAATGCAGTGCAGAACGTAACCCAACAAAGCATCCAATATGAAAACCTGCTTAATAACGAACTTCCCTAGTTAAGAGTGGTCGGAAACTCATTCTTTCTTGCATTACCTCACTGCATCACAATGCAGGCCCTGAGCCTTATATAGCACATGCTTCCAGAGATTTAACATTTGAGAAGCATATTTCAGATTCTGAGAACTCACTCAGTAAATCAGACATGGTTTTTAGCCTTGTCACTTTGTATCACGAGTGTTTTCACTGATTTATTAACAAGACTACAATAATTTTTCATTTTAATGTTTTAAAATTGAGTACATTACAATTTCTCTTTTCATTACACCTTTGAATATTTCTTTGGTAAAGTATTTTGTATTATTGTTTTGTAACCATGTATTTTCTTTTCTGTTTCACCAGCCTTTGAACAATGCAGATTTTATCATTCCAGTGGAAATTGAAGGGATTGTTCATCAGGTAGGACGTTGAATCATTTCACGCTGTTTTAACACAATGGCAACAGTTAAACAATTTGAGGTTATAGATAAATAAATGGATTAAACTCCATTTTGAGTGCCACTTCTATTTTTGCTTAAATTATAGGATGAACATCTAAGTCTGGGATATTTACCAGATGTTAATATGAGCTCCGTAAAGCCTTATATATTAAAAAATACGGGATGAAAGTTTGTGTGCAACTAGTCCGGCAGAGCTGAAGCTCTTTATTTTGATGGCTCCAGGCAGCAGGTTCTATTTCAGTGTCCCGATAAAATAAGGAGAGCCTGAGAGGCTTCTCAGAAATACTGGCCATCAATCTCAATCTGTATTGCATATTATACCCGGCTCATAGGGGCTCAGCGGCAGGGACTTCTCCTTGCAGGCACTAAATGCTAGCTGCAGTCTGTTGTGATTGGTTCTTCTAGAAGACAGATGCTTTATTTTCTCTAAAAAATACTAAATGGGCCTGGGTCTGTTTCAAGTACTCCAGGATTGGCTTGTAAAAGTGGGGAAAGCCTATTCTGGATGACTTGGTTCAGAAACAAGGCTGCCAGCATCTTGGTAGAATTAAACATAAGGAAGTAAAAAGAAAGAAAAAAAAAACATGACACAACAGCCTAACTGTGTTTAAAGTTGCACAGACTCCTGCTAAAGTTGAATTAGCGTTTAAATCCAGTGAATCTCACGGTTTTTGTGTCTGTATTCAGGTGCATGTACTCAAGAGACCCCATGTTGATGAGTTCCTCAAGAGGATGGGGGAGATGTTTGAATGCGTTTTATTCACTGCAAGCTTATCTAAGGTTTGCTATCTTTCTTCTTCAAAGAATATTGTCATTTTGGAAAAGAAAATATTGCAGCTTACCCTTACTTGAAGAGGAAAATTCCCTTTACAGTATAACATCTAATGTTTAGCTCAAACTGTCCTAATCTGAAAGTTAAAATTTCATCATAGCTTTGAGTCATGGAAATATTAACATTGAATTATGAAACATAAATAAATCATATTTAGCTTTTGCATTGTTATTCACAGGAGATTAAAGGCACATTTTGACTTGACAAAAAGCATTTGTTGCCCCACTTGTCTTGAGTACAGTAGATATGGATGATTGGGAGTCGTCAGGATCCACGATATTAATAAACTAAAGACTGTTTGCTGTATGAAAGAAAACACGTTTAATGGGTATATGATGAATAAACACATGTTTGCTTAATAGTAAGACAAAAAAGGTGCAGGGTGAGCACTCTTCCTTTTACTGAAGATCTTCTGTGAGATACAGCTTTAGCTTTACCCACAGCCAAACTACTGTGGCTGTGGGTGTCGTTTATTAGAATTAAGTTTACCAGATAAGAAAACGATTCCTTTTCCAGATGTTTGTATTTTGCGTTTGCCCTGTGTCCAAAGAAACATCTGCTGTCGTCTGCACATGCCGTTAGATCAATAACCTCTCAGTTAGCTTGTGTGCTTACCTTGAGCTCGGACTGATTTATTTTCCATGTCTGAGTCAAAAAATCGACCGTGCTTCTATTCCCCTCTTACCTCCATGTGTAACATTAGTTCTTTCTGTCCCCAACGTAACGGTTTGACAACTGCATTATTCTAGAGCAGTAAAAATCCACAAGTAAAAGAGAAGTGAGACTTGCACATCAGTACATGTTTCACTAGGTATTGTAGTGACACCGCTATAGGGAGGAATACGTGTGTGTTGGAATAAAACTGCAGGTCAGATATTACATTAATGCTGGCTGAACTGTAGCAGGATAAATTATAGTTTTCTGGGTTGTTCTATTGAGAAGGATTCTGACAGCCTTTTTTTTCCATCATTCTGCAGTATGCAGATCCTGTGTCCGACCTGCTGGATAAAGACGGCGCCTTCCAGAGTCGACTGTTTCGTGAGGCTTGTGTCTACCACAAAGGGAACTACGTTAAAGACCTGAGCCGTTTAGGAAGAGACCTAAAAAGGGTCATCATCATAGACAACTCCCCAGCCTCCTACATCTTCCATCCGGACAACGCGGTAGGTTTTTACATAAACCTCTCTGCAACTATGTGATTAAAGAGCTAATAGCTGATATTATTACTCACTAGAATCAGCTAAAGTTTCTTCTCATTCCATCTATTCCCCCCATCTTTAAACCTTCAGGTTCCCGTCGTGTCCTGGTTTAATGACATGTCGGACACTGAGCTTCTTGATCTTATCCCCTTCTTTGAGAGACTCAGCAAAGTGGACGACATCTACGACATTCTGAAGAAACAGAAGACTTCAAGTTAATAGCGGCAGGAGATTTGGATGTAGGAAATCACCAGCGACTGTCGATGTGGGGCCACGGAGGCTGGTGAGCCCGCAGGCTCCATCGCGCTTCCCATTACAAAGGACCATGCTTCAGAACCAGCTTAAAAAAAAACATAACTCTTATTTAATCTCATAATCTTACAGCGTGTTGAATAAATCCACCCGTTATCATCGGAACGCCTGATAGAGACTTACCATGGAATGGCATGGCCTCTGTAGATAACTTGCTAGCAATGTGTGTGTCGCTAATATGTGACAGCTGTGACCTTTGTAAGTGTGCACCAAAACTAGATTGTGTCAACAGTTGCTCAGTCTCCTACAAATAGTCCTCGACAAATGAACTACCATTAGTCATTTTAATGTCAGTATAATGTAGCATTTGTAAACAGCATCACATAGAAAATAACACGTAGAGGGGTGTCCGTGATCGTCTTAATGTGGTACATAAAAATAACTCTGGTGGAGGTACAGATGTTGTGAAATGTGCACTCAAACGTTGAATGCATCTGTTGCTGTTGAAGGCTCCGTTTACTTTGTTTGGACAGATATGCAGAAAATATCTAATGCTTTAGAATAAAAAGTCACTTCATAATATTTAGAATATAGACCCTCGTTGATTTGGCTGTTTCCAATACTGATGTCACTCGTTCAATACATGTTTGCAAAAGCAAATGGTGCCACTAAACCCCTATAGGTTCCTGTAGTCATGCCTGGAGAGATTTGTTTTATTATGCTATATACAATCTGGTACACAGACTATAGTTAACTGAATAAGCAACCCCTCACTTAACAACTGCATGATCAACCCTGTGTGTAGTCTCTTAATAAGTCAACTGTTTGTTGTAATAAAAAATGAAGCTTTAAAGGGACAGTTCCGTTGTTGAGTTGGGTTGTAAAAAGTAGTTACACAGCATCCACAGTAAGGATCTTGTCAGCAGTAGACAGCAGTCAGATCTCTGGAGATTCAGAACTAAATTCTCATGGGAGAGTCAATTAAGTTTGAGAGAAATACGTTTGCTAATGACTACAGGCCGTTACATACTCCACGAGAAGCAAGAGATTTGTTCTCGCAGTTCTGCTGTGGGTGTTCTTGCTTCTTGTTCTCGACACATCTGAGTAGAACCGTTTTCTCGCCGGGTTTGGTCAGGATCTGGAATGCCGTGGCTGACTTGGAAAAGCACATCTATCGCACTACGACACTGTATTCGCACTGTTAAACTCTCCCCATTCCTTCAGCAACCATGAATAACGACAAGGAATCTTCTTCCGCTTCGCTTTTGTTCTCCATTTCTTCTTCCTTCATCGATTTTAAAACTGCCCTCTTTTATTTGAGGTGTTGCCAAATTTCCACAACCTAAAGTAGGGTGACCAGACGTCCCCGTTTTCCGGGGACTGTCCCCGTTTTGGACCACCTGTCCCCGGCTAAAGCTGTCCCCGGAAATGTCCCCGATTTTACCGAGGGGGAAAATGTGTTGCGGTAGCTGGTTGCGCTGCTGATAATATAAAGACGAGGAACAGAGCGCACCACTAGATGGCGGTAATGATCCTTTTGGATGTCAGATGCCATTAAAACACGAAGAGGAAGAAGAAGAAGACGAGCGCAACACTTTTAAAACAGAAGAAGAAGAAGTGAAAAGTCGTCAACTGGTGGCAACTGATGGGGAGCTGCTGTGTTATGGTAAGTGTGTTAATCGATTCATTTTAGTTGGATCAAGCTGATCCTGTGATAAATGTTTGGTTTGTGTTCAGGTTAAAAAATAATCAATAAAAAGTAAGACAAGACCACGAGTTGCTGCTCACATGAGTAAAAGACACTCAGATAAAATGTAAAAAAATGATTGGAAACTCTTTGTAAGGCGCTAATCTGGTTCGCTGGTTCTCCAGGGATCAACAAGGGTTCGTCTAAAGATGTTTTAGAACTGATTGGTGACCATTAGTTTATATTTCAGATAGTTAGTTATTAGTAGAGTTATTACACGTTGTTTTGCTGATTTATGGTTGTGATTTATGAGCATAGACTTCCAGGCTTAGGTTTAGCTTTTCTACTGCTCAGTTTGGATTTATGAAAGTTCCTCATGAAAAAATAGGAGTCAGTAACAGGAAAACTGAATGAGAAAATATTTACATGATCTGAGAACGATGGAGGAAGAGATAACTGCCTGTTTAAGGTTCATTTATTATGTTGTTTTTGCTTGTATCTCCTAGTATTGTGGTAATTAGCATTTTTTGTATTTAATCAGAGGAAATAATAATAATAATAATTGGACATTTTCATGTTGTACAATCTAATGTTTTTGGAAGTGATTTTAAATATATAATGTCTCTGTTTTAGAATAATGTAAGATTGATACAAGAGGTGAAAGGAAGAGAATAGGAAGACAGAAAGGAGATTAAATGAGAGTGGAGGAAAATAGGAATATTGATGTAAAGAATGATTGACGAGAAGGGAGAAATATTTACTTAGAGTATTAATAAAGTTCAAGTGATAAAGTGCTGATATGATATACTCAGGTTTGAGCTGAGAAGCCCAATTGTCTGAGGATATAGCCTCTTTCTGAGTCTCTGCACTGAACATGAGTTTCACTGCACTTCCCTAGCTGTGGCACAATAAAGAGGCAGTTTAGTTGTTGTTTTTTTTCTTGTGTTTTAAAAATTTCAGTTCTGCACATAATATATCCTCTTCTCCTCTTATTTTATCCAGACCTTTGGATACCGTGGCTGATGGCTCTTCAGACACAGAAGGCCTTGAAGAAACCAGAGATGATCTCATGTTAGCTGACTCCCTGACCGGAGTTAACTCACCTTAAAGGATCAAACAATATACTCACACATCAGCTACTACCATACACATACACATAATGTAGTTATACACACTTTATGTAAGTTTATGCTCATGCTGCACTACACACAATCACTTGCATTCATGTCAAGGGGTTTTCCAAGTCTGTGCCTTTGTTTTACCTCACATCACCACAATCCATTGGACAATGTCTTGTCCCAAACAGGCTCTATGCACTATGTGCTCTATGTGCTTATAGCCCATTATGGGAGAAATGAATCTGCTTTGTGATGCACAGAACCCTTATGTGGTCAGTTGACAGTAAGAAACATATATCATCCTTTACCAGCGGGCTTGACTGCTACTTTTTGATGTTAACGCAGAAAAAACTATTTCTCATTGGTATGTAGACGTGAACAGAATGAGTATTTGTTGCAGTTTTTTGAAATTTGGGGGACTCTGTCTCCACAGACAGCCACAGGCTAAATGTTTGTATTTACTGGTTTTTCTTTTCCTCATGTCATTTTCCCCTTAGGGGGTGGCAGAGCTCTTTGGGCCCCACAAAATTGAAAAACCCTGCTAACCACTCTGGACCCCTCCACTCCCACTCCCACCACTTTGCCCCAACCCAGAGACACAGTTCTAGTTTCTATTAATAACACTATTTATTGATTTTATTAATCTTAGGATGCACTAAAGGTCTGGAGAGGCACATTCCTGTCTTTTACACTTGATTTTTATTGTTTAAATATTAATAAACATGTAAAAATAAATGAAACCATTACTGTCCCCGTTTCCTAATTTCATCTTGATTAGATGTATTGATTTTTATCCACGAGCAAGAAATGTCCCCAGATTTGATTTTAGAAATCTGGTCACCTTAACCTAAAGGCCACTGCACACTCCACAAGAACAAAGTAGGAGTTTGGCAGCTGAGTTTCTTATGAATAGTTAGAGCCAAAACAAACTTTTTTATTATTTTTGCCACATCGACAAGAACAAATTTCTCAGTTCTTGTGTAGTAAGTAAACAGGCTTTATTCTGAGTAAGTGTTAGCTTTTTATTATTTAACTGTTTACATAAATAAGAAGGTATTAGCTTTACCCTGTCAGCTTTTATGCTGTCTAAGTAGTTAGTTTGAGTAGCACTCTACTTGAAATGCTTAGATGGCGTTTTCTATTTATTCTCAGTAACCATCAGGTTACTTTGCGTTGCTGTTAGCTAACCTCGTTAACTTCATTTAGTTGTCAGTTTTAAACTGAGTCAAATTTATCATTATTCTAAGCAGCCATTAGGTTTGTAGCTGTTAATTTTACTCTGACTGCTAGTTAGCCAAAGAAAGCAGACTAGCTGTTAGCTTGTCTTTGATTATCTGTTAGCTTGAATAGCAGTTAGCTTTGTCTGAGTATGAACATTTCTCAATAATTCTCTGTTCTCTGCTGTCTGCAGCAGCTAAGATACTGACAACTCCATAAATGCATTTCTTTTTTTTGTTGTTTTCTGTTGAGAGACTTGAATCTAAGCTATTTGATCTGCAATGTTTCAGGCCTGATGAACTGGAACTTAGTCTGGAACTAGAATGAATGTTTTTACTTGTCTGTTTGTGGGATCTTATCACTGAGTAACTGTATTACTTTTAGTTTAAACAAAAGAAAGTCACAGAATGTCAAAGTGCATGATATAAACTATTTTTTTTACTGTTATGTAAGAAGATATACTAAGATTTATGATTAATCTAAGATTTATGGCTTAAACAAGTAATACTTCTGTTAATAAACACAGAGGCTTGAAAAGGGTGTTAAGAATATCTTTCTTGAACAGAATTAAAACTTGTTTTATTGACTCCATGTTGTTTGCAAAGACATAGTTCAAAGTAGTAGTCTAAAGATCTAAGTTGCATATGAAGAGATTTTGCACATGTGTTTATGTTCCGAAGTTCTACTACAAAATGAATTAAATAAAACATTGAGGAAAAATGTCAGTTTTGGACTTAGAAAAATGAGGTCTGAGACCACAGGTTGTTTAATTCATAAGCAGTTTGAAAAACATTGGATTAAAGTTGTAGAGGGTTTCGCCTACCTCCGTTTTCTTGATGTGGGTTTTTGTGGGGTAATTATGAGCAGTCAGTACATTACAGCACTGTGTCTACATCCAGGCGCATACAACAGTAAACAGCTTTAAGTTAGTTTTGTTTCAGATATAATATAGCATATTAATTTAATTCCATACAGTTCATTTCAGTTTAAGTAGCACTACATCACAACAAACATTTCAAATCCCTTTACAAAAAAAAGAAAGAAAGAAAATCCAGTTTATATACAGAAATGTATCGTCAATTCAATCAAACTGACAGAACCAAAGTTAATTACATACATTCCAATCCTAGTTCTAAGCAATGCAGTCAAGTTCGGTTCTGCTGTAAATTAAAACATTGAGCATTTAAAATGATAACACACCCATGCTGGATCACCGGAATCAAACCATAAACATGTCTTTTAGATATTCTTAGACTTATGGCTGTTTAAGGATAATAACAGACATTTTGAGTCAGCTTTAACCAACAGGTTGCCGCCCAATCGCTTTAACGGAGATATTTACAGGGACAGCTTGAGTTTCTACAATGATAAAAGATACACTTTGAAATACAATCTTGTGATAAGTTTCAGAGAGCAGGACATTTGAATTCAACAATTAGTCAACCCTGTTGAAGCTGCTTTTAAAGGCACCCAATCAATAAGCGATGTCAGCGGAGCGTTGTTAAAGCGTGTAGGTCAAGCCATCTTGGAGGAGTGCAGATTTGCCGTCTCTTTCAGGGATTCCCTGTGAAGATGAAATACAGAAGTGTTACATTTTAAAAGGGAAGTTGTTAGAAATAAAACCAAACTACAAACAAGATGCATATCATTAATGTAGACCCTTGTGATTTTGAGAAGGTGTTAATTGATTGAATGACAATTCATTGCATGTCATGAGATTAAATAGAAAATAGTACATCGACCCTGATGTAAAAAATATATGTTTTAATATATATCCTGTTTACCTTTTACAAATGTAAATATGTTTGTGAATAATTCTAATAAATGACATCATTAACAAAAAACTTTAGAAAACGTAATCATTTGTTGTTTATTTGTCCAAAATAAATCAATTTAAATGTAAGTTTTTCGTAACAGTTCTTTGACTTTATAATTTATTTATACATTTATGACATAGCTAGACCTTCTGGTTTACTTTTAAGTTTGATTAATAATTTTAAATTTTTTAATGTCTTTTTTTTGTAAATGATCAATTTATAATTGATTTAAAAAATATTCGTTCACCATTTTGCCTGAGTAGCAGCAAAGCTGAAGTATTTTCTGTTTTATTTTAGTAAAACAGCAAACAATTATTTTTTTGTGGCTTTAATTGGTAAAAACCCAATAACTACAACTATTCTTCTTATTCACATTACTCGTCTCAGAGTTTTAATTTAATATTTAACCCTTTTGTATTTTAGGTTGGGTTGATCACCTCCTCCATGATCTGGGTCAGATGACAGAACTCAACTCAGTTTAATTTAAGGCATCATAATAAAACTAAAAATAGTTCCCAGCTCTCCTGCACACCAGCTTCTTGGACGTCTTGCTCTGTGTTGCCTGACCTACATACCCACTGATATAGTCGGACCATAAACACCCTATATTATTTACAGAATGTGGCACCTGGGCCCTTAACCATGTCATGTATTTATTGACGCGCCTTACACATGCAGCGCCAAGTCAGGCTCTGAACTCCAACACACTGACAGAAAGATTAAAGCTGTCTTGATTGTTTGAGTACATTTTTATGTAATTCTTTTCATTTGGTTGGATATTTCTGTAAATTTGTTCCTGTTTCATTTGCTGCTTGAAAATTCCCTTTTCCCCTTACTGAGCCTGAGATATTTTGCTTTCAAAGAAAGCAATCTCAAACCTTGGTTGTTATCGCCACCTAATGGTTTACTTCATTATTATTATTACTATTATTATTATTATTATTATTATTATTGTTATTATTATTATTATTATTATTATTATTATTATTATTATTATTATTATTATTATTATTATTATTATTATTATTATTTTAGTTTTTAGCAAGCTTTAATTGCCATCAAACCTGATCAACTTGTAGGAACACATTTTTATATATGCCCTTAAATTTACAGTAGTGTACAACATTTCTAAAGCATTCATGATTTAGTCTGTATCTGCTTAAAGCAACCAGACATTTACAATCTTTTAAAGTGGGCTTAATACATTAAGTGGCACATCATCCTTCAGTTGATCACCTAAATACTGCGTCAAAGTCAGCACACTAAACGGTTTTATCAGTTTTACTCAGTTACGTTCTGAACCACATTGAGTAAAAGAAAACATCGTATCCCAACATCAAGTGGGCACGTCAATCAGACGTTAGTAGCGCTAGCTAAACCTCGTTAACTACAGTTTGAGACCAATATCTTCCCTTCTTTGGGAATTGCTTTAGAGGGACTTTCTTTTGCTCATAAAAAGTAAAAATTTAACTTTTACTCAAAGTAAAATTGTAATTGGGTATTTTTTTTTACTTTGACTTGAGTTACATTTTATACTGGTAACTTTAATTGTATTTGAGTAAAAATGTATCACTGTAACTGTACTTTTAATTAATTACATTGTTTTGGTTCTCTTTCAACGTCTATAATTTGGCATTAAAACACATGGAGGCAGAGCGTGAAGACAAGGGCATAGAAGAATGACCAGGTTTAACTTTCGATGTATCAGGTACATGCCAAACTCATCCGTCTATCCGTTCTCTATACCCACTTATCCCTGCCAAACTCAATTCAAGTCAATTCAGTTTATTTATACAGAGTCAATTAACAACACATCATTTGATAAGACAGAGCAGCAGTGATCCTGGTGTACTGCTGCGTCATCGACCACAACGGCCAAGAAAGATGAGCAAGAAGAAAGAAGGATGTTGGGTCCAGTCACACCGACTCCGTCTTCATCCATAGTGAAACCTAAACCAGAGCTGCTGAACTCCAGTCCCCAAGAGCCAGAGTCTTGCACGTCTTAAATGTCTTAAATGTACCTTAATGCCAATCTGTGTTGAACCAGGGATGCGTCTAAAACATTGTAGTGCTTGTTGTGCATAACATTTGGCCTGCATGTTATCCTTCAAACAGAATACAAACAGACTGATGACAGTTAAAGAGCTTAAGAAGTTCATTATCTTTGCCCCATCATCGATGTTAGCACCCATCTTGGCTTCTAGGTCATTGGAGTCATATTCTGAGCCAAACCTAGAAGCTGAGAACCCCCTCTGTCCGAGTTTCAGTCCTCAGAGAAAACTCCATCTGACTGAAGGAAAATGTTTAAGAATCTGAGCCATAATCCATCTAAAATAGCTGATTCAGCAAAGTCCCAACAAATCACCTTGAATTTCACTCATTTGAGTTGATTCCAGTTTTCATTGTTTAGGCTGGAAAACTTTGTATTTTTGAGAAACGTTGCATTGGAATTTAATACATTTTTCATCCTGTTGATTTTTTCTTTAAATTATAATACAGTTGTTGAAAAGGAAGCGCCTCTGGTCATTTACCATAAAAGAGTCATGGACCTTCCCATTGAGTCATTGTGTAGCCATGCTGACATCTGTTGGTCCATAGGAGTACTGACATTCATAAATGCTACCGTATATACATGCATTTTCTATGAATGCACCTATCTCCAGCAGTAAATGAACAAAAGATTTTCACAGGGAAACACAGAGACTCCACGGAGTACCCAGAGAAAACCTTCATGTACAAGAAGAACATCCCTATTCCACATAGAACGGCCTCAGCTGGGATTCAAACACAGGGCCAGTACCTTCTAGGAAACGGTGCAGCCCAAAAGCCTTTCCAGAACATCTGAATTTCTTTACATTGCCACAAACTATGCAGGAATGCCAGTTTTTAGCCCATAACAGCTGCAGGGGCTCCCAGTTCAGACTGCACCAGGATCAAGACCTCTCACTCAACTCAGGCCTCCTCAGAGGAATCATTTTGCCTTCCCTAAAAAAAACATGTCGTTTAATTAAAACAGTTTCATTAATTTTTCATAGACTTAACTGAGGCCTTCAGGAGGTCTGGAGAACTACTGACTTAAGATCACTTTAAAATATTTAAAGATAGTCTGGCTTCTTCAATGGAAGGAGGAGGCATGGTTGAAGACGTGTTGTATAGGTCTGCTGAAAATCCTCTCTCAGAAAGGTGATGTAGTTTTACCTAAAGCTACATAAAGAGAAATGAAATAATCGTTCTGCCTACCCACTACTCGAAGCTGGGCTTGACTTCTTGCTTTCCCGGAGGAGAACTCCACCACGCCGCTCATGTCAGGGGTGGCCTGCCGCAGCCTCAGCCTGTGCACCGTTCCCATCTTCTCCAGGAGAACCCGAGAGCTCGGCTGCAGGGGCTCCCCGTTCAGACTCCACGCCGGGGATCTGAGGACCGGCACCGAGACCTCGCACTCAAAGCAGGCTTCGCCGTGGGCCGACACCTCCACATCTTTCAGCTCCCGGACCATCAGCGGAGACTGGGCTTGGTGGGTGAACAGAAGACGAAGGGAGACATTTACTGATGAAACCTCTACGTTTTTGTGAATTGGATGAGTTACACAAAGACCAAAATATTTGACATGACACGAAAAACATTCCTTTAAATGTCCAACTATTTCAGCCAAACCAGGAGAGAGCTCACTTTAAGTGATATTTTTTTTCAGGTAGTGATAATTTGTAAGCACGTTTCCTTTAATTTAGCCCTCGAATTAATATAACGTGAACACGTTTTCTTTTAATTGAGTCCTCGAATTAATACAACTTATTCAAGCACATGTTTTAATTATTCATGGGTGCGTTTTGGTAGATCGAGATCTCCAATATACTATAACGTGCTCATGTTTACATGTGTCAATACAATATTGAGTGCACGTTTTACATATTGTGGCCACGTTTCAGTAAATCGTGCACTCGTTTGAGTAAATAGTGCACTCGTTTAATAAATTGTGCCCTCGTTTTACTATGCTTAAAATGAGAGCTCCATTTAGTAAAACGAGAGCACAATTTAGTAAAACGAGCACACATTCTGTCAACATGCAAAACATTTTGCGATGATCCCTCTAGGGCTCCGTACAAACGCGTGCTACAGAGTGAAAATTAAACACTCCTACCTTCCACATTCAGTTTGGCCGAGCATGTATAATCTCCGACCTGCACACTGTACGTTCCTTCATCCTCCAGCGCCACCTGCTGGATGATCAGTTTGCGGTAACAGCCTTCGCTGCAGATCTCGAAGCGCTCAGAGGGCAGGATGACGTTACAGCCTTTGTACCAGCGGATGCTGCATCTGGGGTTAGACACCGTGCAGTCCAGGAGGACACGGCTTTTCTCCAGGGCGGTCGTATCCTGCAGGGGTTTTACGATGTTGACCGGAAGCTCTGAAAGGGGAAATTGTGGAAAACGAAACAATAATTTGGTATTTGACTACTGAAGGGCTGATGTTTCAGATTTCTGCTGGATCTTAGGATCAGGGGGAAAAGATATAACTCCCCTTAAGCCCAGACGGGTTTAGGAACAATTTCCGCCTGAAATTACACACATGATATAAATCAGGTACAGCTCCACAGCTATAAAGTATAAATGCAAACTTTTGGTATCTGTGTGAAGGCAAGGCATTCAATAATATGTCTGATTGATAAGTGACTAAACACAGCAAAAATCCAATTTTTTGAGCACTGCCTAATTTTAATTTCAAATAAACATAGCAACACACCATGAAAACCCTTTTGAAAATATAGGAAAAGCATGTGACTTTATAAATTCACTTATTAACTATAAATGCTGCAAATCTGGACTGAATCAGCTGAAGCATAACGGTTTTAGTAGGCAGAGTGTCAGAGTGGAGCTGTGATGCTGGCACAATTAAGCCAAATGTGCCAATACTGGGCCAAATGTGTTTTTCACTTCATAAAAGTGAATCTGGTCAAATAAAAGTGCTGATTTCCATCATAGGACTCCTTTTGCTAATAATAAAGCATTTGTATCGTCAAAATGTACCATTATGCACAACATAAGAGCCATATAATGAAGAGAAATTTAGCTGAATTGTGTCTTTTTGCCTCATAACTTTTGCCAAAGGTTCTAGAGCTGTCAATTTGCACTCCGGTGCCAAAAATAAATATAGAGATTTTAAGAAAAGAAAAAAAAACAGAGCTGAAGAAATGGACATTTTTAACAAGCCACAGGTGTCTACAGCTCTGTTCAGTTCTGGAAAATTAGCATTTTGATTAACCTTATTTTTTTTTCTTGAACCATACCCTGATAAAAAAAAACACACTTTAGTTGTATATAATAAAATTATCCTGCAGATTATCCAGTAAGCTTTTTTAAAAATAATAAAATTTTCCCCAATAATATAAGCAAAATGTAGGACAACACATGGCTTTGTTTAATTTTTCCAGTCTTTATAAATAATCCAGCAGTAACCTGGAGATGCCAGATCATCCGACATGGCACCATTCTGATGGACCTGCTGTGAAAGTGACAGTAAACCAGTTTATTTTGGCAGCTAACCAAACGTAGACAGCCACTGGGGTTCTTCTTTGTCTGTTGTGACAACCATGCTCGCTCACAGACGTGTCGCAGCAAAGCTCCTCTACTTGTTGCTGCTACAACAGACAGAGCTCCTGTTGTGGCTCCAACACGTGTTGAAAATGCACCAGAAGCTCCGTCAGATTATTCCAACGATGTGTGGCGCAGTCTCCATGGTGTCCCGACAGAAAAGGAATCAACATGAACATGGCTGAAGAATGTATGTTGACAGAAGCAGAGATAAAACCTTGTAAAGGAAGATCGTTACCCAACATTTTAGTTTCAGCGGATCCCAGCCACCAGAGAAGAAACCTCAGCTTCAGGCATGAAGTATCTGATGAGGATTTCCTGAGCTATCACTTGTTTTTACCTTCATGTTTTTATCTTGCTAATGGAGTGAAGAAATTAATTAAACACTGACTGATGTTAACTGGCAGTTCGGATAAGCTTGATCATAAAGTCCTGGACAAAGTCAGTTAACCTACAGTTTAAAATGATGGACATATCTTTCAGAGATGTGGCTAGTAATGGATAGTCTCACACAAAGATGGTTGTCAATATTTATGTACTTTATGAGTGTGCGGTACAATCTTAGGTTCACATTTGCAGATGACTTGTAGAAAATGGTTGAACCCGTCCTAAATGACATTTGTGATTTTTTTTTAACCATGACAACCTTAAAACAGTCAGATGATCTTTGACGGCTCCTTTCATTAATTTGTGAGTTCAGGATAAGGCTACATTCAGTATTAATGCTACTATAGCTAGCAGGATAACTCTGGTTATGAGAAAACGGCTTTTTTAGTCTGTTAGACTTATCAGGCTCCCCAGCTTTGCTTCTATAGAGACGTGCATTCTCCTTTTAATTGTCTCAGAACTCAGAACCAGCTTCAAAATGTTCTAGTTGTGGGTCCAGTTTCATATTCTTGGTTTAAGAAACATGTTTCCTTTTATGGGAGGTGAATTGCTTCAACACATTTCTGTGTATTTCCTGATTAAAGTGTGGAACAGTCAGTGAATGAACGGTTCTTCGCTCTGCTGTGTTCCTGCTTTCCACTTTCGCTGCTCATGATAACATAAAATCCTGATCTTCAATGACTACGTTTGTCTATCAATGACGTCCCCACCCTACAACAACAAGCAACACTAAAAGGTATTCAAATACATAATTATTGTGCACTTAGCAGATGAAAAACCTTTAAAAATGCCATATTATCATTTGATTAAATGTCATTTCTACCACCATAATATTTCAGCTCTAAGGCTGGAGAATCTCTCTCTTCCCACAAGACAAAAGCAGCCAGCTGTGACACTGAGACTTGAACCCATGCCAAGTTATGTGTAGTAATTAACAGTGGCATCTTAGACATGATAAATAAAGTGAGGCACAAAAACTCAACACCTATTAGAAGAAACTAATTTTGGTTGTGATGCATACAACCTGACTTTGATCAATATAAAAATAAACAGATAAATGACCATAAACCAACACACTAGATCCATTTTATCCATTTTATATTAGCTAAATGTAATTTAATTTTTATACATTAAATTATAAATAAAGGCTCACTCATATTGTTCATTTATTGAACAGAAAAGATTCACAGCAATCCTTCAATGAGCCAGCAAGAACAACCAAGACTAGATTAATGTTTGCTTTTAGTTTACATTTTCCTCTGTTTTATTTAGTTTAAATTTTCCAACATTTTATTCCAAGAGTTTTTTTTTTAGGTTGCTTTCATTCTGTCTTTATTTTACAATAATCATGTAAAGCACTTTGCATTGTTCTTGTACTGAACTGTGATACAACTATCACAGTTGCCTTGCCCAGATGGTCGCACACTTTTCAGCAGAACATAAACGTAAGGTGTGCATTTACAGTATTTTGATTGGACAATCTTAGCTTGGGGCCAGAGGATTTGTGCCCCACGGCTGTCTACTGACAGCGTGTTGGTCATGCTTACTGCTATTTCAGATGTTCATTATTTAAACAAACGTTGGTGGGCCGGCCCCAATATCAAGGCTCCTCAAGAGGATTTAGCTTTCTGAACTTAGACATATAGACACTAATGTTTATAACATAATTTTGTCAGTAAGGGAATTGGTCTTTTTTTACAATATTACTGTATAAAGAACGATCATGTCTCGCTGATTATTGTGAACATAAAGCTCCACAGCGACATCTGGTGGGGTCAGACCCCAGTGGCCCCAAATGCAGAGACACCACAGTAATTAAGGCTCTGATTGAGCCCAGGGTCTGCTTTGAGGTGAATGGGATTTAAACCAACCTTGGTATCAGTCATGGCATATGTCTTTGTCCCGAATGTCACCACTATGGGACATTAAAGTTATTTCTATAGCTACAGTTTCTGTACCAATGGACTTGTTGAAGCAGCTAGTTTATGTAATCAGCTGCCTTTTCTTTAGGTCAACTCCCTGCTATAAGTATATTAATCAGCTAAGTTGTTCCTATAGATTCTTTTATGCTAAACTGTGATGCAAAAGGCCTTTTGTAATCACGTTCAGAAAGCTGAGCTCATAATTCAAAGCATCATAACCTAAAAGAAATAAGGTTGCTGTCAGTTGGCGATTTGTTGATGGTCTTTAATGAAATCACTGTGTTCAAATTCAAGTGCATAAAGGTGAGCCAGTGGTCCCCTATTAGCAGGACAGTGAGAGCCCACTGCTCGCTGATGGATGGATTAAAAGCAAAGGACAAATTTCATTGGAATGTTTGCTGCAATGACAAAGATAATAATAATAATTATTTTACTACCTAGCACCGACTTCATCTGGTGTTAATGCGTGTTGAACGTCCATCCTAAAACTTCCTGCACTGTCGTGTTTGGTCACCATTTCTCAACAGATGGTTCCTTCTTTTATTACCAGATCAAGTACACGGAAATAATATGGATCTCTGGGATTGACTTTCTTAAAGGTGCTATAAGTAAGATATTTACTGTAAAATCAGCCATTTCTCAGCCAGAATGGCAGTAACACATTCCCTAAAAACAATCCTCTCCATCAACAGTCTTTAGTCACGTTTTTCTCTTTTCAAACTTAGAGGTTCGGTCCAGAACTACTTCAGTTCAGAGTGTAGCCCGTGTTTACTTCCTGGTTCCTGAGCCAATCATATGGCAGTTCCCAGGGTTCCCAACACAGAGCTCAGCATTTGGTATTTTATCTTGGCAAAAACTAACATGGAAGTCAGTAAGAGAAGCGGACCAGAAATATAACACAATAAAACATTATAGACCTGTCCTGTGGAAATAAAAATTCAGTAGAGTTTCACAGCCGCAGGACTGTTGAGTAAATGGCAGGTCTCTGTGAAAGGCATTTTGTATCTGTTGTTCCGATTTTAACCACTAGGTGTCATCATTACTTATTGTTCCTTTAATTATCATAAAATCATTTTAAGGCGCTGTTTATATGTTGCCACAAAAACTAAAAACTAAATAAGCAAACAGTTATTTGACAAAGTGTTTCCATTTGCTTTTATGCAAGTTATTAATCGTTCTCATTTCTTACCTTCCACCTCCAGGTAAGCAGCAGATTCAACATTTCTTGCCACAAACTTGATCTCCCCGGAGTCTTCTGGTCGCACATTACACATGAGAAGAAAATGTTTTGTTCCTGAAACAAGTAAAACACAACGATAACATGATAAATTTAACAGATATCCTCTACAGATGTCATATTATTTTAACAGCATTTAAAAATTAAACCTAATGTCGGTTTTCATGTGTACCTTCCTGCCGGATCTTGACGGTGCTGGTGGGTTGTATGCGTTCCCCGTTTTTGTACCATTCACCTGGAACGTCCTCTACAGAGATCTCACAAACAAAGACGGCATTCTGGTCTTCCTGGATGTCCAGATCTTCAAGGCCCTGCAGAACCAACAGCTCTCGCTCTACAGGCACAATTCAAAAGCATATTATAAAAAAGCCTATATATATATATATATATATATATATATATATATATATATATGACAATTACTGGTTGAGTTTTGTTATCATTTTCTATGGTAGAAACACATTTCTAGATATGAAAAATGAGTTCAGGCTGCAGTACTTCATAAATGCCAGTAGATGGCAGTGCTATGCAAAGGTTCAAAGTCACCCTATTGAAACGTAACATTCACTGTTCTACTGTAGGAGCTAATAAAGGAAACATGCTTTTAATTATCTTGTTGCTGTTTTCAGTGCTTAACATAATAAATTAATATCAAACTTCAAATAATCTCACATTGGATATATTTACCCAGTTAAAAAAGTTACTAAAGTAAACCCAAACACATTTTCTCTTAAATGAAATTGATGATGATATTAATATTCTGTTGCTCTTCAGTTAAGCTCTGACCAGCATTTACTTTGAAACATGGACATAATTCTGGCTAAAAACGTTTCAGCTCCTATAAGGAGTCAGCTGTTGAAGCCTAGGTCTCTTTTGGATCAGCTGGGTTCTGCTTAGAAAGCAGTTTCCTTTTGTTTTCTCCGTCTGGCTAGCTGAGTGAAGAAAAGTACTGAATGTTCACTGAATGTTAGCCGACCGTTCGCACAGGTAAGATCAAAGATTCCCAAACAGAGGAAGCTGAACTACAGCTGAAAATAATGGAAGTGTTTAACTGAGGCGTGGCTGATGATGGATAATCTGCAACAATAAAGGAACACAGTGTTTGTGGAGCATTATGAGTGCATTGTGAGTTCTACATAAGTCATATATCTGCTGCTGCATTGTAGAAAAGAATGAATCTTAGCTTTAAAAATCCAAATCAACCACCCAGTTTAATAACAACAGGACACAATGCCTTGAAAGTAATCTCAGTAAATATATCTTTGCTATTCTTACACACAATCACCACGGGGCATTTTTCAAAATGGGATTAAAACAAATGGGAAAAAATGGTGTTACTTGTGTACTGTTTCCATTTTCTTTAGTTTCTCATTTATAAATCTACAGTTACCATCATCTTAATCACAGTATTACAGGTTAGTTCAAGGTAAAGACCAAATTAAAAAAGGTCAGAAAATGATTGACTCATTTGAGAAAGATGCTACATTTAGCTTAGGTAGCGTAGATGTAATGGCCAAATAGGTTGCAAGATAACGATCTGGCCGACTTCTGTAGAAGTTAGCTTATTAAACAGTTGGCCTGATCAGGCTGAAGCATTTGTGTTGTTCTAGAAACAAACAAGAATGCTGCTTAGATCTGGATAGGGTCAGTGTCAACCCTAGGCTAACCCTAACCCTGAGCTAACTTTGCTCCTAGGATAGTCCGGAACCTGTTGGGTTTCGTTGATTATGGGGCCCCAGTAACCATGCTAACAAAGGGTTTTTCTGAATTTTAAGTGTTGAACCCATAAGTCAATGTGTTAAAGCACTAAAATAAGGTTTTCAACATCCAGTAAAGCCCCCTGGAGGAATGGTTCAATTCAACACACAGGTCCACACACACAGAGACCACACAGTCAGCGATCAAACGTCTTTACAGCACAGCGCAGAATGACACTCTATGTGGTTGTTCTCTTTTACACCTGCCGCTCCTACCTTTCAACCAGAATCCAAAATCTATTTTCATCAGTGAGTGCAGCGTTGGAGTAGTAGAAGGGCTACATAATATATCAGCATTAAAATACCATCGTTTGCAATATTAATATCACACTGGACTGTTTGGAATGCAGTATATCCCAAATGTCATGTATTCACACTTTGAATGCCAATAATATATTCAGCCTTTTGGATGCTGTCACTGCAGTAGATGTCCACCCAGATTTTAGTGCCGTTCTAGTCGTCACCAAGACTGATGAAAGAAACGAGCTTAGAAAGAGCGGCAACATTATTGCTTCTCAAACTGACGTTGGAATATTGGCAAATAATGTCAGCATGATATTAATTTCTACGATAACATAACAATGAGAGGCAAGTCGACTTAAACTGAAATACATAAAGTGAATTACTGCAGTTTTCACTTGTAGCCATTCAGGATTTTGAGGTCAGGATTGGTTAGAAACCTGGAGTTTTGACTTAAGAGGCCATTTCAATCATATATTCCAAAATTATCACCAAAATTAGATAGTAATTTACATATTGCTCTTGATTTAAAGTAGTTAATACAATGTTTGACCAACTTAACACAGCTAAGGATATTCCCTACTGTGTTTTTGTTCTGACGTGGGCTTTTTTGCTTCTTTGCCTCAATAATCTCTACCACCGTTTACATTCGTTAGAGAATAAACTTAAGTACATAGAAGAAAATTATTAACCAAACACACTGCAGCTTACCATAGACCTCCACTGTGCAGGATGTAACGGCATCACCAGCATCGCATGTGTACGTGCCAGAGTCAGCGGTGCGACATTTCATTATCTGGAGAAAGCGCTTCCTTCCCATTGCATAAATGCGTAGATCTTTGCTTGGCTTCACTTCAAGTCCATCCTGAAAAGGTTAAAAGCTGTTATAATCAAGTTATTTGTTATTTATCTGCATTCATTTACTTCTCCTCTAAGCTTAAATTTATTCCAAAAAACATGAAATAAAAGCGGTTGCCCACAAACACACACAGAAACACAACAGCATCTAGACTTTTTAATGTCCATTGGCTGGAGCCTCATATTCTGAAAAGTTTGTAGGTTGTGCAGAACATTAACTAAGCCTTTTCTCATAAGCTAAAGTGTCAGCATGAATAATAGCAAACAAACAACCAAAGCACTACCTTCATCCATTTCACATCAACGTTGTGTCTCGAGAGCTCACAATCAAAAGAGATAACAGAGCCATCAGGAACTTTCTGGTCCTCCAGCTTCCTGATGATACTGACTGGAGGCTCTGCAGGAAAGAACAAAGACATGATCTTATGTTCAAATTATGTGTAACGTATACGGACCGGTCTGATGATGCTTTCATCCAAATGTCATCCCCTGCATTTCATGGACAGCTCGGAGGGATGACAAAGGCATGGCGAGGATTATTCTACCAGTTGAGCTTAAACTGGTACCTGAGTGAAAGACGGCGTAACCGAAGCTTTTCATTGTGCCTCCGAAGGCTATTTTCTTTGTGTTTGTAACGTGAGCCTGGATGAAGGTAGCGGTAGCAGAGCTGTCACTCGCTTCTATTATCGTGCCGGCAATGCTTGCCATTTGGCCACAATCGAGTGGACAACTTTAGCTGCCAGTCTGGGGCCACAGCAAAACTATTACAGTGAAACGATTTGTTTTTCGTTACGTTTTACCTATTGTGCATAAAGCAAAAGGTTAAGCACTGCTTGGACAGACTGTGGCTGCGTGTTTGCATCATGCCTTTGTGGTATTCTGACTTTCTTTTGAGGATCAAAGTCCCTGCACGAGGGAAAAGTTCACTTTTAATCAGTCGACGATGATGGCCTCAGTCTTAAAGAAGCTGATTTGACTTGAATTTGGAAAATTAAGAGCAAACAAGCTGCACAGATTTAATCATGGTTATGATATAATGTTGGTTAGCTGCATGATCCCACCCCCAGACACCGATGGAAGGGGCTCTACCCACCGGTTGAGGTAGTGCTGAGATAGAACCTTTTACAGTAAAGGTTTGTGGTTGATGTTCAGAATAATAATGTTAAAACTCAAACACTTCACCCAGTCCAGCAGAGAAGAAAAGAAAAACACGAAAAAATTAGATTGTCATTCAGTTTATAACTTTCCTGAGAAACTTGGAAGGTTTTGTTTTTTTACAACCACAACAATACTGTATATTTTAAATCTAAAAAAACGCTCTCAGAGAATATTTCACCCCGAGCACAAGCTTAGCAGTGTAGTATATGCAGTTCAGTGCCGTGAGGAATGTTGAGAAATAATAATAATACTCTTTATACATTCCAATGAAATTTGTTTTCTGCATTTAACCCATCCCTTTGGGGAGCAGTGGGCTGCCACTGTGCGGCGCCCGGGGAGCAG
The DNA here is from genome assembly GCF_011125445.2 of Fundulus heteroclitus. NCBI lineage: Eukaryota > Metazoa > Chordata > Actinopteri > Cyprinodontiformes > Fundulidae > Fundulus > Fundulus heteroclitus. The sequence goes on from NC_046367.1 coordinate 40,297,096, forward strand.
TCTGGGGTTGAGGATCTTGTTTAGGGACCCAGAGCCGCAGTCTGTGGGAGTTGAACCTAGAACCTCCGGGACACAAGCGCAATGCTCTAACCCCAACCCACCACTCAAAAGAAAACAGCAGCTAAACAAACCGATGGAACGACAGCCTGTTGGGTCCAGACTCTACGGCTCATTTACGTCTGAAGGACAAGGGAAGCTCTTTTACAGCCAGGCTTGTCTACATTCTGGACAGAGAAGACAGGTGGTTTGGAGGAGAAGTTAAAGAAGCCATTAAACATGAAAAAAGACTACATTAAAGAGAGGATCCATGTTGCTGCATTCTTTTAGCTACAGTGTAGCCTTGACTCATCTCTCTGGGCGTTTCTACAACCACCTGGAGGCATGGAACAGAAAAAGTCATGTGTTGAATCCCATAAAGGTTAATAAACAACAACTGGACTTCAGTTCTTGCAGATGCTTTGCTTCTCATCCGAAGAGTTTTCTGAGCTCAAGTTCTGCAGATCTAAAGTCACGTGCAGCTCTTCCTGTCCTGAAAACAGAGCGCTGTTAGCCCCGCCGTTAGCCCCGCCGTTAGCCCCACCGTTAGCCCCGCCGTTAGCCCCGCCGTTAGTCCCGCCGTTAGCTCCGCCGTTAGCCCCGCTGTTAGCCTGGCTCTCTGAGAGATATCTGGTCAAATGCAAAAACGTGTGACTCCTTCTGAAACTGACTTGGCATCGGGCTTAACGCTGAACTGTAGGTTTTTGATAGCGCAAATTTGGCTTCCTTTTCTCTCAAACCGTCTATTAGAATTTGAACACTTTGGTCCTCAAAAGAACGTCCCTTATCCTTGAGTCGTGGGTCCACAGCTGAGTCTCGCTCTCCTGTGTTGAGCCATGCGTTTGGCCCGTATAGAGGTCTGGACATTCCTGACTGCACTGAACTGCAGACACCAAGCTGCTTAGTTTGTGTCCCGCCCCATGATCAGAACCGAGAAGATGAATTGTCTTCAAGAAGCTAGAGATGTCTAGTTTCCTTCTATTTACGCACTTTAGAAGCAAGATGGCCTCTCAGCTTCACACTGTATTGCATCTACCGGCGTCATCTATCTACTGTTCTGACTGTCAAATCAGCACCGGCAAAACCCTGAGCAGCTTTACCACAACCAAGTCACCTCTAAATCAGAACATTATATAAAAGAAGAAAATGTGCAGCTCTCTTTTCTTCTCTTCTGTTGTCAGTGTATTATACTGGAAAGTTCCTCCAATCTGAACCGAAGAGGCCAGAACTTGCTTCACCTGAAGCCTTCTGCTCGATTCTACGAAACCAACAAGAGAAATCCTGTGTGCCTGTGTTTCACATCTTAAATTGATACTGTTTAAACTATTTTATTGTTACTTTAACAATAACTCCTGCAGTTCTCCATCAAATTGCTCGCACTTTATTTATTTAAGTGGTTGTTTCGTTATTGCTGTCTGTCTTGTCCACCGCTACGTTTGTCGCTGCCTTTCTTGGCCAGAGGTCTTGATCTCAATGGGCCCTTTTGTCTAGGTAAATAAAAGCTTGATAAAAATAAATGCTAGTTATCTAAATATTGCATTTAGTTTGTCTTTTTTTTCCCAAGCTGCCTACCCTTCACAACAAGCCTTGCAGATGTTTTCAGATTCTCTACAGTGAACACAAAGGTGCCCGTGTCTTCCACTGAAAGGTTGGAGATGGTGAGGCTGTGAACTTCTCCCTTGGCGCTCATACGGAAGTGATTCGTGGGCTTGAGCTGGATTCCGTTTCTGATCCAGGTTCCCGGGACGTTGGAATGGGAGAGCTCCACTTCAAAGGAGGCCGTTTCTCTCTCTGTGGTTTTAATGTCTGTTAGCCCTCTCTTGATAGTGATTTTCCGTGCTGTGGGACAACAGGGCACAAAAGATGGGAAACACGTTATGCCTCGGAGAACGGGACGTTTTTATTGGAGCAGAACCTCGATAAAACCATGGTGGTGCTTCTCTTTTACGCAACGAGTCCGGAATCTGTTCTGCAGACGCTAATCAGTGCAAGCTGGCAACAATACCAGGCTGATTTCAGCCATTTCAAGCACTGAGCTTTAGACAAAATGCAAAGTTTCCCCCTCCCCCCCCCACACACACACTAATTGTAACGTAGACAAACATTCTCAGCGGAAAAAAAAAGGAGTGTTTATTTTGGAGACCTGATGACAACAACCTTAGTTTTGAAGGCCAGGGTGTAAATTTAGATGCAGTGAGAGAAGATCAAAATTCACAGGATGTGCCAACAGCGGCCTGAAGTCCTAACTTTCTCCTTCCCACCTGCACAAGTGTTGAAAGAGAAGCCTTTAATTCACCCACTGCCTTTAGATCACAGGGCTAAGAAACATAAGCAAAAGGAAACCCTACAATCAGGACATCTCAATTACTTGAAGACGTTTGATGGGGAGTCAAGGACAAACTAAAATAGTGTTTTATCAAACTAGAAGTTCAACTTCACTAAACAAGAAATCTTAAAAGTAGAAAAATATTTATTTCTTCACAAATTGATCTCTTTAAAACACAAGCCTACTGTCTCGGTGCTGACAGCCGTCGTAACTTATGGTTGCACCTTTGGATTTGATTGTGTGTCTGCTCTGCTCTGCGTCAGGGTTTTGTTATGATATCACCTGTTGGTTACCATCACATCCCCAGTCCACACCGCCTCCGTGCCCAGTAAACTCAAATTACTCCTACGCAGTTAACTCAGGTTTGCCCTCACAAGAAGCCGGGACGGCGGGCGTCACCAATGGGGAGAGGACAGTAACGGCGGTAAACAAACAACAACAGGGCATGGTGAGAACGCGCGGACACTCACGCTCCACGGCGAGCTGGGCCTGCGTGCGGTCGTGGAGGGTTTCGCAGCTGTAGGTGCCTCGGTCGGATAGGGCCACCTTGTGAATGGTGAGCGTGTGCTTTGGGCCCTTGTGTTTCAGGGTGTACTTGGCGCCGGGATGGATCAGGACCCCTTGCCTCATCCACTGCACCTCTGCTGCCTCTAGACTCACCTCCACCTCCAGAGTTGCCTCGCTGTACTCCTCAGCTACAACTGCTGTCATTTTCTTTGTGAACAGCGCCTGTTGCTCTTTAGAAAGAATAGAATTACAAGACAGCAGCCCCTTGTTATTTCAAGAATCCATGAGTGCAGTAAATACTTTTTTTTTTTAAATAATCATTTATTGTTGTGAGGCAGAAGTCGTTCTAATCTTTTCAAGTTAAATTTAGGTTATGTTTATTGAGCTGATTCAAATCAATTTATATTCAGAAATATAGAGAGCCAACAATGCATAAAACAACCAGAGAAATTAATAAAAAGCAGATTTAAAATATATGTTTTAACTGGCTTTTAAAAGACAACACAGAGTCCTCTGATGGATATAGTCAATCTGCCACGTAGACAGCTTTAGTCGTGTGAGTAGTTATAATAAAGGCAGTAAAGCTCAGTATATTTTGACAGTTGGTAAAATGTCTGATATCCAAGGAGACCCAGCAGATTGCATCAAGAGACTGACTTTACCGCAATCCCTCCTAATGAACAAGCGTGCAATAGCCATTGACAGTCTGTTGTATCTACTTGTTAACTTTGCAGCAATCCCTCCTAATGAACAAGCATGCAATGATCATTGACAATCCTTTGTATCTGCAGCAATCCTCCTCTCATGTGGGTATTACTATTACTATATTACTATATTACTATTACTTTTGTATGATAGAATGAGCTCCCCTTTAACAGGAAGAAATCTCAAGCAGAACCTGGCTCAATTCTGGTGGATATCTGCTACGACCGCCTGGGTGTTTAAGAACACAGCAGAATATTATATCCAGGGGTACTTTTTGTGTTAAAGAAAAATAAGGAGTTAATGGCAGCAGTAGTTCCATCTAGAAGAGAAAACATCTTAGTTCAGAGCCAGCAGTAAAATCAACTGGATGAAAAAAAGTAATTAGATGTGGTTAGTCACAGCAACTCCTCCGTCAATTGCTTTTTTTAGGATTAAGACAAAATTAATCACATAAAGTTATGGACAGTTATACCAACTATAGAAAGATAACATGAAGGTATTGGATTTAAAAGTTCAGCTTCTTGTTGGAAGCTGATGTATTTGGAGAAATTAAAGCTGGACTGAAATATTCTCTATACAGTCGTCAAAACCATTAAAATAACCGCCATTCTTAGATAGTTTCTTGGACCCAGTGTACAATCTATTGTCTCACAAGCTGAATTTATTGTTACATCCCAAGTATTTTATGAGATTCTAGCTGAAAAATCACAGTAGAAAATGAGCTGAACTAAAATGCATCTTCCAGGCCTAGTTTCAGGCCTATGTTGGATTTTTCCCATTTTTTCTTAAATAAATGACTTTCAGATGCTAGCCACCTGCTGGATAGAGCTTTTTTCTCTCGTAATAATGTTTCTGGTTGCTTTAAGCACATGCTTCACAATATACCGTCACAGTCAGGTTCAAAAGCTGAGGGAAAACCTGCAAAAATAGAAAGCCAAAATAAAAAGGCTTTCATGAAATAAAAAAAGAAAGAAATAGTCAATAAGACCACTGCAGACGATCACAATACCAGGTCGGGGTGCTAAGAAGGAAAAACTAACGAGTTGTGATTTCAAAATTGTGCACCACTGTATAATTTGTGACTAACGTGTTTGCTCACTACGGGCCAGAGGAGTTTATACGAGGAGAAAAAGCAAAGGTTTGAGGAGACGGTTGTGTTTGTCAGACACAGAGAACTCACCTTGGACCTGCAGCTCTGCTTCTGACACCACCCCCTCTGCATCAGCTGTCACCCTGCCGCCATCTGAGACCAGGCAGTTGCTGATGCAGAGCATGTGGCACAGTCCGTTGCAGGAAATGACCGTGCGCTCGTTCAGAGCCACCTTCTTGCCGTTCAAGCGCCAAAGCAACTTGGTGTCGGCTGGTGAGACCATGCACTTGAAAACGGCATCTTCCCCTTCGCAGATGGTGATGTTACGAAGCTCCGCAATGAACTCGACAACACGGGGGCCTGAAAGTCGGCACGTTCAGTCAGAATCTGTTAGGAAATAACTTTAATATCTTCCTCTTCCAGAGTTTGGCAAATGAAGTTGACTTACTTTCGACCTTGACCGTGGCTACTGTTCGGTCGTCTGTGGATTCACAGACGTACTCTCCAGCATCTTCGTCCACTAGGTGGTGGATGGTCAAGCTCCGCTCTCTGCCCTGTGCCCGTATGGTGCAGCGGCGACTGGCCGTTATCTCTTTGCCGTCTTTGAGCCACTGGACGTCTCCTTTGGGCTTGTTGACCTCACATTGCATTGTAAGAATTTTACCTTTCTGAGAAACCACACTCTCTAGACGTTTAGTGAATTTCACCTTCATTTCTGGAAATAAAGAATCACACATTGTAAAAATGTACGTTTCTAACTAGCAAGGGATTCCCTGCTTGAGAATAAAAGTCACAGCACAGCCTGTTCTTACCTTGGACTAAAAGAGTGAAATGCATTTCGTCCGTGCTCACGTCACAGACATATTCTCCAGAATCTGACAGCTGCAGAGGATTAATGGTGAGCTTATGAGTTTTACCCTCATTGGAGATATGAATGTTGTCTTTATTCAACAGCTGGCCATCTTTCAGCCAACGAACATTAGCTCTTTCATCGCTCACAATGGCACACAGTGTGACGCTCTCATTTTCACAAGCCGAGATGTTGTTCTCTGCTTTTTTATTAAGAAACTTCGCTGGGGGGTCTGAGGAGAAAAAATACGTTTTGTCAACAATTTGATGTTTCAAGTTTCAATTTAAGATAGAAAAACACACAACACATAAACTTTTACTATTCCATGAATTATAATATGCATTTCTAAGATGCTTGTCTGTCAGAGTTTCAAAAAAACCTAACAACCTTTAAGCCAGTATCAAACATGTTTTCCATTAAGCCCAAATGTCTGCATGAAAAATTTTGCTTTTCTATTGGCCTGATAAAATATTTTAATCTTTAAAACTGTGTTTATTATTAGCTGGAGGTGGAAAGAAAATCATAATGAACACACACACACACACACAAACACACACACACACACACACACACATATATATATATATATATATATATATATATATATATATATATATATATATATATATATATATAAAATAAATATGCTATGTTAACATAGCATATTTATAAGTGAAGTGAAACTGTTATTCAATAGAGATTAATTACACACAGAGTAAAAAATATTTCAAGCTTTTATTTGTTTTAATTTATTATGTGTGACATGACTATCACATTAGAGCAATCAAAATAGAATGTTTTAAACACAAATGTCAAGCTTGTGAAAAGTGTTTGCATTTCTCTTCACTCCATACTCTGTTGGGCCTCTCCTCATGAACTACTGCATCAGTGCACCGTGGCATAGAGGCCATCAGCCTGTGGTTCTGCTGAGATGTTCTGGAAGCCCAGATTGTTGCCTTCAGATTATCTGCCTTGTTGCCTCTGGTGTCTCTCATCTTACTCTTGACAACAGCCCAGATATTTTCTAAGAAGTTGAAGTCAGGGGAGTGTGCTGACCGATCAAGGACAGTACCACCATGGTCATTGGAGCAGCTTTTGGTACCGTTGGCAGTGTGGGCAGGTGCCAAGTCCAGCTGGAAAATAAAACCAGCATCTCCATACAGCTTGTCAGCAGAGGGAAGCATGAAGTGCGTGGCCAAGAAATTCCTGGTAGATGGCTGCATTGACTGTGGACTTCAAAAAAACCCAGTGGACCAACAACAGGAGATGACATGGCACCCCAAACCATCACTGACTGTGAAAACTTCACTCCGGACTTTAAGATAAGCAGATTCTCTGCCTTTCCACTCTTCCTCCAGAATCTGGGACCTTGATTTCCAAATAAAATGCAGACTTTACTTTCATCTGGAGACAGGACTTTGGACCATTAAGCAACAGTCCAGCTCCTTTTCTCAGTAGCCCGGGTAAGATGCTTGTAGTCCGTGTGAAGGATCCGTCTGTGCGTGGTAGGTCTTGATGCACCAACTCCAGCCTCAGTCAACTCCTTGTGAAGCTCCCCCAACTTCTTGCATGGATTTCTCTTGACAATCCTCTCCTGGCTGCTGTTCTTCCTGTTGCATATATTCCTGCAACACGTTTTCCTTACACTTAATTTTCTGTCAATACGCTTGGATCCAGAACTCTGTGAACAACCAGCTGACTTCCCCATGATGGTGTCGTCTACTGACCCAGAGCGAGAGACCGTTTAAAGGCTCAGGAAACCTTTGCAAAAGTTTTGAGTTGATTAGAAAAAAAATGATGTCTTAATAGACAGAGATGGGATTTTTATTGCATTTTTATATGCATGAAACAATATATAGATGTGATACTCTCTTCATCTGGGTGGTTAACCTGGTTCATTTCTGTTTTTTCAAGAAGTGTTTGTTTCACAATCATCTTAGTCTTACCTTGCACTTCCACAACTGTGACTAACTTGTCATCGGTGGCATCACAGACGTATTCTCCTGAGTCTGAGGCCTGAAGTCCAGAGAGGACAAGCTTCCTCACAACATCATAGCTGTCAATATTTATCCGATCGCTTGGTTTGAGTATCTGGCCATTTCGTATCCACTCGACTGCTGCGTTCGGTCTGGACACTTCACACTCCAGGATAAGATCATCTCCTGCTACCATCACGTGATGCTCTGGGTGTCCTGAGTTTCCAATAATCTGCACAGGAGGTTCTGAAAATAAGAGTTAATTACTGTTTAGAAAAAAAGTACGGCATCTATTTGGTGATGACTGCTGGTATGATTACCTTTCACAGTGATGTTAAAAGACATCTTGTCATCTCCTGCATCGCAGGTATACTCTCCTGAATCTTCGAGTGCAGCATTTAGGACAACCAGGGACCGGAAAACGTCTTGCTCTTCACAACAGTATCTCCTGGTGTCATCAATAAGCTGACCATCTTTGTACCAGCAGACCGATGCATTGGCTTTCGAGAGTTCACACACTAGAATAATATCGTCTGAAGCTAGAAACTGTTTTTCTGCCTTTGCGTCTGTTTTTCCCAGAATTTTGACCGGCAGCTCTGTAAATGAAACAAATCAATTGATCTATTATTTCTTAGGCTTTTAAAAACGTCTTTAAAAATGGAGTTTATATTTTATTTATTATATAGGGTCTCTTGAACAAAAGTGGAGAATGTTTAGTGGAAACGGTTTTAATTACTTTGCTACAATGAAACGGAAACATTACCCACCTTGCACTTTTACGTTGAAATCCATGACATCATCTTTTGCGTCACAGACATACTGCCCGGCGTCCTCCGCTGTTACTGAATGAATAGTCAACTGACGTGTGATGCCATCTTCAAGGATTGTGACTTTTCTGGAGTCCTCCACCTCTTCTCCATTCTTCTTCCAGGTCACTTCAGCATTTGATCGTGAAACCTCGCAGTCTAGAACCAGAGTCTCACCAACCACTCTCTCCACCTTGCTCGCCATCTTCCGTGGGCGCACAAACCGTACTGGAGGTTCTGTGCATAAAAAAAAAACAACAGGTCATTTCTGCAAGATGAAAGGTACTAATACTAGCTATGCGCTAGGATGATCTTTGCCGTTTCTTTACCTGCTATGTTCACAAAAAATGTCACAGAATCATCTCCTGTGTCACAAACGTATTCCGCAGAATCTTTGACGGTTGTCTCGGGTATAATGAGTCTTCTGTAGACACCGTCCACTTCTAGTATAAGATTCTCACTTTCCTCCACCTCGAGTCCGTCTCGGTACCACCGTACCACTGCGTTGGGCCGTGAGATCTCACAGCTCAGTACCATCCGCTCAGAGGTCTGCTGACACAGCTCCATTTGGGACTGACTTGGCGATATAATTTGCACCGGAGGTTCTGGAAATGTATATGGAGACAGACAGGGTATGTGCATTTTTTTTTAAATTAACTCTGAATTATCCTAAGCACTGTGTGCTCTGCAGTATTTAAATAAAATAAGGTACTGGTATAATTCCAGTTCAGTACGTGACTCTCAAATGGCTGAGATGCCGAGCAATAGGAAACACAAGCAGCAACAGGGAATTTTATGACTCCAGCTCTTACCAAAGCCAAATGTTAATAAATAAAAGTTAATTATGCAAGTATATTATCAATGAATAAAAATAAAATTGGTTGTTAACCATAGAAGATCAACTGGGCATTAGGATGGCTGCATCGAGGAATAACAGGTACACGCTCCACTTCTCTGCCACATGGCGCTCCATTTCAACCTGAAATTTGAAACAACCATCCCTGCTGCTAACTGTACATAGTCAAAGAATTTACCCGTGATGTTAAGATGAAAGAATATCGAGTCGTCAGCTGTGTCACAAACGTATTCCCCGGAGTCTTCGACTCTGCTAGAAAGGATCTTCAGTCTTCTGTAAGGTCCTTCTGACTTCAGCTTGATGTTCTCACTCTCTTGCAGCTTTTGGCCATCCTTGAACCAGCCAACAACACCGTTGGGGCGAGAAAGTTCACAGCTGAGAATTATTTCCTCAGGTACATGACGGTCAAGGTGGACATCTTCCTTGGGGTAGACGATCATCACAGGAGGCTCTTTGGATGTAGAGAAGATATAAAGGTGTCATTGTTTATGTGTTCTGCCCTAGAATAAAATGGAACACACTTTTTCTGACAATGTCATTTGTTACCTCTTATGTTGACCTTGAATATTAAAATATTATCTCCCGTACGGCACGTGTACGTGCCGGTGTCAGACAGTTGGGCTGAATTTATTATCAGATTTCTCTCGGCTCCCTCCGCTTCCATTACAACATTATTGCTTGGTTGTATTTCAGTCCCATCTTTGTACCACTGGACAACACCGTCAGCCCTTGACACTTCACACGACAGAACAAGCTGCTCCTGTTCCACAGCACTACGGAAAAGGTCCTTCTCTGGGACTTCGGCAAATGTTACTGGTGGCGCTGTAAAAAACAGGACATATGCGGTGTGAGTTATTGTTTGAAGGTGAAATTCTATAGTTTCTCTTTTACATGCAACTGCTATGAATCCAGCTTAACACAGCTTGAACATGCTGATTTAAAGACCTGCTGTGTAACAGCTCATAACACAGTGTATTGATCAGTGAGTGTTAATCTTCCTCTAAAGCAAACTGAACACATTTTAAAGCAATGCATTGATGTAAAAAAAGAGGGGTTAAATGGCCAAAAGGTCATGGACTCTTTTCCTAAGAGCTTTAATGACGCCAGAGCATTCAGAAGAAAAAAAACTGTTACAGTGTATATGAAGATGATCATGATTTGCTTTCTTTTATATTAAAGGCCATGAAGGTGTAGACAGCCGAAGAGTGAAAATAACTTGCCAAGAAAAAGCTTAGCATATCACCTTTCACCTTGAAATCGTTATCATCGTCATCAGCTTTACTTTCATAGACCTCAGAATCTGACGACGGGTCCGACTCCGTCACCCGTGTTCCCTTATCGGGGTCTGATTGGACCTCTAAATTCGATTGTGGCAAGAGTGCTATCCCGTCCTCATACCAGCAGGTCTGGACAGCATCGTCTGAGATCTCACAATGCACTTTGACCAGGTTGCCTGCCTTAACAGATGTGCTCCTCTCAGCCTCTGGAACAGCTGAGAATCAAACCCATGCTATTGGACTTTCATTCCATTGAGAAATAACCAGATAGCAAACAGAATTGAGGTGCATTATCGGGCCAAGTATCGTATAGGGTTTATTTGGCCAAGGGTAAAACGCATCAGAAGACAAGGAGAACAAGGTTTGTAAGAAGTCAGAGAGTGAAAGTGTTATTTCAACATTGCCCAATGTTAATAATTCCTTCTCAGAAACTTGTTGGTATGTAGCTTTCTCTTGTCTACCTGGCAGACAGCAGATTTACTAGGTAATCACAGTGGTAAAAACTAAAGTCACTGAATCTGCACTACATACAATGCCAAATGTGGATGACACGAAGTAACTGGAAACATAAACTAAAACATAATTATCCTAAAAGCCCCAAATCCAAAGGGCCACATGAACAACTGTCACTGTAGTCAAGGGCAGGACAATCGTCTAAAAGCAGTTTTCCACATATGACAGTAAAATGTGAATGTAATTAACTTCTTTTAGCAACAGCAGTCTTTAATTTGAACAAAAAATTTTTATCCCCTACACCGACAGCAGAACCTTTACATTCACCCAACATTTGACTTTTACCAAACCAATGGTTAAACATTTGCACTGCAGGAGGTTTTTACTATGCAGGAAATCAAAAATGTCGCCCTGAAAATTAAAGAGTTTTTTTTCTTTCAAAACAAGAGCAACAAGTTCAAACTCACATTCGGAAGGAACTGTTTATCCATTTTTGATTTACAATTTTCAAGTGGTCTATCCGAGGACAGCTGAAGAGCCAGACTTTTCTCTCCCCATATCATTCACCTTTTACATTTAATCAACTACCAACCAAAACAATAAGCATTGAGTAAAGTGCCCAGATTTACCATTCCTGAAGGAATATCCACAAAACTTGTTCAAAGTGCAAGGAGCTGGCATGTCTAGAACAGGCTCCAGGGCGCTATAAGTGGTGGGATGATACTGGAAACAGGGCCACCGGTTTTCCAAAAAAAGTAAAAAACAAAGCAACTAGACTTGTTTTCCGTAGTAGAAGACGTTTCGCTTCCTCTCCCGGAAGCTTTCTCAACTCAAAAAGTCTGGAGTAATGTGGAGTAACAAGCTTTATACCATTGCCCAACAAAGGCCTTGCAATGGCTTAGATAACATGCAAATTCAATCGAAACAGGACTTTTTGAGTTGAGAAAGCTTCCGGGAGAGGAAGCGAAACGTCTTCTACTACGGAAAACAAGTCCAGTTGCTTTGTTTTTTACTTTTTTTGGAATGACCATGATCTAAATGACTGAGAATCTTCACCAGCACATGGCCACCGGTAGTTACCAGTAACTGACAGTCAGCAAAAACAGTGACATGAAGGTCAATAGACATAGAAAATGTCTTTGATGCTCTAGACGGCATTGCACAGATTTGACAGGGTTTGCATTCTGGGTTTGCATGAAGCCGGGTGTTCCTATAGAATGCAGGCCATCCAGTTGGGTGATGTTGGAACCAATCCCAAAACGGTTTCTTGACCAGAAGAGATATAAAGTTCCTGGAGGATATTTGTATCTCCATGGCACTACTGAGCGTGCCAGAGAAATGCCTATGAATGGAATATGCTCAGAAAATCTCCAAAAGAGACGCCCAGGAGTCATCCTGAGCAGATGCAGTCCTCTCCACGGTTTACTCCATCCGATACAGCGGAGTACCTCAACACTCATATTCCCTTTAGGTGACAGAACCCTGCCTTGTACCCCTAAGGGCAAGCTCCGCAGCCCAGCAAAGGAAACTTAACTTCAGTCACTTGTATTCAATTGTCATGATCCGTACCTGACAACCATGAGTGAGGTTGAAACTTAGCTTTGCTTAATGTCTTCGCCCACAGCAGACCAGAGCCGTGTCCGCATTAATGTTGCTCCAACCCAGAGGTCCAACTCTCACTGCACAGCAACATCATTCATGAAGAAAATACCAGGAAATCTAAACTCCTCCACCTGAGAGAGAGTCACACTCCTGGCCTGGAGGGAACAATCCTCGTCCCAGTTGAAAATCATCGCTTCAGATATAGAGGAGCTGACCCAACCTGGCCATTTCACCTTCAACCACAAAACCACTCCCCTGCACTCTGAAGGTCATGACCAAACCACAGTATCTGCAGAAATATATAGACACATCTGTGTTCCCTCTAAATACCCCAGCTCCTTGCAAATTAACTCAGCTTTCTGGTCTTACAGCTGTATGTTCAGATTGAAGCATCACTTATTGGGGCTTATCCTTTTTACTAGTAGAAACAATTTCAAAAGAAAAAAATACAACAGAATTCTAACTTTTTTAGTCAGCTGCCTTGAAATAACATTCAAGCAGTTTTCATTTTTGGGAACAATGATCAGACTGAGCAACAAACCTCTGCATCTTTAAATACTTCATCGTGCTCAAAGCTAGACTGAAATCAGTTCCAACCTTTATTTTGTTCTTAACATGGGTTATTAATCATTAGTGCATGTTAAGAAGAGTTGTAACTCCATTTGGCCTAATGTCCTGGCAAGAACTGAGAGTTAGTATTTCTCACAAAGCTGAAAATACTTAGATCACCTGCAACATCCACCTTGAATTGTATACGGTTATCTGCAGCCTCACAGCTGTACAGCCCAGAGTGCCTGACTTCAGCTGACTGAATCAGCAGCGCTCTCAGCTTTTCACTTGTTTGGATTTCATATTCACTTGTTGGCAGAAGCCGTTCTCCATCTTTTTGCCAGTGAACTTCAGCAGCGGGCTCTGAGACTTCACACTGCAGCTTAATTGGGCAGCCTGCTCCTACACATTTGTTTCTTGCAACCTCTGGCAGTTTTGAAAACCTCACAGGAGGAGCTGTGGATATTATCAGATACATAGTTTTTTTGGTGTTGTTTTGCACATTAAGGCTTGGCTATTTAACACACATTCTGTTTGCAGACTATGTTCATTTATTGATGGAATTGATCAGCTTCAACTTGTGCAAAGAAGTAACTAGGCAAAATGAATAGCGTCATGGCAAATCCGTCAGAAACAAATTCAAGAAAATCACCTTCAACGTCCACGTGAAAGGCCACAGCCTCATCAGCGAGGCTGCAGCTGTAGAGGCCAGAATCAGAGAGCTTGGCTGAGTGAATTGTTAACTTCCTCAGACTGCCGTCTCTTTTCATGTCAAGGCCTGTTCTGGAGAACAGCTCCTCCTCGTTTTTAAACCAGGAAACCTGAGCAGCAGTGTCTGACACCTCACACTGCAGGATTATCGGAGCACCAACCCTAATCTTCGCATATTTTTCTGACAGTGGGGTTGCCGTGATCCTTGGCGAGTGGTCTATTAGAGACGAATCAGAAAAGTATAAATAAGAGATAAATTCATTAGACAACACACTTTCCAGCGAGTCACTTTCTCAAGACCATTTCAAACAGTTTTTCCAAGCACATCCTTTAAAGTTACCAAGGATAAATAATTTAAAAAATACCTTTTATGTCCACTTTAAAGGTAATGCTGTCATCTGATGTTGAACATTGATAGATTCCAGCATGGATGCTTTCAGCTGATGGGATGAGTAGGGTCCTTGTCAGACCATCCGACTTAATTTCTGCCCGGTCCAAAGACCCAAGCCTCATTCCGTCCTTATACCAGTCGACATGAGCCGAAGGGTCATGAGAGAGTTCGCAGCAAAGGACCAGAGGGTCGCCCTTTTCGATGGACCTGTTCCTGTCCTTCTCCTCCAGCTTCGTGAACTTCACAGGTAGGCCTACATGTTTCAGGGATTTTGCAAAAGAAAAGAGTAAATGCTCAACTAACTGCCTTAATGTTTTTTTCTAAAGCAATTAAAGGATTTTTTAAACATTCAACTTCATCTTAAGTTGATGGGAAGGCCATCATGGCTCAAACAGCATATTTGACAGAACAAACATCGGTCACAGCAAGAGACAAAAAAAACAAAACAAAAGAATGTCAAGAAGAGGAAAAAGCAAGAAGGCCGTATTATGTGACATCGTAGCCTCCAACGTCACACAGTTCTTTTAGAACAACAGCGATTAGAGGTAAGTTGCAAATAAGAACTTGTTTTCTGCTTAGTCGTTTCTTCCACATGTGAGTTTAGTAATGTCAAAGAATAAGAAACAAGAAACGCGACCTCTTTAATACAGCAGGCATTCATACTCAGAAACTGTTTAGAAGTGGCACGTTTAGAAAGAATTAAAGAAAAACAAAACACCTGAATTATTCGTTTTTTTGTGAAGATTTCATGGGCATTTAGTTCAGAAATACATTTGTAATCAGATGCAACAGAGGTGAGATTTAGTCACCAAACAATGAGGCCATCTTCCTTTTTTTGTGTAGAAGTTATGTGTATTAAAGAAGCAGAATGATAAAACAATTTTATGTTAAGCGATAAGTCTCAGTTAACGAAAGCACTCGGTGTTAGTGCTTCGCAAGACACCAAAAGCGGCGGAAGGTTTATTGTTTTTTTGATGCATCACCTTTTACTTCCACAGAAAACTGGATGTCATCATCCTTTGACTCGCACCGGTACACACCGGTATGAGCTCGCTCAGCCGATGGCACTACCAGACTCCTCAAATTTCCCTGTGACTGGATGTCTACTCCGCTTTGAGCTAGGAGCTTCTTTCCGTCCTTGTACCAACTGACTTGTCCAGAGGGGTCTGACAGTTCGCATTGTAGAGCAATTGGCGAGCCAGCTAGGACTGTCATCCTCTGGTCAGCCTCAGACAGAGTCGCAAATGTCAGAGGAGGAGCTACGGGAATGAATGTTGAATAAAATGAATCAGTATGGTGTACTGTCATGATCGAATGAAAAGAGTTACCTTTACCATCAATATATTTCTAGTAGATTAGATCAAATTCATGATTTTGCTACCACTAATAATCTCATAAATTGTTGTGACAGTTGTGTTAAGTTTCATAATATTCACAAAATAAGGAAACATTAAATTGTTATCGAATTTACAAATTTAAACACATCAGAGTTGTTGTAGTATCCAGATCCACCACTCTATACTTCACTGTTTATTTAATGCCTTCCCAGGGAGGTAACAGGTCCCAGAGGAAAGTCCAGACATCCCTCCACCCTGCAACACTCCCTAGCTGTCTTCCCCAGGCCAGATGAAATAATCAATCCTTCCAGCTTGTTCCTGGTATTCCCAACTGTTTAGTACCAAAAGTAAAGGCCCAGAAAATCCTCAAATGGATGCACAGGGAAGGCATCCTAATCAGATCCCCTTAGGTGACTTGATGTTTGGATATAAATTGCTCTGTAAGTTTACTAGGTACTAGAATACCAACAGCCAGACAGTCAATAGCACTTGTTGCAGCAACAATCAGAGGGCCACTGGTGATGAAATCTTTGAAGCCAAATAAGGGGGTTCTTAAGGCTTGTTTTTTCCTGAGGACTCCTGAATCAGCTGAGGGAAATTACACAACCATGACTGCCTCTTGTGTAGGTATGGGACCAAAAACATTGTTGATTTTCCCACTTTGATTCTGGAAGAATTTGGAAGATGACAAAGGACCAATTTTGGTATTGCTTTGGTCTACAATGGTTAAGAAGATTCTGAGCCAAAAGACAAAACTCTTCATGATCTGGCTCACCTACGTTCTAACCTGCCACTAAGATGATTACTTATTGATCATCATCCAAAAAACAACATTCCAGATTCCTGTGGCTGAAAAGAGCTTCCTTCATAAGGCTGCTAAACTGTGAGGAGTGCTGTTATCCGGTTGGGAGGCTTAAAGTTCGGCTCCTCCAAAACAAAACGGATCTGATTAGAACACTCCCTGGACACCTCCCTTTTTGAGGTTTTGCAGGCAAGTCCAGTTGGAAGAAGGTCCAGGGGGAAACTCACTGAAGGCTCAAATTATGCCCCCACAGGGATCCTCCATTATAGGCTGACGTATCCCTTTGGGCAGAGGAATGTCTGGAAGACACTTCAGGATCTGAAACCTTTGTAACCTGATCTCAAAAAAAGAAGCTTATTAAATCACATCAGTATCATGTTCTTAGGAAATTGAATACCTCAAACTGACTTTAACATGCTTGTATTGTAAAACTGGGTCCTCAGTGACCTTTTGGTTCCTCTTACAGCACATAACTACCACTTCATCCATCAGAGCTACTTCTAACTGTTTCCTTCTTTATAAAATAAAATAATGTTAACATTTCTGGTTCCATATCTCTTTAAATAAACAGTGGGAGATGAAGGTTGACTTTATGTATCTGGAACTAACATCTCCCTGGATCCCTTCTATGTGTACGGCGATTTGCAATTAATTTAATGTTAATCAAATGCCCAACTTGGAACAAGAAAGGCAAATTAGCTTGGACAATAAACGTCATAGTTTTTGGTGTCTGGTGACATCCGACCTACAAAAATCAAATAATAAATATAAACAAGTAAAAAAATTAATGGATTGGTCAATCAATCAATCAATCAATCAATCAATCAATCAATCAATCAATCAATCAATCAATCAATCAATCAATCAATCAATCAATCAATCAATCAATCTTATTTGTCAACTGCAATTTGCATTGCAATCAAAAAATTTGCATTGCAGTATTAAAATACTGGCTTGTAACTTTCTGATGATTTATTTAATAATTACATGATATTATCTAATGACCTACATCTTTTAACTTTCAACATACTGTTTAAATGGTTTTACTGATATGTGATGTAATTTATGATATAGACCCCAAAATATTTTGCTCAGTATTTTTTTTAAACATTTTTCTTAGCCACCCATTCACCTGCTGTTGCAGTTATTTATTGTTCATAATATTATTGATATTATTTTAGTGGCAGGCAATAGGCATGTAAAAGTTGAAAAATATTGGCACAGTTCTATTATTTCCTATTAATCTATTATAATAATATAAAACAATGTAGCTAGTACAGAATAAGACTGCTCTTTTAGGTTGGTGTGATTCAACATGAAAGCAAATGTAACCTTGCTATCAACACTCTATAAACATAATAAAGGAATGTTCACCTTTAACATCCACATAAAACTCTACTGAATCATCTGAGGTCTTGCAGCTGTAAATCCCTGCATGAGACAGCATCGCTGATTGGACAGCCAGTGTTCTTAGGCAGCCCTCTGTGACCATATTGTGCCCAGCTGCTTCGCATAGTTTTATTCCATCCTTATACCAAGTTACTGGAGCAAAAGGATCTGATATCTCACATCGTAGCTCAATGGGTTCACCAACTTCAACAGTCTTGTTCCTCTCAGCCTCACGAAGAGTTGTGATTCTCACAGGCACAGTTGGCGATGCTTGGGGTAACATCAAGAAAAAGTGTCATCATTATTAACAACTATAACAAAATATCCTTGAAATAGATGAAGAGCATGAGTTCATAACAAGATTAGTCGTGCCAAAAATAACCTGAAGTTAAAAAAAAGTCATAAATCTGTTCTTGGATATTAGTCATTGAAACGTCCCTTGGTTAGACTATAGCTAGCCATTTGAGTTTTTTTTTTCCTGTTTCTACAATTCCTTCTAGATCACCCAAGCTCTGTTTAGCGTTAACTACTTAAGTTTTAGTACAGACAAAATCAGGTGAGTAAATGCAAAGTTTTCAAAATTTCAGAGATTGCAAAAAGCAATCGTCAGCATACACAATGTCAACATTGTATCCATCTATTTTTGGTTTAATGCCAACCATTCAAATCACCTTCAACAGCCACCTTATTAGCAGTAACACTGTCACTCCAGGGGCTGTCATGTGTTCTTGATAGATAAATCGTCTCTGATTGTGCCTCAGATGTCTGCTTGGCATCATAATTGTCTGGAAAGTAAGTGGTAGAAATTTCACCACAGTCGTTTGATTGGTCCGTTTGGTCTTCTGTAGGCTCCATGTTCTGATGATGCACTTGTTGTACAGTTTCCCCCTTATCTAACAGACATAGCATCTCTGGAAGTTTGGATATCGTCTGTCCTATATAATTAAGGTTATCCAATTTGACATAGGTCGTTGACTTAAGATGTTCAGATTGGAGAGATTCTATCTCATTATTTGCACATAAATGTGATGATGTTGCATTTGAAAAATTCCCTGAGAGTGCAACTGATGAGTCCCTGGCCAGCTTTAGATCCTCTGACTGGTCAATTGATGTCGTTACACAGTTATTTGGCCTTGAAAAGAGGGCGCTTCCAGACAGCGAACAATCTGGAAGCTTTTCTGGAAGAGCAGCTGGTATTTCAATTGACCCATAATCCCCTTCTGACTGGACAGTAGTTGTCCGTATGGATTTTGAGGACTCTTCTCGTGTTACGTTTGAACTTTTTAAGGGTTCAAACCATTCTTCTTGCTGATGAGTTCCATTCTCTAAGGCTGCACGAAACCTTTGTGGTTCAGCCGTTGAAGCCTGTAAGATGCTTGAACTCTCCGTCATGGTGTCTAATGTCTTACGGAGGTTACCTCTCTCTAGTTGCTCAGTTGGCTTCTTCTGAGAGTGATTTATCTGTGTTGACGGAACAGAGTCGTCTGAGTTATGTTCAGTTTGTACAAACTTGAGGTGGGATTTAATGGTACTGCAGTCGGCCGTAAAATTAAATGTTGGCTGAGAGGTTGGCATATACTCAGCATTGACTTCATCTCTCCCATTTCCAGTGAAGATGCCAGAATTGCATTGTGGGGACATCTGGATATCTTGGTCAGAGTGAGGCTCTTCTGTAGACTTGTTCCTTTCTTGGTCAGAAGAGAGCCTTGGCGATGTAGCTATAAGCATTGTGATGTACACAGAGAAAGGTTTTCAGTTGTTGGAGTTCTCATTATTTCTTCTCACAACATACTTTACAGCAGTGGGGGTTAGCATGAAGTTATGGGACAATCCATTGCAAAGACAATCAAGAAGATCGACCAGGACTGGTCTTAAAGTAAACAACATGTCCCCCTTACAATGACTCCTGACGTCATCAATACTAATCCCTTTAAACTAGAAGAAAACTATTTAATTCTCTTAGGAGAAGACTTCGTTGTCATTGCAACGGGCAGAGGTTCAGGGCAGCAATGTGAATGGAAGGATCTTGAGATGAATGGGACAAAAGATGGATTTTAAGAGCTGCAAGTACTAAGCAAAGATGATTGTTAAAATGAAGAATGAAGTGACAAACATAACACAACGTTAGTAGAAAAAGCAGCTACAGATATGCACAAAAACCACATATTTGATTAAGAGCAAAAAATATCAGTAATATGACCTGATATCAGGGATGAAAGTGTGATACAAAACTATTTTGTGAAGGAAAAAAAAAGATTTACAGATGGCTCAGATGATTGAGCTAACAGTGAAATACACCACTACTGTTAGTGGCATTTATGGGCTGGGTTAACATGGATGACTGATTTTGAAAGATCAAATCACCTTTGACTTCCACAGAGTATTGGGCTGATGCATCAGCTATCTCACCAATCTCATCACCCGAGTGACACTGCTCTGCTGTTTGGACAAAGCCAAAGAGAAAACAATGAGGTGGGTGAAAGCTTCACGTATGTAACTAAATTCTTGAGTCTTAAATGTGCAAGTACAACGAAGGACAACACCTTTCATGTCCTCTTTTAACTGTACACCATCAGATGCATCACAGCCAAACTTGCCATCATCAGACAAGTATTGGGACTCAAGGGGCAAGATTTGGCTGTGCTCTTCGCTGCCAGCTTCTCTTTTAGGATATATCTGGGTTCCGTCTTTGTACCAGCAAGCTTTAGCAATGGGATCTGAAATCTCAAACTGCTGAACAATTGGGTAGGGTTCTTCGCTTGACTTGATCTTCTCGTCAGGGTCAGGTAAATATGTTGATGGGGACACTACAAACAATCGTTAGGGAATAAGTTCAGTGCATACCATCCTTATCTCTAGAAAATGAACCTTAAGACAATCTTTTAAAGATAAACAAAAAAGAATTGGAACCAAATGCTAATAATAAGTCAGAAACATGTTAGAAAAACATTTGCAAATGAAAAAAAAATCACCTTGATTTTCTACTATTAATTTGGCCACATCATCTGCTGTTGCACAGTAGTATGCTCCAGAGTTTGAAGGATGAGTTGGTTCAATCACAAGAGTCTCCTTGATCTCTCTCATTTCAAAATCAAATTTTTTGCTTGAATAGGATTCTGAATCCTTTTGCCAAGACACCTGGTCTGCAGGGTCTGGGCTTTCACCAACTTGTTCAATTGGACAGGTTGCTTGGAGTGTCTGGAACTGCCCAACGTCCCGGTTGGGCGACAATGTTGGAGCTAGAGATAGTGATTCAATATAACATAACATAACTGGACTGAACAAAAAGTGGAAATTTACACGCCAACGAAAAGGCTGACCTTTGGAAGCTTTCACAAAGACTCTGGGTAAACTCAGACTCAAAGTAAAATACCATTGCTTTCACGTACTAAACACATATTAGGTAGAGATTAATTCTACAACACCTTCCAGACACACATCTTTAGACAAAGCATCACAAAACATTTACAGAAATGCATATTAATGTTAGTCATTTCCAGTGTCTACGAAGCTTTAGGATTTGCTCTAATAGTGAAACAACTAGAAGAAAAATATCACCTTTATCATCCACAGAGAAGTGCATAGTAGCCTCAATGGTTTTGCTGCAGTATTTTCCTGAGTGCAAGAGCTCAGGGGGTGGGAAAATGGGTCCAGTTGTTGCGCCATTACTTTGTATATCCCAACGTTTTTGTGGGTGGATCTGTTTACCATCATTATTCCAGCAGACTGGGACTGTAGAGTCTGCAACCTCATATTCCAGCTTCAAAGGGTTCCTCACTTCAAGTGACTCGGCTCTCTCACCGTCAAAGATAGTAGAGTATGCCACAGGTAGAGCTAGCATTGGGAATTCAGGACAACTAAATAAACCCAAGGCTGTGGAAACACCTTTCAAATATATATATATAACTACTGAGCAGAAGATGAAAAGATATTTTGAGACTTTCAGTTCAGAGAAAGCCACAGCAGTTGCAATAGGTCATCAACTAACGCGTTAGCAATTCTTTACGTTTGTGTGAATAAAGCAGCCATCAAATCTCATTCTTAAGCAGGGATAGTTAGTGGCGCCTTGAAAGAGGAGGTGGTGGTTACGATATTAACACTTAAGAAAAGAAGTGTAAAGTCACCTTTGATCTCCACTTGAAATTCCACGGTATCATCCTGTGTGGCGCATCTGTACAAACCAGAGTGGGACGGCTCGGCAGACTGAATAACTAATGTTCTTGTGTTGCCCACTGAGTGGATTTCTAATCCAAAACTGGGAATAAGCTTCATTTCATCCTTGTACCAGCACACCTGGCCCTCAGGATCCGACACCACACACTGGAGTACTATAGGGCTGCCAGCTTCAATCAACTTGTTCTTCATATCTTCAGGAATAGCTGAGAACTTCTTGGGTGGAGCTACAGATATGTTTAGAATTCATGACAACCTTCAGTAAACCTCATGTTTGCCATTTTGGTTATTATTTATAATCTAATTCCTCAAAACTTAACTGGTAACATGCTGAAAGAAAAAAATGTAGCTGCACATTTAATGGCTGCCAAGAAGAGAGACAACAGAACATCAGACAACACACAAGAGTGTCATAACAGTTAGTTGCTTCGCGCAGTAGGAGCTTGTTAATTCTTCACATCACCAAAGGAAAAGAAATCACCTGTGATCTCCACACTGAAGGTGATGGCGTCACCCTTTGTCTTGCAGCAGTACACGCCAGAGTGCGCAGCTTCTGCTGAACTGACAACCAGTTTCCTCGCCAAGCCTTCAGCTTTGACATCCACTCCATTTTGAGGATTGAGCTTCGATCCGTCTTTGTACCAGTGCACCTGGGCAGAAGGATCTGAGAGCTCACACTGTAAAACAAATGGCCGGCCAGCCTCGATGGTTTTGTTCCTTTCTGCATCTGGAATTGCTGTAAACCTCACAGGTGGGGCTACGGAGATTTAGATATAATTGGTTAATTGGTAGAAGCTGTATTTTTATCAGATTTAGAAAGAGAAAAACGTGCATTTTTATATTTGTGTAAGAAAGAGTAGATTGCAAAAAAACGAAAAACATTGTTGGGTTTATAAAAGCATCTTACCCTCCACTTCCACATTAAACCTGATTACATCATCAATGGCATCACAGCAGTACACTCCTGAATGTGAGAAGTCTGCCGATTGGATGACAATTCGTCTCATTGTGCCCTCAGATTGAATATGAAGACCTTCCACGGTTTGTAATTCTATGCCGTTCTTGTACCAGTGCACTGGAGCAGCACTATCAGAGAGCTCACAGTAGAGCACAATGGGGTTTCCAACCTCTACAAACTTGTTTCGATCCATTTCGGAAAGTGGTGAAAACTTGACAAGGGGAGCTGGAAATTTTAAAGAAAGAGTGAGGCTCAAGAGCAACAAAATGTTTGTCATTACCAACTTTTCAAATATAGACATTTAATTCCCTCTTTGTATTTTGCCTTTTCCAGTTCTTGTGGCCTTCCGCCTCCCCACTTTCCTTTCTACCATTGTTGCAGTTTGTTTTCACATAAACCAGGGTGTCAAGGAGTCATAATCCCCTGAAATTTAGCCTTGCATCAAATCTCTCTCCATGGCTTTACTGTCAGTGGTATTTCCAACACTTCGTAGACCCCTTTCTTCCTTCTTCCATCTTTTCCTGAATACCCTAAATCCTGTCCTCCCAATCACTCATTAACTACCATTTTCAGGATTGCATTAGGTACTTGTGGAGTCTTAGCAGGGCCTTTGATGCGTTACAGTCAATTGGCAAACTGACCCATACATACCTTGGATGTACAGTGCTGCTGAATCCCGTATGCCATAAGCAATGAATGTAATTTCTGCTCCATTGTCTGTGTCACGTACTCCTCGAATACGAAGAGACTGGTGGGTTCTTGATCTACGGAGGGAGAAACGTTCATCGTCTTGAAGCTGAGTACCATTTAGGAACCATGTACCAATAACTGAAGCGGAAAGCTCAATGGTGAAAAGAGCATCTTGTCCCTCTGGCACCAGGGCATCCTGTAAAGGAGCTTGAATTCTGGCTACAGGAACTGCAAATGAAAAACAACTTTGGTAAGTTTTTAAAAGGAAATACGCCTTTTTAATGATCAGACAAAAAGTTTAGATTTTTATTTTAGCAATTTTACCTAAGTGAACAGTTCTTGGGAACTCAACATTATTGCTTTTTCCATATTTATTTACACTACAAATGCGAAAACGATAATCTGCTTCACATGGGACACTGTCGCCAAGGATCTCCACTGAGGTTGCAGAGTCAGTGGTCAGACACTGCAGCCACTCCTGTGAACCAGTTCCTACTTCTTGTCGTTCAAGCACGTAACCAGATGGAGGGTTCTTTCGAGAATCTGGAGCAGGAACCCACGAGAGAAGAGCTGCATTAGCACGCTCTGTGTTGATCTGAACTCCCACTGGACAACTCGGGGGACAATGTCGGGCCGCTAAAAAGGAAGGAACATTATTTGCTTAAACTAGGCAAGTAAACGTAGACCTTTTTAAAACAGTCTAGCTTGTGTGGCAACAAATCGCAGTGTTGGAACGCACCTTTTACTCTTAACTGAGATGAGGTCTTGGACCTGCCCACAAGAAAGGTCACAAGGCCAGAGTCTTGGGGCATTGTATTGACAAAAACCAGGATATGAGTTCGACCAAAGGACTTGAGAATGGTCTGATGGGTTTCACGCAGCTCAATGCCATCCTTGTACCAATGTATGTCCATCTCTTCTTTCTCCACTTCAACACAAAAGGCAGCATTTTCACCTTCCAAGACATCCACTTTTCTTGGAAGCTTTCGCAAGATTGTGCCTGGAAGAAAAAAAATACAGAAATAGACATCAGTCCATCCATCCACACATTAATTAATGAATCCAGAAGGGAGGGGGGAAACAAAGGCATGTCACAGCACAGTGAGACTCCTGTTTAATTACAGAATTCCCCAGGCAATCCCAGGCCAAGCTCATTTGGATAGAGAAGAGCAACAGCTCTGCTCCATGCTCCTCCTGGAGAATACAGCTTCTCACCCTATTTGTAATACCTCTCATGTCTAGGATCACCTTCTTTCAGTCTTGATTTATAACTCCTTACTATAGGTGAAGATAGGAATGGTGACAGATCAGTAAACTGAGCATTTTAGCCTCACTCTTTTCTCACTTTGACAGACCTATTTGAAGTTTCGGTCAGGCTTGAGAGCTCACTGAAACAGCTCTGGTGAAGGTCACCAATGATATTCTCATGGCCTCAGATAATGGACTTGTGTCTGTACTTGTCCTGTTTGATCTCAGTGCTGCATTTGATACAGTTGATCATAATATTCTCCTGGAAATACGTGAACATACTATAGGGATTAAGGGGAAAGAATTAGGCTGGTTTAAATCTCATCTGTCTGACAGATTCCAGCTTTGTCAGTTAATAATAAATCTTTTTCAAACACTAAATATTCTCCCTAAGTGTGTAATATCACTCTGCCCATTCACGTACACAGCTCTCTCCTGAGTGGGAGAGCTTTCCATCTCTGTTGGAAGGACAGAGTAGTTGGACTAGACCGCCCTGTTTCTAACATAAGGGCAAAATAAATTTAACTTTTATATTGAATTAACTTACTAGGTTTATTGTTGCTAGCGCGTACACCGGGTGTGGGCTGCCTAAAGGCCCCTACTTACTTAGGCATACTGTGAGCTTGGCGGACTTCACACTGACTCTCCACAGATGTTTTACCCTTCATAGTCGAGTGTACTATTGCCTAGAAATTCCTACAATTGCCATACTTTCTGCCAGTGGGACGAAGCAGTGGAATGGATGGTAAAATGTATGATTAGCTAGTTGAGCACCTAGAGCCGTTTCATTTTCATCCCACCACACACTTGTCAGTGAGAACAGAGAGGGACTGTGATGCCGCACGTCTTTGCGACTTCCTTCAGCTCATTGTATCGAGCTCGGTGTCACATATAAAACAGTTTGATGTAAAGACTTCTTGCTACCGAGTAGTTTGTAGTGTGACACCACGTACCTGTATGCGCGGAATCCGCCTTGAGTACACCTCGAGTACGCATGGACCTCCGCTGAGTGAAGTACGCCCAAGTATGTGGGGGCCTTTACATGAATGCACTTTGAGTTTTGACATTACAGTCAGGCAGTCTTGTAGAATGCTCAGGGGTCCAATCAGGTAGTGACAGTGTATCATAATGCTCCAAATATTCATTGAGCGGAGAGGCTTCTTACTAACCAAAGTCATACTTACTGATTTTAACAGATTTCTGAGACCATTGTACCACATAAAATCGGTCATTGAGAACAACTGTAACAATATATAAGGCGCACCATACATTTTTTAGAAGACTTAAGAGATTTTAAGTGTGACTTATAGTACAAAAAAATATAGTACTTTGACTACAGACATGTCTTGATTCAATCAACACCTGGATGACCTTAAATTTTCTGCTTTTCAATTCTGACATGACAGAAGTCTTAAAAAACGTTTTAATCAATCACTTAATCTGGATGGCATTAAATTGGCCTCTGGTAATAAAGTAAAAAACTTTGGTGTTATTTTTTACCAAGACATGTCATTTAAATCCCTTATTAAATAGGTTTCCAGTGTTTCCTGTTTTCTTCTGTGGAATATTGCTAAAATTAGAAATATTCTGTCCAGGGGTGATGCTGAAAAACTAGTCCATGCATTTGTTACTTCAAGGCTGGACTATTGTAAATCTTTACTATCAGGAAGTCCACAAAATGCAGTTTGAAGCCTTCAGCTGATCTATAATGCTGCAATTGTTGCAATTGTCTGCATTGTTGATGGCTTTGTTGATGGAGTGAATTTCTCCATTGTGAGATCAATAAAGACTATCTTATCTTATCTTAACAAGAGT
This sequence comes from Fundulus heteroclitus, assembly GCF_011125445.2. Taxonomy (NCBI): domain Eukaryota; kingdom Metazoa; phylum Chordata; class Actinopteri; order Cyprinodontiformes; family Fundulidae; genus Fundulus; species Fundulus heteroclitus. The sequence continues at coordinate 40,323,643 of NC_046367.1, forward strand.
TCTGATGAAAATCAACAAGAGAGATCCTATTTATACAATTTTAGCTTCCCTTCAATGGCTTCCTGTTAAATCAAGAATAGAATTTAAAATTCTTCTTCTAACGTATAAAGCCCTTAATAATCAAGCTCCATCATATATCAGAGCTCTGATTACCCCGTATGTTCCTAACAGAGCACTTTGCTCTCAGACTGCAGGTCTGCTGGTGGTTCCTAGAGTCTCTAAAAGTAGAATGGGAGGCAGATCCTTTAGCTATCAGGCTCCTCTCCTGTGGAACCAACTCCCAGTTTTGATCCGTGTGGCAGACACCCCGTCTACTTTTAAGACTAATCTTAAAACTTTCCTTTTTGACAAAGCTTATAGTTAGAGTGGCTTATGTTACCCTGAGCTATAGTTATGCTGCTATAGGCTGCTGGAGGACATCAGGGTCTATTTTTCTCACTCTGCTGAGTTCTCCTACGGTTCTCCAGTTTGCATAACTTTTTGTTCTCTTTGTCTTTTTTCTCTTCATAGAAGGTACACCTGGTCTGGTGTTCTGTTAGCTGTGACATCATCCAGGGGATGCAGATCATCCACTATTACCATCTAACATAGAAAGCACCCATGGGTCAATGTGAGCTTCTGAGCTTTCTGTGTCTCTGCTCTGTCTTCTCCAAGCCCCAGTGAGTCGAGGCAGATGAGCGTTCACACTGAGCCTGGTTCTGGTGGAGGTTCTCCTCCCTGTTAAAGGGGAGTTTTCCTCTCCACTGTCGCTTCATGCATGCTCAGTATGAGGGATTGCTGCAAAGCCATCAACAATGCAGACGACTGTCCACTGTGGCTCTACGCTCTTTCAGGAGGAGTGAATGCTGCGTGGAGAGACTTGATGCAACCTGCTGGGTTTCCTTAGAGAGGAAACTTTCTCACCAACCTGGAGGATCTGATTGAATCTGACTTTGTCAAGTGCCTTGAGATGACATGTGTAGTGAATTGGAGCTACATAAGTATGATTGAACTGAAATTAATAAGTTCAAAAAAACATAGTAAAAGTTAAAAACAAGGCTAGTTTATTTATACAGCACTTTTCATTCACAACCCAAAGTGGTCTATTAAAGAATAAAGAAAAGACTGACACAATAGCAGAGCATATTATCTTTGCATAATAGATAAAGGCATGTTTTCATAGGTTCTTTGTCTGTCACTGTCTTAAAAGATTATCCTTTCAATGCTGTTGTCTCGGTTATTGTTCAAGCAATCAACAAGTTACTCTAAAGATATGGCTGGGGTCTGTGGATGGGCTGATTATGAGGATTTTGGCATTATAAAGATGATTCACCCAGTGTATTGATATGACATGTTGTGAATTGGTGCTATATAAATAAAATTTAATTTAATATAATTGGAAAGGTAATGGTATTCAGGTAATTTTAACGTGGCATATTGTGGGATTTTTAAACTTAGCTTCCCATGACTGAAATTTCTGCACCTTAACAATGCCTGGTGTTCCTGTCTACTCCTTTTCTAGTAATCTGGTTTCATAACATTGTGCTGAGAAATGCTGCTCACGGTGTGCTACACATTTAATCTTCCTGATTCAGGTTGCAGTGGGATTTACCAGATTGTGCCAGAAACTACAGTAGATGTCTCATGAAAGTTTAAGGGATTTGGAAATAGGGGGAAATTTTGCTCTGTGTTTAGGTCCAACTGTAAACCTAAAAGTACGTTTGACCTTAACACCAGTAGAAAGAGCTGCATGAGAAACTACAATTCCACTCTTCATAACAGAGCCACTTCTGCTTTGAAGTACCTGAGGAAGCATGTTGAGGAAGAATGGTGATCCATCTAAAATGAATATTTATTCACTCTTTATATGAGTTTTGTGTTGGGACTATGTTCTGTCGGTTTTCTTCACATTTCAGTATCAGGTGATACATCAGAGAACAGCTGTCTGGCTATGCAAATTTCAACATTGGCAAAATTAGATACTGATGTTTTTAGCATGAGGATACAATTAGTTAGCCTCGTGAGACCATCCTGATCTCGCGAGCTTTCAAGGTTTCACTCGCAGATCAGTCTGGATACTCTCCGTTGAAGAAAATTTGGAGCCGTTCACCAAACGAACGTCCAATCAGCGTTGGCTTTGAGGCGGCTTGGGGTGTGACGCAACGGGAAGCGCGTCAGTTCAGTCTAAACAACATGGCGGCTTCAGCCGATGAAACTAGCATTAGCGTGGCTATCGAGCAAGTTTTATCGGAATTACAGAGTATTTCTTTGCTGAGCTAACGAGCCTTTACCTGCAGCAGCAAGAGTAGCTTGGCTTGTGGTTGTGTTTTCGTCGTCGCTCGTAACAGAGCGACGACGAATCTGATTGGTTCATTTGGCCCGTCTATCACCAACATAGGCCAATCAGCTAACCAGTATTTTCGCCCCTTCCCAAAATTACTTCAACGGAAGGTTTCCAGATGGATATGCGGAGCAAATCTATCTGGCGGAGTCAGGTAAACAATTAGTACCCCTGGTCCCTTATTAAAAAAAAGAAAATGTAAATCAAAGGAAAAGGGTTGTCACATAGACTGTAACAATGCACTACATTGTATCATGTAAGTCAAAGTAAGGTCATTAAAATAACATGTATTTACCTTTTACAGCTACTTCAGCTATACTTCTACCCCCATCTGGCATCTCACAGAGGTAGATTCCGTCGTCATCAACTCCAATGTCTCTGATTGTCAGTCTTCGCTTCGTTCCCCACTCCTCCATCCCATATTTGGCCCCTGGCTGCAGTCGTCTGTCCTCCAAATACCATGTGATGGGAACAGAGTCTTCTGGGACTTCACACTCTAGTACAGCTAAATCCCGTTCCCAAACTTCAAGGTCATAGAGAGGTTGCTTAAACCGGACAGGAGGTTCTGCAATCAAAGGCAAGTTAGAGCAAAACTGTCCTCAACTTGCAAAATGCAATGTTTAACAAAGTTGTTAAATTAATTGTCTCAAACTCAAATCTTTGAAGGATGGTATCCTCAACCTTTTAGACGCCCTACACACCTGAATCAAATGGATAAACTACTAGCATGGAATCAAACGCTGCAGAGCTCTGCTAATGAACTCTTATTGGAGTCATGTGTGTTGAAGCTGAGAGACTTCTAAAAGTTGCAGGACAACGGAGTTTTTGTAAATGAACTCTTGTATGTACATTTATGCATGCAGTATAAAATCTGTATCATGCATTCAATTTCCCAAATAACAAGCAGTAAAACTATCTTAAAACCCCCACTGACAATTAAGATTATGAATCAAGAATCTTTTATTGTCGCTTTGAGGTAGACACAACAAACATGGAAATATATATATATATATATATATATATATATATATATATATATATATATATATATATATATATATATATATATACATATATACAAAATAGTCTTTAGGGTCTGCTAAGGCTCATACCGAGTTGGGAACGTCAGTCCTTGTTGAACGACATGAATTACTATGTTGTTGCATGAATTGTTCACTCCAAACTGATGATACATTCATGCAGGCAGTAAATTTTGTGCAATATTCTTAAACATTCATATACAGAACTGTGCAATGAAACAATCCCTATAAATGTTTATATTTTTGCATCTGGCAGATGCTTTTATCCAAAGCAATTTACAAATGAGTTGAGTGATCTTCACAATGCAGATAATATTAAAGCTAACGATGTGCAACTTTGAAATGACCGATAGTCGGGCTCTGTCAGAGGTAACAGAGTTGTATAATGTCTAAAGAGAAGCCTGACACAGAAGCAAAGTTCAACGGCTACAAGCTATGTGCTCTTAATGCTTTTTAATACATGTACGAGGTCTCATCTATCTGGTGATTTGACTGACTGCTGAATGGTCCACTTATACCAACCGGTGCTCATGACATGCCAGTCCACATTGTACACCTAATTACATCCAATTTGAACCGTTCCTGCTGGATGCCTAAGTGTTTCAGTCAAGCCACTTTTGCACATCAACATGCCAGGATGATGCATCATGCGACCGCCTCCTCTCACGTAAACCTAAAATAAGACCCCAATCAAACTCCATCAAGTGCTGCCTAATGACGCTGCCTAATACTTCAGTGAGGGATCGTCTGTGTCTGCTGACCTTCACTCTGTGTTTTGCCTGACTATCAGATGCTCTAGAAAATGCCTCTAACACATTGCTCAAGTAACACCACCTCCGACGCCCTCAGTGGTCCTAAACCCCGGTCTTTAAGGATGTCCTGCAACGTTTAGATGCGCCCTTGATTCAAATGTTAGCTCAGTTAGCAGAGCTCAGTGAAGCCTGATGCTTGTGAGCGAGTTTAGCCATTAGAATCAGATGTGTCGGGCAAGAGGCACATCTAAAAGATGGACATTGGCTGTGAGGATTTGAGTTTGAGACACTGTTATGCTGTAGATGTTTCCTGCCAAATAAATCAAATATCCATGTTTACATATCCATCACTGGCCTGTGCAACTAATGAAAGTAATTCAATTTCTGCTGGATACTTAGTGCTTCACTTTTCTTGTCAGACTGTCCGCTCTCTGATCATTTGACCCAGCGGAATCTCACAACACAGCTATGTTCTTGTAGTAGCGCTATAAATTCAAATCTGTTTTACGACAGATTCCAATCAAGCATATGAGAAATCAAAAGACAGGGAACTTATTTTGTTGAGGAATGGGAAGGCTGTAAACACTCTAAGGTGTTAGTTAGGGAATAAAGTGTTTGCAACTGACACCATCAGACAGAACCAGACAGTTGTAAACAGCAGAATGTCGGCTTTATTTAGCCATCTTTGTGCAAAGCCCTTCATTTCCTTATCTTAGACTGTTTGACGTACTAATACTTCGCTAAAACCAATTGCAAATGTATCTATCCGCCTTTCACATTCTAACTAGCTGCCAGAGCAGACAGATAATTGGATCTCAAATGTTGCATTTACTATCTTAAACTGATACTGTGGTGCGCTTAGTTTAGAGTTCCTAAGGCCACGTGAGAAACATAATACCGTCTCTAAACGACTCCCCCCACATGGGCAACCACCCTTAGAGCAAGCTGAGTAAGTTTGCAGACATTATGCTAATGCTGAGCTACTGAACCCAGCATGTTTGGACATCTCAGCTAGGGTTCAGTTTATTAATATATTTTATTGATTCCACCAGTGGACTCTGAATAATTTGACAGCGCTTTAAATTTGCAGCTGGCGATATTAATGTAAAACTACATTTCAGGCATTTAAACGATTAAGTTCCATATGTGGGTTTCAAAAGTTATAATAAGATATTGTCATGTTAGTTTTATGGTGTAGCAGATCATCAGCCAGCCTTGGTAAGACTTCTTGACTTCTACTTTTCCTTTCACTCTTTGGCTTTACCCCAGTAAATGACCTCAGTGTACCCATTTATCCCACTTGCATCATCCTAGAACCAAATGGACAGAAATGTGAGACACATCACTCCCCACTCAGTTATTTTCCTTGCTACAGCAGACAACACACTGCTTAATCAACACTGCTTCATTATATTTTTCTAATTTTCAGGCTAAAGAAATCACTGAAGAAAAAATAATGGACTTACCCTTGACAGAGAGATGTACAGCACTGAGGGTTTGCCCTGCGGTATTTGATGCAGCACATACGTAAACTCCATTATCCTTTTGCTTGCAATACAGAACTTTGAGGGTGAAGTAGCCCTCCCTGTCTTCGTACAACAAGTAACGCCTTCCGGACAGTATAAGTCTGCCATCTTTTCTCCAGATTATTTCTGGTTTCGGTTTTCCGGTCACAAAGCAGCGGAATTTGGCATGTTTGCCCTCAGTCACAGCAAACATTTTTACTTTGGTGGACTTTGTCATGGCGTCATCCTTTAGTCGGGGTGGCACTTGTCTACCAGTCCTTTGTTTTCCCTGATGGACTTTCCAATGGCCATTAGTGTAGCCATTACGGTTTCCTTCCTCATCATGTCCAGGACCTGCATCGACGAGCAACACTGCTCCTGCAAGTGCTTCCCCAAACTCGTTTCGAGCTTTGCACGTGTACACTCCTCCGTCCGGAGCGCGAGTCTTGAAGATCTTGAGCTGGAACCATCCCCCATCCTGGTAGCCCACACTGAAATGTGTGCTCTCAAATATTTCATTGAGTTTTCTGCCATCCTTTTCCCAGACCACTTCTGGTCGTGGGTTTCCCCACAGTTTGCAGGAGAAGACAGCGTCTTCCCCACGACCGACACGGGTGGAAAGAGGCTTGATGAGGAATCGCGGCTTGTTTTCCTCTCTGAGCTCCATCTCTTGTGCCTCGCCTTCTACCTTTAGGGTGGCAGCGGCATAGGTTTCCCCAATGCTGTTCTTAGCTTTGCAAATGTATTGGCCGCTGTCCTCAATAGTAACAGCTGAAATGATGAGGTTGTAAACATTGCCATCTTCAAAGACCCTATATCGTCCTTGAGGGTCAATCTTTTCGTTGTTTCGCTCCCAGATAACAGCGGGTCGTGGATCGCCACCAATCTGACACTTAAGAACTGCGTCAGTCCCGCTTTGGACCATGACAGGTCTTGGATAGGCTAAGAAACGCGGTGCACCACCAAAGACATCCATTTCTTCTTTGACAGCTTCCTTCAGGTCGTTCAGGAGAGTTCTGCACGGCTATTCACTGGACCAAGTCCATCCAAGTTCTTTGCAATATGTTTCTAAAGAAATAAAGAAAAGAATGGATTACTTTGACCGAATACAGTTCTTAGGTTTTAGAAGACATAATTAATAATAAGCACATTAGAACCTATAAACACTAGCCATGTATTTCAAGGGATAATCTTAGATACCCAAGGGGAAATGAACGCTTATCAGTTGGAATAAAAAGAACACCTTCTGTCATTCCGGCGATCCCCCTTCGCCCCGTTTAAGAGCATGTGTTTCAGCACAAACGCATGGCATGAATATTAGGGTTAATTGAATTAGATCCGTCTGCGTGGGGGAAAACTCAGCCCAGCAATGAGAGGAGGAACAGCCCAGTCCAGTTGCAGCAGCAGCCACAACACGCAGCCAGGACAGCTGGTGCTGTATTTCAATGGGAAAGTGCTTAATATAGAAGGCCCTAAATAAAGACCTGCGTGAGTGTGTGTCAGGTATCACAAAGACAGCTCAGAAACATGCAAGCTAACGCAGAGATAAGATCCCAGAACAAATATCAAAAAGACCGTACTGTTAGAATTGTCAGGCTTGCTGTGGACGGACCGAAACGCAGATCAGAGCTCGAGAGGCGCATGTTGAAGATAGTGATAATTTGTTAAAGGAAACAGGCTTACAGAATACAGGAACCAGGAACACCGCAGGGATAGACCAGAACAGGGCAGCATAGATGGATGAAGCCGCTAACGACTGGGCTGACTATATTTATAGGAGGGGAAACGGGAGGAGTAGCAGGAACAGAATCTAACAGGTACCAGAATATACTATTAACATGCGAACTGAACAGGAAACTAAACAGACGACCAAAACAAGAGTCTAGGGATGAACAATACAAACGTGCAACAACATAAACAGACGGCAGGATCCCCAGGGAGCTATAATAAGTCATCAAACTCCTGCCGATCCTGACAAAAATATGTTGAGCTTTCCCGCACAGAGTCGATGGCCCTTTTAAATTATCTTTTGTTTCAGGGGGAATTTTCTAGAATCTTAAGTGGATAAAATGTGTCTCCAGTTTTCCACTATCTGCAGCTATTGCTGCCATGCACCATTATGTTCTCTCTCAGCACTTTGAATCATTTGATAAGCTTTATAAATAAGTTTGCTTAGCCTCTCTGCTTTATCTCTTCATAGAAGTTACCCCTGGCCTGGTGTTTTCGTTTTGCTGTTGCACCTTCCTGGAGGGGGCTATCAGCTGAGCTATTGCTGCCAATCCCTTCATGTTCTGCATTTAAACTTGCTTCTCTGTTGGAAGGAGCATCTGCATCTCTCTGCTTTTTATCTCTTTTTAGTTTTGCAGACTCATAGCTCATGTTTAGCTCTTTTTCTCTCCTTGATGAAGCAAACATATAAGCTTCTACTGCCCTGAAATCTTTACTATTGCTTTAACACAGAAAGTACTCATGGAACAGTGTTTCTGTGTTTTTGTGTGTCTGCAGAGGGCAGCTCTCCCTGTTGAAAGGTAAATACATCCTCTCTCACCACATTTATGCTCTGCATGAAGGATTTATGCAAAGTTAACGACTCGATGCAATCACCAGCTCACCATTGCTGCAGACTTGTAAGTAGGAGGGATTGCTTCAAAGTCAGAGACTCATAGCAATCAGCTGGATTGAGTTGACTGTATATTTTCTGTAAGTAAACTGAATCTGTTTGTATACTCAAATCCCTTGAGACAACATTTGTCATATATATAAGCTCAATATAAAAAAACTTAATTGACCTAAATTGAATAGATTTCATCTTTGTAATAATTTCTGGCATTTTATCCCTCAAAGCTCTGTTTTATTTTATCTATTTATGTATCTTTTTGGACATGTTCAGTGTTGACATTTTGTAATAATGAGTTAGATTTGTCAATGTCAACTTTATTTCTATGACATGTTTAATACTTATGCCTCTGTCCAAAGTGCTCTACACAGTGACGACAAAACATATAAATATGTATATACATACACAATTACAAATACACAACACAGAATGAGAATTGTTAAAAAATATGAAGTTCAAATACTAAAAATATTAAAACCACTACAAGAAAAAAAAAAACATATGACAAAATAATCTGCTCATCTTGAGTTAAAAGCCAGTGCAAACAGGTGGGTTTTTAACAAAGACTTAAAAGTGAAAAGTGACTGTAGATTTTAATATTGGGTGCCTGTAAATTACTGATATCAATCTAATGTGAGACTATTTTTCTTGGTTCTATACATTTTTAAAAATCCTCGCAGTTTTTTTATAAATATTTTGAAAATGTTTGAGTCAAGGACTCTTTTAATGTGTCAGATCAGACGCATTAACCCTTTTTTTCCAGGACATCTGCTCAGCTGTGGAACAGCCCAGCATCTAAGAACATGACGTGGTAGTTAGTGCCTGACCGGCTGGTCTGAGTTTTTCAGAAACAGTAGATCTACCAGGGTTTTCACACAGAACCATCTCTCAGATTTACAGACAACATTCCAAATAGACTAAACATCCAGTGAGTGGCAGCTGTGTGGACGGAAATGCCTTCTTAGGCTCAGAGGTCAGATGGGAATGGGCAGACTGGTTGCAAACGATAAAAATGTAATGGCAGCTCACCAGGTCCCAATCTTATGAGCTACCGACAAATTTGCAGCAAAAGCATGAAGTTATTATGCTAATATGGAGACAAATCACTGAGGAATTGTTACTGACACCTCGGAGGGCAGGAAGACTTGTGTGTAATAAAGTAGCTAGTGAGTTTATATTTTAATCCTTGGTGGATTACAGCTGTTTTCTTTAAAACCACACCCCAAAGTGATCAGTTTCCTGCCTTTAATCAGTGCCTCAATCAATGCCTCCCTGTCTGTCTGAGGCGGACAGCTTGGGATCCATGAAGCTTTAAGCTTCATTTTCAGACATTTTGAATTGAGAAAGCTTTCTGGATAGGAAGCGAAACGTCTTCAAACTTCGAAAAAAGTCCAATTGTATTGTTTTGTTTTGTCCACTACTCTATCAGAAACATACCAAGTCCTGCAGGACTAACTCTCCTCGTGGCTTCCCTGACTTTATATCCTATCTACAGTCTAGAGCAGGGGTATTCAGACCTGGCCCTCACGACCCACTGTCCTGCATGTTTTAGACGTGTCTCTGCTCCACCTCACCTGCATCAGATGATTGCATGACCTCCTCATTCAGTAGCGGTCTAAATAAAGCGGAACTGCAGTACTTTGGTCTGAGTCCCTCATGAAGGCTGGTTTATGCTTGATGCACGTACGTTCCACGAAGACGTGAGGACCCAACGCCTGCGGCTTTTGCTCAGTGTAGCTTTCCCCCCCAAGCAGCACTATTCTCCTGGACTCTAGAGGGCAGCGTTGTGCTCCTACACCAAGCATACTACACCCCATTACACGTAGAAGTAGAAAACATGGTTGTTTCCAACATTTTAAAGCCTCTTACTTTCTTCCAAGATTGACCGCAATTTTAATCCAGGGATTACTAACAATTGGTTGATCACTGTGATCTTTTTGATCACGTCAAATCATAAATATGTCTATATTTACAAACCAGAAGGAACGCTAGCTCGTCCGTCATGTTTTTCCACACGGGACTGTACATGTAGTTAGGAGTGCTCCAAGGTGCGCGGAGTGGAAACCTTTGGCGTTGCTGAGTGGTGTGAAGGCCAAAATGACGTACTATATTTTGAGGTGCGTCTGAGAGCAACTTGCGTTGGTTCTGTCACTTTAAATGCAAAGAAGGAAGTAGAGGAACGCTCAGCAACCGCCCTGTTCGACCATTTTTGTAGTATGTTAGGGAACAGTGTGATGAACTGTGTGGGTTAATACACCCAACAATTGAACATGGACTATAAAATCTCAGCGAGAAATAAAAATGTGGGCTTCATGAAACTGGTAGGCTTAAAGTCCATGACAATGTTTAACAGTTTTGGAGCAAATACTGAGACATTGTTCAAAGAACATAATAGAGAATAGAGAAAACTAAAGGGTTAGAAAAATATGACAGAAAAATATGATAGAAATATAGAAACATCTATGCAGGACCTGGAGAGACTACATTCAGATTTTCTGCATTCCTAGAGACTCCAAGTACACAACAAAATGTATTTAAGGGCTAAAAAAGTGGAATTCTCTCTCCCAATGACATCCTCCAGCTCATTCTGGGGTATCCCACGGCGTTCCCAGGCCAGTCGGAATATAAAGTCCCTCCTCAGGGTTTCCTCCTACTGGGACATGCCTGGAAAACCCCCAAAGGAAGGCGCTCAGGGGGCGTCCTTACCAGATGTCCAAACCACCTCAACTGACTCCTTTCGATGTGGAGAAACAGTGGCTCTACTCCGAGCTCCCCCTGGATGACAGAGCCTGTTAGCAGCCTGCTCTGAGCATGAATCAGGCACCGATCAATGCGGTGGATGTTCTGATTTTTATGTATTAATTCATTTTTGGAAGCATTTAGTCTAAATGCATTAAAACGTGCATGGAGTCAGAACAAAATAATGCGTCAGCAGAACAAATAATGAGGAAATCCTGAAACGGCAGCGTCCTTAAACATTCAAAAAGGACTTTAAATGACAGTGAAAGCTATTTCATTCCAACAAGCTCAGGCATTGCGCTTTAAGTGTGTTTAATATTCCCTGCGGAAATTTAAAGAGAGGAGATTAACCCCTGTGTTTACTTGTCTTATTTAATTGGAATGACCTCTGGCCTCTCCCCTGAAGCTGGTCACCCCTCGCATGCCCTACCTCGCTTCAGTCGCCGGGAACGATCATCAGCACACATTCCGAGCCTGCGGTCGTAGCCCGAGTTGGGAAGCAAGGCCACCGGTTTCCTGAAGGCTGAGCGGTGTCCCCAGTAGCTTTTACATTCAGGCACATGCTATCCTGAAGGGTCCAGGCTCAGTTACATTGTCTCCGAACTTTCTGTCCAGCAGCAGGAACTCTAAGAGAGAAACTCCAGCTTCCCGGGGAACCAGATCAGCGCCGTCCTTCTGTCTCTGGATACCTTCTGGCCTGAGACGCTGCAACTGTCATTGTTCATGGAGTGCTGTTAAATGCTTTTGCAGCTGCTGCAGCCCCCTAAAAATACTGCGTGGCTTGATGACAGCCGAGTGGATAAGTCAGGCACTTCCATTCAGTTGCCAGCAGGGGCTAAACTTAGTTTAAGTGGCCAGTCCACAGCGGGTCACTTAGCTGACTTCAAACCCTGTGATTAAAAGAAATCCTTCAGAAGCAAGCATTTAGTTGTTTTCTAACACATTTTACCGCCCCATGACACATGCACTTTTCATAAATTATGCTCGCTCCAATCTTTAACGATGACTAATCAAGTCGGTTTATTTTCTTTTAATTTATTTATTTTTTGTTAAATATATTATAGGCTATTACTTTTTAAAGCAAATGGACTCAGAACAATAGATAAACACGTAAAAAGCTACTGTTAATGGTGTGTTTTGGCTCTCATCCATCCATCCATCCATCCATCCATCCATCCATCCATCCATATCTTCCGCTCAACATGCTGTGATTGATGGATCCTTGAATTCTGCACTGCAAAAATAGAACTAAAAATAAGTCAAATTATCTTGAAATGAATGTGTTTGTCCTTTATTTGAGTAGGTAAATAAGATGATTTGCCAATGGAATGAGATTTTTGCACAAAAAATAGGAACGGCTCATCTCCATCATCTTATTTAGAGGGCAGAATATCTAATTAGCTTATTTTGGGGATCAAAATACTCATTCCATTGGCAAATCATCTTATTTATGTGCTCAAATAAAGGACAAACACATTCATTTCAAGATAATTTGACTTATTTTTAGTTCTATTTTTGTAGTGTGCTCTCTGTCAGAAAATCCAGAAGGAGAACGTCCGGTCATCTTTTTGTTATCTGTTATGCGGCAGAATAATAATCTAAAATATCTACTTCTGCAGGATAAAAACAAACAAACCTTAATGAAGGTTCTGGGTTGGCCTCAGCTCATTCTACACTTAAAGCCTTCAGAGTGGCAGAAATATTTTTTGTTTCCCTTTTTTTCTCTTTTAGCTTTTGCTCTGATGGCGTCTCCCATCAGTTTGATTTGCTCCCTGATCCATTTTGTGATCTTCATTGAGAGTTAAGACATAAATGACAAACGTATGTTTATAAGTCACCTCTTTCCAGGTTCAAGTCTCCACTCTTTGATGACAGTCGGTCAAAAACGCAAAAGTTTTCTTTTCTGATCACTTCTTCACACGTAAATAAATTGTAGTTAATTAGAATAGCATAGAAAAATATTCCTTTATTTATGTCCTTTTTTATTTATTTTGAAAATGTAATGTTTGCCTGATCAGAAATTTAGATATGACTTTATGTTCAAAGACAAATAGTGGCAATAGACAACTTTAATGTCCAATATCTGAAGAAATGTGACAGGAAGTGCTTTCGTTTTGAAAAACCCCAGGAATACTTGCAGAGGTGGGTAGTAACTAGTTAAATTTACTTGAGTAATTTTCTGAGCAAAATGTACTTTTAGGAGTAGTTTTCCTGCCCTGTAGTTTTTACATTTACTTGAGTCATATTACTCAAGTATCACTACTCTTACTTGAGTAAAATGTCTGGCTACTCTACTTACTGCAAGTAAATTAATGAATAAAGAACAAACTAGTTTTAACCAAAAATGGACCAGAGAGGCAAAAACCTAGAGTTTATGTCAAAGTGAAACTTCTTATTTGTACACAAGCTTTGTTATATTAATGCTGTTTTCTATCTGCTGAGCTTATTGAGCCATTTGGAGGTTAAATAAACGTACAGTAAACAGTAGATATTGTCATTGGAAGTACTTTACACTGTTTTAACATACTGTATATACATTAACTATTGCTTTCAAGTTTAATGTTGCAAAAAAGTGTTTCTTTTGTCTTTAATGCCGTTAGTGCATCTTTAGTCTTTAAAATACCAGAATTTGCACGTAACCTTATAGTTTTGTCCATCCAATTACATAACATTTAAATATTAAATCAGTTGTTATGATTAGTTACTCAGTACTTGAGTACCCTTTTTACAGAATAGGTTTTTACTCCTATTTGAGTCATTTCTTGGCTGACTACTTTTTGCGTTTACTTGAGTAAAAACATGTTGAAGTAGAGCTACTCTTACTTAAGTATAATTTCTGGCAACTCTACCCACCTCTGTGTATTTGCCATTAGGTAAGCAGAACAGTCTTATCGCCAGGTTATAATTATTTTCCTCTGAAAGGATCTGATGTCATTTAGTTTGGGGTTCAGTAAGGGGCACCTAAACACACGTCCCTGCCTGATAAATCAAGCGCACCTTTCACAGGAGAATAAGTGCATCAGTCACAGCTGTGGGTGGAAGCCAACTTAACGTTTAATTTTAACACCTGATTTCACGATACGAAATCTGTTCATGAGACACAAATCCCAGACCTTGAGTCCAAGAAAGGCCTGTTTTTTTATTTATTTATTCATTGTTAATTGGCCACTTTTTAACTTGGTGGGAATATGAGTTACTCTGTGAAATTGCCATTTCACAGAGTTTGTGAACTCTGCACTGACGTTGCTTTTTTCCAGATTCTTCTCCTGTAGTTCACCTACCACCAGCTATCAGGTGGCGGTATGTAGGATTTCCTGCTCAGGATGTGTCGGGAACACTGTAGGTGTTTTAAAATCAATCTTTCTGCTCTCTTGCATTTGAATTTGGACTTGTATTCCTCTAAATGCATGTGCAATGCCTTATTTAATGCAGATAAACCATTTTCTCAGCAGTGCAGCTCAAGCAGCAGATTTTCCTTTGTGATTGACACGGGCAAAGCAAACGGTGCCCAGTCCCACAGTAAATCAGCCTGTCGCTAATATCGAATATGTTTTCACCACCCTGAAAATTAGATTTATGCATTAGAATCCACTGACATCCAGACATATTTAATTCAATGGGGGAAAAATGTGTGTTGTTAAACTAAAACAAACACGAGGAGTTCACTCCTGAGTTAAATAAACAGGCCAGTCTTTATTATTGTAGCTGTCTGGCCCAATGGTATAAAACACGGACCTGTGATTTTCCCTGTGAAAGGCTGTTGTTAGCCGTGTCCTCAACGCTGGCTGCAGCGTCCCTTCAGCTGTTTAGTGTCCCAACACTCGGCACTCCCACCTCCTCGATTTCAGCTGTTGGAAGTAACTTGATACGCCTCGGACCTCTGCGACGGCTTGGGAAACGTTTTGTACCCAGAACTGAGTCAGAACTGAAGGCTGTTGTGTTTACTAGTGATTCATCTCTATATCTTTGTCATGAATTGCTTGTTTAGAAAAACAAGCAATTCAAAGACGTGTTTAACTGACATAACATTTCTTGTTATGTTGTCTTTACTGATAAACACGCAGATAAAAGTATTCTGTTGTGTTTATTCACAGAGCACCAAGCAGAATCCCATCATATCCAAGTTACATGTGTGCAATTGTTTTATTTTAGCTTTATTAGCTTTATTTATTAACATTGTCAGTGTATATTATATTTTATGTCGCTGTTTAATGTGATTATGTAAACTGGGGATGTAAATTGCAATTTATTTCAAGCATAATTTAACTTTGACATTTGTCTGCATTAAGCACAAGCAAAAAAAATGGCCTGTAAATGAAGATTTTTGTAAACAAGCACTATTTAAAACAAGAAATTTGACTTTTGTTATTCATCAGAATATTATTATTCAAGAGAGCATCTTGTTGAGTTGGACATCTAAACCTTGTTGAGCATAAAGTGCTCAACAGGGCAATTTTATATGATTATATAAACTCTAAAACAAATAGGCAAACCCACTTTAAACATATTACTGACACCTAAAGGACGTGTCTTATTCATTAATTGTTACATAGCCAAAAATTGCAGACCTCTGCTATTTGGAAATTGCATCTTTTAAAATTGTGATTATATTGTAAATGCCATTAATTGTCCAGCCCTAGGTCCAACCTGGTTAAATAAAGGTAGGAATTAATCTCATAAAACTAGTGGATTTCATGAAGTCAAGTCAAGTTTATTTGTAGCACATTTCCACAGCAAGGCAGTTCAAAATGCTTTACATCCTGAAAACATAAAAACATTGTAAACACATCGAAACAGTCACTGGTTGTGAGACCAGTAACACATATTAAATTGTATCAGGTGAAAACATAAATACACATAAAATATGTTGGTCAGTGTTCCTGTTCTTATGGGCTGAAAGCATCTCTAAGACTTTCTAAGCAAGATACTCATCATGCCACAATCTAAAGAAACTCAAGAACAGATGAGGAAAAAAATAAATTCTCGGTTGTATTTAGGCCTGGACTTTGACTAGGCCATACTTACACATGCATAGCTTTGAATTGTATGGTTCTATATCATTTTACTATTGTTTTATTCCTTCCAAAGTCAACTACAGGTATTTATATGGTTAAATATTACCTTTGGCATTATGAATTATTCAAGTGTTATCAAATATTAGTTGTAGACGTTTGACTTTACTGCAATGCCGACTCTCCCCATGTGGGGTCACCCTAGAGCCAATGCAGCATGCTATCAAAAAAGCTCAGAAAAGTTGATTTTACATGATGTAGGCCCTTTAAACTGCTCTATGGTAGCTCTGGTGGTATGTTTAGGGTCATTGTCCTGCTGGAAAGTGAACTTCCACTTCAGAACCACGTCAAAGTTCAGCTTCATCCATCTTCCAATCAACTCTGACCAACTTCTCTGTTCCCACAGCGTGATGCTGCCACCACCATGTTCCACAGTGGAGACAACAGTTTCCCCCACATATAGACTTTTTCATGAAGGGCAGAACCCTCATCTGACCAGAAGACATTTGCTGTGTTTTAGTTAACTTTTTACACATTTTGATTTTATAAGACACAACAGTTCAGCCTAGAAATAAATTCATGGAGCAGTTTTTCTGCATCACTCCAGGACAGGATATTCCTAATTATTGAACAAAGATTACCATCTAGGGCTGTTTTGACGGGTTAATAATTGATAGGACACTTAAAATCATAGATATTAAACTGCTTTGTTAGCATTAAGCACCTGTTACAGTTAATTCATTACAAATATAGTATCAAAATGTTCAATTTGCATTCCATAAGGTTCCCAGAGGAATTTTTTTTCGACAACTAATGCTTTCAGTTTCTTTTCTGTTGCTGTGCTCAGACAACAAGGTAATACAAAACCTCTTGAGACCCCAAATAAAATCACTTTCACACCTAATTACACAAAAACGGCTCTGATGTCTGAACTTACACAGGAAGCCTTCTTTTTTCTGCCCTAAAACAGCAAACGCACCGGTGTGACACATCACCCCTGGGCAATTAGTGAAGCTGTGTTCTCTTTATAGAGATGAAGCATGCACTATATATGAGTGTCTGCTGACAGAGCTGCAGCCTGCTCTGTGTAAGATTATCCTCCCACCTTAAACAGCAGCTTACTCTTTCTTTTCCCTGAAGCTGGAATGTGAGCGGAGCAGACATCCACAGAGCTGGGTGCGTGTTCAGACACTTCCCTGCAGACAGACTGACTAATGCAATGCCCGTTGTGGTGAAAACTTCAATAAAGCTCACACTGAAACAAGGACCCACCTTTGCACATGTTTTACCACAAAACAGCAGCAGAGGGTGTCTTGGACTGTTAGTGGCTGCAGTTTGCTCAACAAATCGATGTTAATGGTGGCCTCTGCAGGTAGCCCAGTCAGAGGTTCAAGCATTTAGAAAAGAAATAGCATTAAAAGTGTCTCTGTTGAAATGGATGAAAACAAAATCTGCTTATGTGTCACCCACTCTTTAAAAAGGAAACCAACTCCACCCTCTGCTGGACATCTTCTGTAATTGCAACATGCCATATAAAATTTGATTTTAATGAAGTTAATACTACAATCACTACGACTATAAACACTACTGCTACAGGAATAGTGATAATATCCATCTGTCTATACCTGCTTCCACATTCATCTTTATTATTATTATTATTATTATTATTATTATTATTATTATTATTATTATTATTATTATTATTATTATTATTATTATTATTATTAGCAAATGTTGTACCAGTTCTAGTGTCAGTAGTTTATTCACTTAAATATTATTGCTATTGATTAAACAGTTATATTTAAATCAACATCAGAGAAATATTGTTTTTCTTTTCCTCCTGTCTACCAAACTGTTTACCGTCTGCTATTAATTTATAATGTTTTTCTCCTGTGTCTCACAGCTCCAACCCGAGTTCCCTTTAGGACCTGGCGGAAGTCCTAGATGTGCGCCCCCTGCAGGTCACCACTTCCCCCTCCTCCCAGGCTTTGCTTCCAGCAGAACTCCTCTCCCTCATCAGCTGTTCGGGCGGCGTGCAGCAGCGGAGCCGGACGCAGAGCCTCTTCTTTGCTCCCATTCCCTCCCCCAGGAAAGTCCATGTAGCTTCCCCACCGGAGCGCACTGAGACAGAAGATGAAGCAGAGGTGCTGGATCCGGGTTTCCTCCAAAGCATTTTGACCCGTTGGTGTTAGAATAAAAGTTGTAAAGCTGTGGATGTGCTTTTTTCCCCCCACGCTCCGCAGGTGTTCCCCTTGGCTGCAGCGCCTTTCCTGCTGCGTCCTGATCCTCATCCTCCCGGCGGCGTCCCAATGGTCAGGTAGGAAAACCCGCAGGACGCATTCATGCAGAGCCGTCAGGCGGCATCTTAAGCACCTCCATCAAGTTTGTGCATAACTGTTGTACTTAATTTAGTCACCAACAATGCTTACTAGAAAATCAACATGGATGGATGGAATATACACACATATATATATATATATATATATATATATATATATATATATATATATATATATATATATATATATATATATATATATATATATATATATATATGTATAAAGTGTGTGTTTAAACAATGCAAAGTTTTAAACGCAACTGGAACAAGAGCTTTTTGTTTCCATTCAAAGTCTGCAGCAGGTTGAGGGATTGCTGCCTTTACGCTCCAGCAGGACGCTTGCTGCTTGTCTTCTTGGTTTTGGCAACCTGAATGGCAGCAACATGTTGTATCTGCTTCACAGTTTTAACGTGACTTGTTGTGGAAACCATGCACTGTGTCCTGGTCGTCTGGCAGGTGTTCTGTGTTTCCTCTTTGTCCTCCTCTGCATCTGACCAGACCCCCCCTTCCCCCCCACCCCCCTGACCCTCACTCTCAAAGCGCTGCTAACAAGCAGAAATCCAAACTTGCATGCTTGGCTGCAGTTTTCAGATGAAACCATATTAATATATGCGTTTCTTGTTTAAAGGGTTCTGAATGGTTCTTCCTGAAGCGTTGGACGTCCATCAAAGTTCTGTTTGATGAGCGTGTAGCTGTCAGATGATAGCGGGGGGAAACTGAGAGGATATGTTTAATATTTGATTGGCTGCGATCAGTGATGGGGTGCGGCAGAACTTTCAAAGAAGATTTGAAGTGTAACAAATTGGTTTTACTGCCCTTAAAAAAAAACTATCCTCTCTGAAAATGCAAACTCAACCACATTAAACCCACACGTCTGGGATCTTTTGTGCTCATTTAAACTGCAGAATCTGAATGTCTCCCTCCAGTATGGATGAGAACAGGTGAGGCTGCTTCTTTTGGATGTGTAAGAAACTCTCCTGCAGGGCGAAACGTCAGTCCTGTCTGCGTGGGTCGCAGAGACCTGCAGCTCTGTCTCAAGAGCGACGCAGCTTGAATTAGGTCTGAGTCTTTCCCATTCCCGAGCTGGGTCAGGAATCCCTATTGTCATGTGCTCTTTGACATGCACCCAGCGGGACGTCGCCGGGGGAGGGGGACGGCTGTGAGGGACCCCAACTGTGGCTTTTAATGGCTGCATTAGATGCAACATTACAAAACCCCTGCTGGCCCAGTGTCCTCTCTTTTCTAGAACAGCGGGACAGCACGTTTGGAAAAAGAGGGAAACTATCCAGGATTTTATCTGTTAATTATGGAGCACAAATCTGCTTTTTAAACGGTTGGCATTGCTGGAGCTGCAGTTCCCGCTGGTGTAAATCTTTCACTGTCGCATCAAAATGGGTAACTAGGAAAGAAAAAAACAAACAGATTGTTCTAAACTAAATAGCAAAAACAGCCACATTTAGGGATAATGTCTGGTTCTCTGGCAGATTTCCTGCTTCAGTTTGGATCAGTGTGCTCAGATTCTGTTCACTCAGAGAAACCTTGTGATGTCTAATTCCTGGATTTTCTAGTCATTAGACCTGCTTACATGTAATCTTCCTCCCTGGAAGTGTCTCAAGTCCCGTCGAGCGTTTGTTTTGTTGTATTGTGTCAGCTGCTGCCATTTAGAGAGTTAATTAGACTGTAGCTAAGTAGATGTTTGCAGACTGACAGCGGACTTATTGTAGCCTGGACTCGGTGCAAGCCTGCATTTCTGTCTGCGTTTCTGGGTGGGAGTCACGTTAAATGTGCAGTTTAGGTCTGCTTCTGCACACTGATGACTGACCACCCAGATCTACCAGAGTTCTGGGAAAACCAGGACATGATGGTGGTGCGTGATCACCTGAAGAGAAAACCAAACAACTCTTTGTGAATGTGACACTTTTCCATAACATCTGAGCTGGAAATCTGGTCAGCATTGTACCTGCTCAGGAGCAGGCACAAACAAAGTAGTTGCCGGAAGGAAAACATTTAAAGCCCCAGGCTTTGGTTTCCTGGGGTTTTCGTGTTTCCATTTGCTAAGGGCCATTTATGCAAACAGCTGCCTTGCAGCAAGAAGGTTGTGGGTTCCAATTCAACCCTGGGTCTTTCTACATGGAGTTTGCATGTTCTCCCTGTGCATGCGTGGGTTCTCTCCGGGTACTCCGGCTTCCTCCCACAATCAGAAAACATGACGGTTAATTGGCCTCTGTAAATTCTCCTTAGGTGTGAGTGTGTGTGTGAATCATTGTTTGCCCTGTTTGTCTCTGTGTTGCCCTGCGATAGACTGGCGACCTGTCCAGGGTGAACCCCGCCTCTCGCCCATTGACAGCTGAAGATAGGCACCAGCACCCCTCGCGACCCCGACAGGGATAAGCTTGTCGGAAAATGGATAGATGGGTGGGAAGTTGTGAGGAGAACTGCAGTCAAACAGACAAAGTCAGATTGAGAAGCTGTTATCAGTATCATCCTGCCACTCATCCGGACTCTGGATAAAAAATGATGGACCGCTTCTGCTGATGGCGTTACACCTTTTTAGCACCTTTTACACTGATCCTACCTTATTGTGCCCGCTTGGATCTGCCGGGCTTTATTCTATTCTACTCCTGTTGGTATAAAAGGGGGATCTTTCAGTACAATACCGCTGATTTTTAATGGGCGCAAAATTGGCTCATAAGCCTGATGCACAGAGGAAGAAAGGAGATGTACTTTCTTGCCTAAAAAACATTTTAAACAAACTTTTTGTGATAAATGAAGTTTATAAAATTGATAGGTTCGTCAACTTCTTTCTGCTCATTACTCCCCCTTGTGGCAGACAGTTTTTTTTTGCTGGACCCCACCCCCTCAACGAGCCCTGGGAAAGCAGAGCAAAGTACTGGGTCGCTTGAAGGACCAAAGCCCCAGGAAAGTTAAATTAGCCGTGTAAATATGTACGGAGTGGCAGTAGAAAAGGGGCTAACGTTTGCAAAGCGGGCTAAAGTGGAGTCCGCCTAAGTAGAGCCTGTGGAAAAGGGGCATTATTTGATAATTTACACGAGACGCAGGGAGTCATTTCAACTTCATTCTTGAGATTTTTTCCACTTTATTTAAACTTTTTATTTATTTATTCCGTGTTTAATCTTAAAACAGTTAAGCAACTACAAAAAAAACTCTTCCCATTTGTTTTGTCCAAGTGACGCTCGAAGGGAAAAAAATACTGTAGCAAAGAAAAATCAGATTTTTCTGTGTTTGTTGTCAGAGCTGGGAGTAATAGCCAGCTTCCAACGCGTGACGTTCAATTTACTATAATTTAATTCACTTTGTTTCCAAAGAGCCGATTCACATCATCTGAATAAAGCATCTTTATTGTTATTTGGCAGCTGTATAACTACGACTGAATTAAAATATATTTAAATGACTTTGAATTTGTATTTACTATGTTTCTGTAAAGAATTTGGATCTGTTTGTGGTGTAAAGCACCTTCTCTAGGAATGCTCATTCTTAACGTGTGTCAGTGTGTTATGGGTGCATTCAGAGCCGACGTCTCAGCAAAACTTCCTTATGGCAACATTTCAGTTAAGTTCAGTTTATTAAGCCAATTAGCAAAAAGCTTTCTATCAGAGGGAACTCAGTCGACCGCATGGTGTCGCTGTCTTGCAGCAATCCCTCCTCCTGGACGAGCGTGTAATGACAGTGGACAGTTGTTTAACTTTGCAGCAATCTCTCATACATCATTAATTAAAACAGCTGTTTTACAACTGATCTGGAGGTAGGCTTTAAGTTATATTATCTGCAGTTGTAAGACGTGCAGGAAACACCAATCAGAGGACAATCAACACAGTAAAATGTCACAAAGCACTTTTGGTATCAAAACATGTCAGTAAGGTAGCACTAATGTCAGGTATCGTGACAAAGAACTGGAATGCCGTGGTAACGTTGGTGGGATGTTATTCCCTCACAGATAAACATCCTTGAGCACCAAGGAGCAAATGTAATTTGCTTTACATGCAGAGCAGTGACGGTCTTTATGTTGATGGTAAATGACTTGATGTGAGGTGAGCTGACAGATTAAGTATATGGCACCAGAGGGAACAAATGAGGCCATTGTGAGTATTGGTGTTACAGGCAACATCTGACAGTCAGTCAGAACCCTGAGTGAAAGCCAACACACCCAGAAGCTGCTTATTACATGCAATGGAAAGCATCGATACCAGCTGATGGAGTTTGATGCATAAGGTCAAGTGTTTGTGCCTGAAGGACTGGTTCCATTAAGTGCCCCTTAAAAGGGACATATACCGTATTTCTGGACTATAAGACACACTTAAAATCCTTAAATGGTGCTTAATCCAATGTGCCTGAAAAATACGGCAATGGAAGATTCACTTTTTAGCTCTTAAATATGTTTTGTTGAGTTCTTTGAGTATCTAGGAATGGCTCCTGCTGCCCAAGAGAACTTGCTCAGGGAGGGTTGTTGCATTGTGTTGTAAGTGGAACAAACCCAATGATATTTACCTTTACCTTTGATATTTATATACAACTATTAGACTATTTAAAGCACTCCATTACCATCACAATCTTCTTTTTCAGTGGCTAGAAAACAGCAGTATTATACCAACAGAAGGTCAGATAGCTGATCATCATACTGGAACGAATCTTGTCTTCTATTTTGTCCAGTTAATTCCATAATGATTGAAACGCCTGGCAGATTTAGATTTAAAGCTGTTTAGTTTTGATTGGACGTGGCATCTCCCAGAACACAAGACAATGTTTCAGGACTCTCATTTAGGGGAAAAATCAGTCAATAGTAAAGCTTTTGTTTGTTGTATTAGTTTGTTGACCAACTTTTTGCACGTTTTGCTGAGTATTTCCTTGAGTATTTATCCTTGGTGTATGTATGTATATAAAAGTCAGGACTGTGCCTAGGTCTTTCCAAACCATTAACATCACTTCCAGTCAGATAAAAACCATGTTAGAAAAGTTGCAAGTTAACTTTAAATCTAGTTCTATCAGGAGTGTGAATATTTTAGGACTTAACTGTATATGTTTCTGGAACTCTGTACTAATGTAGCAAAACTATGAGGAGCTCAGAGGCCAAAGGAGAGTCCAGAGCCAGAAAGGAAATGTAGATCTTTAGTTTACGTTCACGTGGAGATGTTTTTCTAAGAGGATCACTTGGGTCATTTCCTCCTCTAAGTACCTAATTCAGCCCATCTGGGTCATGTAAGCCATAGGAAGAGTTATATATGAAGATCCAAGTCATACATGGAAAAAGGCATGACC